>NC_052534.1:61684076-61996371 GCF_016699485.2 Gallus gallus | reverse complement strand
AAATTGTTTAAGTATATTCTCCATGCCATAGGCGTGGGGATTATCTTTTCCACTTGTTTCCAACTGTGTGCATCTTTGTTTTCTTGTAAATTTCTGCTTTAATTTCCCATTGTTACACTTGCACAGGAAAACCTTACTACTTCAATTTCCTGCTGTTGTCTCAATATAGCAGCCTGTGATCTTTGCCACAGTCTCCATATGAGAACATAACTGATATTTTCAGTACTGTAGAAAGGCTAAAGTTGAGATGTCTGCCTTTATTTTTTACTTGTAACTGAAAGTAGGGTGTAAGCCATGCTCTGATGGTATGCAAACCTAATGAATCAATCCACCATGTTTCTTCATTGAGCTTTGTTTCCCGTTCGTTTAGTCTGTGGCTGACTGTTGAAATTTGTTCTATGCCACTTATTTTTATGTTATTTACTGCTAAGAGGAGTCTAAATTTCCCAGTTGCTTTCTTCCTATGAGTTAAATATCACGTTTTCACCTGAGCTAACAGTAGTAATTCAGTTTTTAGTACAACATATTTCGACAGAAACTCCATACATAATTTTAAGATTAAGAATTTCAGAACCTGCGAATCATTATAGTGGAGCATTTGTAGGCCTTGATGGTCCCAAAAGGCCAGGTAATGAGAGGATGAGATTTCCTTTAATTACCTTTATTTACCGTTCCCTATAGTGTGACATCCAAAGTGCCCTTAGTCTGCAATTTCACATGGGCCGAGGGTAGGTACTGCTATTGCAGGATGGTGTGGTATCACACGACTGCCACCCGTGGGAATTACAATGCCAGTTAAACTCACCTCTTTGTTCAAAGTGCTGCCATTACTTCCTGCGTTTTGATTTGTCCCTCTTCAAATTAGTCTATCACAGCTATTGTCAAAGTAATGAAGTGGTGAGCAGCACTTGCAAACTTCATCTAGTTTTTTCATAGTAACAAGAGAGGATTTTAATTGTATTCATTACTTGCTTTTCTCTTTGCATAATCCAGTAATCATGCATGTTTTTCGGCAGTAAGCTTTTGTAAATACTAATGATAAAAGATGCAGAAATTAAGCCAAAGTAAAGGAAGTGAATGAATAGAATAAATGGGAATGATATTAAAATAATGGCCAGCAAAGGCTTAAAGAATAAAGGATTCAAAAACAGTCTACTGTTTGACATCAGAAATTGTCTAAGCATACACATAAAAAGAAAAAGACTTCCCCAGGGCAAAACTGGCAAAAAATGTCAAAGAATTTGGAAATGATATAATGCTAAATAATACTTCTAACTGGTTTATGAGAGTATTGGTATATGAGATCTGGGAATAAAATTAATCTTACTTGTGAACTTTCAGAAGAATTTACTCAAGTACTCCAGTATTTCAGGTGCTAAGTTTTGATCTTCAGATTGTTCAGTCAGAACCCAAGACTGCCAGCTGCTGTGCATTTTCTTATGTGAAGTGATAATGGCCATTTGGGCTTGTAAACTGACCAGGCTACAGTTTAGGAATTAAATTCCTGAAAGGACTGAAGGAGTGTAGAATGGTCTTCCTTATTGAATCAGGTATAATCAGTGAGAGATTTAGGAAGAAAGTAATATAAGCCCAAGGGACAAAGAGTAAGGGGGACAGTTAAGCACAATAATGACCTTATTTCAGAGGCCAAATTTTCGAACGATGAATGTAAACACAGTATAAAAAAAAATCTAGACCTACTGTGAAAATGAGAATTAGTTTTGAAATCAAAAGTTCCACTGTGTTTGAATAAATTTGTTATCCTTGTACTGTAGATGCTGCTATGTGCAGGTATTGTTCTTTGCTTCTCTGATGTATGGATTTCTGCATCTTTGTATGTTGTGTTACAAGGAAAATAAAACAGATACATAAGTAAATGCAATCAGTTCTAATTTCTCTAACAGAGAAATTAGACCTTACCACCCTCTTCTTATTCCCTTACTTTTCCTGTGCACTTATTGTCCTGGCGTGAGGTCTTGAGCTTAAGTTTCCCAGATGCCATCAGTGAGTCATATTGTTCTGCTTATTTATTTGGCTTCTTTCTCTCCTCTTTTTGTGTTATAATTAAATGTTTATTAAACTTGATTCCCTCTTGTCCTACTCTGTTGCTGACAACAAGATTTTAAAATTCCTCCATGGTAATACAAATCCTAAAAGGATTCAGGCTTGTTCCAAAGTACAGCAATTACCTGTAAGGAAAAATAGATCTTTCTCTCTCTCTTATTAAAAAAAGCAAACAAACAAACAGACAAAAAACACACACACACACAAAACACACACACACACACACAAAAAAAAAACACAGAAAACCAACACAACATAGGAAACCTACTGCTATTGCCAATGCTTATCTTCAGGAGAGTCCAATGACGTTGATGTCTGAGCAGAGACATGAGTCAGGAAATGTCTAGCAGTTCCGGGTTTTCATATCTGACATTTAAAAAAGTATCAATTAGCTAAACAAAAGTTCCTTTTCTTCCCTAAGAACATAGGGCTGGCTGCACAGGCTTCACAGAGCCTTGCTAAAAAGCCTGTCTTCTTCTTTCTTATAGCTCCCTTTTAGGTACAGAAAGGTCACTGTCAGGTCTCCCCAAAGCCTTACCTTCGCCAGGCTGAACAGCCCCAGGAATCTCAGCCTGCCCACATAGGAGAGGTGTTCCAACTCTTGGATTTCTTTTGTGGCTCTCCTCTGGATGTGCTCCAACAGGTCTGTGTCTCTCCTGTATTGAGGACTCCACATCAGGATGCAATACTCCAGGTGAGATCTCACCAAAGAATAAACTGCTCTTATTTCTGTTTTGCCAACCATTGCTGTTCTTATTTCTTTTTCTTTTTAAAGTTAATTATGCCAATTTCTATTCAAATTAAAAATGATATTTTGATCTTTTTTTTGGTTGTTGTTGAACTCACTGTAGAAGAAAGTGTCTTTCCTTTACCTTTGGATGTGTTGGATTCCTGCCACTTTTTTTAATGCTGAAAGATCGTGTTCCATTTTCATGAGAGGGCCTTCCAGCAGCAGGGTTACCTGGAGTATACACATTGATGGCTGAAAATTGTGGTGACTGTATCTGTTTGTAGATGTGACCCCTTCTCTTTGTCGTGTAGTGATTGCAGTCTGGCACAGGACTGTCCTGCCATTGCAATGTGTATGAGACAGTTTTGCTGCCCTTGTGATATTGCTGGAAGCAGTTCAAGCTTTAGTAGCAATGAAAATTTCTGATGAATATACTGTGAATATAGGTTACCTGGTCACATCCCTGGCCAAGTCCACATTTTCCGAGCTGGTTTGGACTTTCCCTTTGACAAAGAAGAGCTTGCTTCTTCTATAAGTGCATTTTTTCCCCGTGCAATTAACAGATAATCATCTTCTATCTAACTCTTCAGTGTGTGACCTGCTGGCTCCCTTCCCTCTTTCTCCTGCGAGAGATTCTGACAGAGTGGTAAACATCTATATACTGAGTGTGTGACATTGAGGAACAGGGCTGGGTATAATTTGTCTTAGTTATGTTGTCTTTTTTGGCACACTCCCTGCAATTTATAAGCAGGTTTGACATACCACAAAAATTATTCTTCTGTCTCCCCTTTGTAGGTGGATTGTGGGTAAATATATGTACAGAGGACACTGCTTGCATTATGCTGGTGGATTTTGAGGTGATGCAATTAAGGAGAGTTTTCATTGGGTTTGTTTTCAAATTGTGACTCGTCATATTCTTCCTGAAAGAAATAATGGTAATACAATCTCACTTTATAAAAATGACCTCCAGTTGCTCAAGAGGTGTTGTGAACTATTAAAAGAAGAATTATCATTTTGTTGTAGATGTAAAGGTATACAATGTTTTCTGTAAAGTTGGACTTAAAATTTATAAGATCTTTCTGTATGTGATATTACTTACGTGTATTTTGGCTTCTGCTAGTTTATAGCAGAACTATGACTTGACAGATTCAATTAGCTGAAGACTGAATAGTAATTTTCATATAACCTTGTGGCGGAAGCTTTATGATGCGTAATAAAGCTCTGAAATGAGATATATTTTAATTAGATGATAGTTGTGATAGTATGAAGATTTGTTTATTGAATAGTCAGAATGTTCTAATGAGCTGTGCATTTTGAAGTCTCTAGCAGAAGATGAAAAACATGTTAGCAAAGTTCGAAGTTCCTTTTAGTCTGAAATAAAATAAGGTCTGGAAATTATGTAGATGTTTACATATGACATTTCTATTTTTGGAAACACCTTCTTAAAACCAACCAACCAACAAACAAAAAGACCTAAAACAACAAGAAACCTTGTGTTTTTTAAAACAGACATTCAATCCAGTAGACACATCCTTTTGGAGAGGGATATAAGTTATATAAGAAATAGATGGGAACAAATGCATTCCTTGTTTTCTCATCACTACAAATGCATTGTGCCTGAGTTCTCTAGATTATTTCTCCAGTTTGTTTGGGCCCCAGATCTTGAATGCATAAGTGATCTAGAGAAGACTTTGTATTACTGTCTCACTATTGCTATGTGTTTCCTTCTCTCTAACACGGAGTTGTTTATATTTGTGCAGCATCTATAGATAAATAGCTATACCTAAATAGGCATACTTTTGAGGTATCTCTTGAATTACCAGAACCACCTCTCTTCCTTCGAAAATATCCTCTCTGATGAAACAAATGACTAGAATCCTGCAGGTCTCATGCACAGTGGCAATGCAATTATGCGATAAGAGCTAATAATAGGAGAGGAAGACCTGTGAATCTGTCCTGCAGTCATCTTCCTGTACATCTGTGGCCTTTGTTCTGCTTTCCCTGTCCTAGTTCAATTCCTGTCCCCTCACTCCTAAATCAGGATTTTTTTTTTAGCTTCGATTCCCCCACTCTGCTCCTCAGGTTTCATGCAGTCTATATTAGCATGCCATTGCTTTTCAAACAACTCCTCTTCTGCATGGATGCCAGTTATTTGAAACACAGATTACATGCAAGAAGATATAGTAGGTGCATGTTTTTCAGCCAATTAGCAGCAAGTTTTATGACCTTTTCTATGAAATGGCAGACCTTTAATTATATTGGATTTGTAATATTTCTTTGCTTGGGATACTGTTCATATGCAGATCACTGTTAGTAAGCTTGGGAGAGGAACAGCCTCAATTAGAAAAAATAATATTGTTTCAAAATTAGCTATTGCTCCTCAGGAAATAGTTTGTGGGATCACCATAGGTAGGTCCCTTAGCCATTGGCTTGGTGCACAGCTGTACAATAGCAGGGAGTTTGTATGAAAGGAATGGAGATCACATTAAAGTTACTGATATGTTAGTGAATAAATCCAGGGCACATTTATGGTTGAGTGGTAATTCTGTCTTTTTTTCACTGTAAAAGAATCAGTGGGGATCAAGTGACAACTGTCTACAGCAAATAAACAAACAAAAAAACACCCTTACTGAAACAGGTTAAAATTAGTGAATAAATTCACAGAATAATAATGAAAAGATCCATCACAAGTTGTTAAACTCAAAGGTGTAAACAGCCACTTACTAAGACCTCAAGGCATAGATTTCTGGTAGCTGAGTGTATCATGTTAACTGCCCTCTTGTTTCTGACACATCAGTTGCTCTCTGCTGTTAGGCAGGCTGCTGGATAAAGTTGGCTTTCTCCTGAGCAATACAGCCATTCTTACTCTTCTTTGAATGTAGAACAAGAATATAAAAAAATATCTTCCTGGACTCTCCTTTCCTGACCTCTAGGCAGTTGTGACCTGTCAGTTGTCTCTTTACTCTGCTCTGTATCTCAAAAATGCTAGGGCATCTTAAATTCTAAAAGAAGAAGGTATGAGTTAGGAGGTCCTTTCAGTTGATCTACCTTGGGGACAATTTTTTTTCTCAAACACAGCAGATAAATTTTCCAGCTTCTTTTTTGTATATGAAAACCTTGATTTTATCTTCATTGCATTAGTACACAGGTGTTCCTAAAGTAAATCTTCAATGCAAATGTGCCTTTTCTGCATCCAACTTAACATTTTTGCAGCTGCATTTTGCAGCTCTGAATTTTTTTTTTTTTTTTTAAGTGTTCTGGGAGGAAAAATAATAGGATTATTTGCAACCTCAACAGGCAGCAAATAACTCAGAAGCCTCCTGGAAAAAATGCCTGTTCTGATCCCATGCCTACTAAACAGCAACGCAGGCTTTTCTCTGTGGATGAGAACATTTATAGTGACCCTGTGACATTTCTACTTTTGGGTTTGGTTCTTTTTTTTTTTTTTTTTAATCAGAAATATACATTTTTGAATATTTTCCTATGAAATCATTCAGTTCTGTGAGAAATTGAATATGAGCCACTTTCCTCTCTTCCCAGATGATTTTAACACATCTCAAAATGTGTTTTCTGCATCCCTAGATTAAAGTATTCACTAAATACCAGTAAAACTGCCGAAAGATTGAGATTGAATAAACATAAACGCTCCTTTGAAGCTAGTCCCATCTGGCAAATAAAAGAACAGACGTGTCAGCAAGGCAAGTTTAACTTACTTCAAAAAAGAAAAAGTGTGTTGCAATCAAAAACTTACAGTACTAGAAACTTCAAGCTCAATTTAGATGAGGTATAATGACATGAAAAATAAAATTGCCCACAGAACTTCAAGGCCAGGTTTTCCCTTATGGTTTTTATCTTATAGCTATACGATGTTCGCTAACGTATGCTAGGAGTGCTTTCTTCCTTCTTCTCCTACACAGTTACAGGTCAAAAGGTTGTCAAACTTCAAGTCAGGAAAGAAAAGCAGCATATGTGTGTTTTGAACATTATTTGTAAGAAAGACTGGAGAAATATATGTAGGTTGCTCCAAAAGTAATGCTTTCTATTTATTTCTGTGGAAACTATAAGAGATACAAAGAACACAATAACGCTACTCAATAAAGCAGATTCTCAGCTATGAAACGTTATTTTTCAATACTTGCCACCATTAGCCTATTCACACAGATGAACTGATAGAGACGCTCTTCATTTAGTGGTGTAACAGCTGCGCATGACTGCATAGAACCTGTCATATTTTTCCCATCCCTGTTGCCACTCACTGTGCTCACATCCTCTGGTCTCCAAAAATGTTCAGCAAGTGTCAATGAATGTTAGTGGGTGACTTTTTTTTTTTTTTTTTTTTTCTGAATGGAAAAATTCAGTTCCACACCTTTGTGGAAGGCTTTTGTGGATACACACTTCCATGTCAGATGCCATTTTGTCCAACTGCCTTTCTGCTGCCATCTGTCACATGGCAACAACATGTAATGGAATGTTGGTGGGAATGTTCAACCTCTACTGCCATACCACCAACATTGACCTGTGATATTGTGGGCCAACATAACAAAATAGGAGGGGTTACTTTTGGAGAAGCCCTCCTTTTTCTTTCCTTATGCACACTTTCAGTGATTCTAGTCCTGCTGATTATCAAACAGCCACTTTTGGAGTGTTGTGCTCTGCATTGCTTTTTCCTGACATCCCTGGCTTTTTTTGATGGCAGCTTTAGAATGGCCTGATGTTACTTCCAGAGAGTAAGAAACAAAGTCTGTTTTCATTCCAGATCCCTTCGTATTTCAAACTTGTGGCAAGTTCTAGGAAGCTGACAACTTCAAAGCTTGATTTGTTTCAGTTGTTTCACAAAGCGACATTGGTGTACTTTTCAGGCTTTGCAGAGAAAGAGAAAGAACAAATCATAACGCCATATAAAGGTATCAGGTTTATTAAATAATGCGCTCATGTAACCAGCTCTTTGATTGCAATATGATAAATCATGCTTTCCTAATAAGAAATGAGTAACACTGTTTCAGATATAGTCCTACTCTTCTTGTAAGGATTAAGCCAACTTTGTCGTTTACCGAAGGCTCCAAACTGAATATTACTATGGTGGAGTTTTTTTGGTAATGGTAGTTTTCTTTTTTCTTTTTCTTTTTTTTAATGACATTCCAAATTCTAATTTAAGTTTAGTTTGAATATTTATGTGAAGTAGGTAGCAAAAATAATCTTTTAAAAGAAATGAAGTCTGAAAAGGATAGGCTGTATGTTTCTGTGGAATACACTGGAAGTATATACATACACCACTTTCACAAAGATAAATTTTGTTACATTCCTGTGAGTGAGAGACTTCTCAGGTGGTTACATAAAACCAATCATTCATAAATGTGTACTTGCTTGCCACTTTTCTTTCAGCAGCAGGACTTTTATACTGCTCTTCCTCACCTTACAGTTTAAATACTAATAATTGTACAGAGAGATAGTGGTTGCTGGGTATATTATAAATGTACTCTTCCTTTTCTCTGTCCTTAAACACAACTTTTCTTATTTCTATCTGTTTATTACCATAGCTGAAATTCAGCTATAGCAATGTGTGTGCTGCCAAATTTAGACTGTTAACCCACAGGGGACTTCATTAGTAGATAGCTTTTTTTCAGTTCAAAGATTGCACTTGAGAGTTTTAAAACTCTCTAGTTTACTAATTAGCTTACCTCCAAGGACTGTGCTTAATGGTGTACAAACCTTTTTTATTGATGTGGGCATTTGCACACATCTCATTCAACTTAGAGCATCACCATCCCCTGTTCCATTCAAGGACAATTGCTTTTAAACTTTGAGTGCAATAGAAGGACTTTCCCTTGTCTATTAGCTCTGATTTTGCAAAAGTTTTTCTTTTTATGTGAGTACATGAAGTAAATAATCTAATTTTAAATAAATTAATGTCATGTATCGAATATGTTAAGGCAGTGTTACTGTTGCAGTGCAAGAGATTTCCCACACGGTTTCATTTTTGAAAGTTCACATGTAAGTTAATTCTTATAATTGGAATAATCAAATCAATCCCTAACAGAATACTAATCAGAAACCTTGCCACAAGACCTTTCTCACAAGATATTGTTCTGTGGGCTGTGCAGTTTCTGGGCTGAGTAACTTTGGTGATCAGGTCTGCATAATCAATTCCAGTCTGCAGGAATCCTAATTGTACGGAAATTGAATGATTTTTTTTTTTGTTCCATAAGGACTCACTATGTGGCAGTCCAAGATTGCTCTTCCATTACAGTGCTTTATCTTTTCAGTGTCTTCTGCACAGACACAGTTTAGATGGACATCCCTAGCAATGCTGCTTTACTCCATTTTCCTATTAGGGGTTGGGCAGGCTCAATCATCCAGATAGTGCTGGTGGACAATTTTTGCATTATTTTGAGGAGTTTCTCATTAGTCACTCATCTTTTTTTAGGTTAAGAGTATAGAGTTTACATTTTTTTTTTTCTGGAAATTCTGCTTCTTTTCTTCAGATTTCAAGGAAAAGACAGAATCCTGGAGGACTGTGGCCTTACAGTGAACCTATCAGTTTTTGTTATACAGAATTGCACATACAGTAAAACTAAATACACACTTAATAGAAGACAGTTTATTGTATTGCCAATTTAAAAGATCATTTGTTCTAGTTTCTGTTACTGTGAAAGCAGAACCAACCATTGGTGCACATCTAGAGTTTTCTGCTGTCCACTTCTAACCAACCTGTTTGATGCACTGTTCATCTTTTTTTCAAAGTTCATTTTGCAGAGTTCTGCTCAGAAGCATACCCATACACCCCAATATTTGTCTTTACATTGTCCTAATAACATGTATTTAGATGGAACTATTAGATATATCCCAAAGCAAGTGCTATCTAAAAGTAGCATATCTTCATGCATTGCTTTTCTTCTACAGAGGTGGGGGAGGGTGTAGGTCATGTCTGCTTTTTAGATTGGGTATGTACTACTGATCTGACTTCAGTAAAATTGTCTGCTAAGTCTCTCTTGCCCATCTGTTTTTCTCACGGATTGCATCTTAGAGAGCTGGCATCTTTAAATGTTCTCAGTTTTGGATCCAGAACAGTGGATACAATATTTTGAATGGTTTCCAGCATGAAGTGTAATTTTACTGCAAATCATTCATTCTCTGCTCCTCATTCTTGTGTTTAGTTACACACACATATGTATATGTATGCAGAAATTTATGTTTCACCTTGCTTCACAGATGCTGGTGCCAGCTGACTCTACTTTCTGAACTGTTGGACCACTGACACACAGTGAAGTCAACAGTATGGTCTGTTGAATGATCAGGGAATTATCATGCATACTATAGAGATCCTCCTTAGCTGAAAAAAAGCACTTCTCCTTCAGACTTTATCTGGATCCATAAAATAGCAGTTATCAACAGTGAATGTACTGCACCAAGTCTGAAGTTCATCATTTGACATCTTTCAAAACCTGTGTGGATTTGCTGTGCTTATACATTATGTATCTATCTAAATACATGCACACATATATATGTATACACACACACAGTAAGCATTAATATTATACTCAGATAATGTGTAATTGTTCCTTCGTGAAAACAAAACAAACACAAACAGAAAAAAATTAATAAGGTCTATAACTTGAAATCCACCAGTAGTATTACTCTGCTTTCCATACTTGCTTTTTTCTCCTGTTAGGCTAATATTATGCTCCTATGATTAAAAGGAAGTCAATGAGCATGTGTCAACGGTTTAAAGGGCTGGTCCGGCCGGGTTCCGCGACTAGTGGGGCGGAGGGATTTCGCAAAATCCGCGCCTCCAGGAAGGGAAACAGGGGACCCCAAAATAATTAAAAACAGCGGCAACGATCTGAGGAGAAACAAACTAATTTACTAAATATAGTATCAGAATGTAAGATAACACACTATAATACAGTATAAAAAAAACATTAATTGAGAGAAAGATTGTCCGAGAGCCAAAGGCCTTACGCTAATACTGAAGCCTTGCGTGCAGTCGGGCGCAGCAGTAGCGAGCTGATCCGACAGGGAACACGGCGAGACAAGAAGAGGGACAAGTCAGATGACCTGCGCCCTTATATCTGTTCCCTTGAGTAGGAATGATAACAGTACTCGAAAAGGCTCTTGGGGAATGTAGTTCTTCTCTTCCAGACAGGTACCCAGAACTAAAACATTTGCTCCTTAACTCCCAGTACACTGCATGATGTTGTGATGTGGAATACTGATAACCAAAAATCATAAAACCATGACAGCATGTGTGAAAAACTAACCTAACAGATTAGGGAATTGTTTTTGTTAAAATGAGCGTTGTATTCTGAGCACTTTGATTTGAACTTACTTTATTTCTGTTTTGCATACCATGCAAAATTCTTTACTTATGAAACCTTTTGGAACAGAAAAGGAACACATAACAGAAATATAAACCAGAGAAGTTATTTCTGGAAATTACACAGATGTTTTTTTTTTTCTACTACCCCACAGTTTGGGATATCCTGAAATTAGACAGCAGATTAGGGCTCGATTTCACCAATTTTGATTATAGTACAGCATGTTGTGTTTGCCACAGTTAAGACTAACTACAACTTTCACTGGTAAATAGAAATTTAGTTATATCCCTTTTATGTCATCTTTCTCAAGGGCCAAGGGACAAATAGTTAAGCTTCACAGTCAACATAATTTTAGGATTTTGCTCAAAACCTTAGTTTGCAGTGCTATTCTGCAGGAAAAAAAACTACAGATAATCCTTTTTGTTACTGGATTTGTGTGCAACAGGAATACCTAGACTTTGCATACAATATTCATTTTAAGCAAGCTGGAGAAAAGAAGTATTCCAAAATCTATGTATATTAGATCTGTGTGATTCATTTTTATATTAGATCTGTGGGATTCACTGAATGTCCAAAAGAGTAATTCACCTAATAGAATCTTGTTAGAATGTGAAAGTATCTTCTCATGGCTATTTATTTTTCTTCTCCAAAACATAGTAATGCAGAAAAGTTCACTCAGAATTTACTAATGGTGGGCATTCTGTATGTAACACATCACCACAATTTCATCTGTTGTTGAAGTATTATTTTATAGCTGCCAGTTTCAATTATGAATGCCCCCACAGTCTTATTGTAAATTATGGCTTTTCCCTGGAGTATATATTGGATAAGAGTCAATTATATAGCACACCATCCAGGCTTGGTGTCTTTATCTCTCCTCTTAGGTAAAGTAGGCTATAGAAGGTAAAGCCCAGTGCCTTGAGAATCACACTGGATTTTGACTCTTTATCATTGCTCTTCAGATGCCTAAGGTTCAAGGCCAAATTTAGCAATTGTATTTTTCATTAATTTTCTAGTACTGTAATTTCCTTTGATCTTGAAGAAGAGTACTTCAAGTAGTAGAAACAACATGCAAGATACAGTGAACAGTTTTTCATTTCAGGAGCAAACCAACGTAAAGGATTTATTTCCAACTTGCTACTGAGAAAACCTTGTGTTGGCCCCTATTTTAGATCACAAGTGCTAGAGTAATAACTTTTTGCATTATCTTCTAGAAAAAACATTGACCACAAAATATTAGCTCAGAATAGCATAAGCAGATAGGTTAAGGATACTTTTCTGCAACATTTTTGTAATTTCCTTGAATATATTCTTTATTTATACTAATTTATGAACAGATTTTAAAATTGACTTATATTTATGATCATAGAACAGATTTTGCAATTCACTTCCTATTAAACTTGTAGATAAATTCCTACTCAGGAATATATAGCAAGGAAGCACAGGTGTTGTTGTTTCAACAATAGATGAAATTGTAGTGACGTGTTACATACAGAATGCCCACCATTAGTAAATTCTTAGTGAACTTTTCTGCATTACCATGTTTTGGAGAAAAGAAAAGTATCCATAAGGAGGTACTTTCACATTCTAACAAGATTCCCTTAGGTGAATTACTCCTTTAGACATTCAAAAATACCTAAAGTATTTAAACAAATATGTAATTGAAATGCTTTATGCTATTCAAGTAGTGTTAACTGTATTAGGCTTGGATATATCATCACTGCTCATTGAAGCAGTATTTTCTTTGTATTTGTTCTTATTTGTGGTTTTACTTTCATTAAGTGGTTCAGCTGTCTCCTAATTTAATCTCTACAGAAAAATAACGGAAAGGCAGCATTTTAGAGGATTTCTGATTAGACGTTTCAAACAATTTAACTACCAGTTCAATCAATTTTTGGTGACTGAATTGTGCAGGCTCAACATGTTGTGGGTTTTTTGTTTGTTTGTTTGTTTTTTGGTGAGTAAATTAATTACTACAAGGCATCCCTAAAGTAGTTAGATAAACATTCTTCAGAATGGGAATGAGTTTAGAAAATTTTGTCATCTGTAGTTCAGACTTCAGCCTGCATGCTGGCCCTTTCTATAACATGCCAGTCTGTGGGATTAGCAAACATTTGTCATGATACTGAAGAAGAATTTTAGATTCAGAAAAGAAACACCTGAAAAAGCATTGTTAATTTGTGAAAGTACTAGTTGAAAATTTTAGCTACTATTATTATAGGTTTTAATCTGGTAAAAAAAAAAAAAAAATTCATAGAAAGCTACCTATTTGAATTAAATGAAAGCGCAATAGAGCAATAGCTATAGTAAATGCTGGCAGATTTCTTGCACTCCTGCCAGGAGTCTCTGTTAGGAAAAAAATATATGGTTAATTTTCCAAAAATGAAGTCCTGATATATGTATATATATATTATATATGTAATATAAATCCTTTCTGGTACAGTCTGATGGGATACTGGGCATACAGGAAGATAGTCTCTTCATCTCTATATCAAAATCTTCTAATTAAAAGTAGTAAGATTTTCTTCAGTGGGTTACAACTGCACAGGTTTTGAAATCTAACTTTGTTCCCAATAGCCCAGAAGATGTAAGACTCTTCCTTTGATGCCGTGGGCTGCCCAAGTAAAACTCAGTGCATGACCTTGTCAATCACTAATGTCCCTGAAGTGTATTTCTAGGGAGCAACTACTGCAAAATCAGAAAAAAAACCCCACAACATGTAACAAGAAGTACAGGTTCCTACATCATGAGTGCTACTGTGTTGTGAGGCTGACATACTCTTGTTGAGGGACTGATTGTTCCTCTAAAATGATTTTTTTTTTAACTGACATTTATCCCTGTTCTCTGCATATTCCCAGCAATGCTGAAAAACAAAAGCAAACATTAAATGATGTTTCTACCTTTATGTTAGGTCGGCCATTATCTTCACTGAATTACTCAGTTGAGGTCCTATATATTCCTCTTGGATACTTTGTGCACTGAGTTTGCATCATTAGCCAAGACTGCTGTGCTTATTCAATGAATGTGCTTTTTGTGTTTCTGTTACTCATACAGCCCTGTTTCCTACAATCAGTGAGAGTGGTCAGCTGATAGCTCTTCTTTTTCTTTTCTGCAAATGCATTCAAATAGCTTTGATCAAGTGTAAAGAGACGTGTGGCGCCAGCGCTTGACTGCTGGTGCAGAGAGAAGCATCCTGCAGCAGGAAAGGCATTTTCAGTATTGTGCACGCTGCTCATCTAAGCCTGTTATTGCACGCCACGTGTACCCTACAGCAGCCATCTGACCGACTTGTAGGCAGACTCCATGCCATCTGAACAGATGGGCATGAGTGTAAGCTGACAAGGAAGCCCATATGTTCCTAAATTGTGAATGTTGAGGAGGGGATTCTTGGCCAAGAATGTGCAGATGACTGTCTAAGTCTTATGTGGTTGTCATTAAGAAGAGACAGAATTGCCAGGAGGAGATCACCCTTTTCAATTAAAAATTTATAATGGTGCATGTGTGGTATTGTGGAGTGAGTTTCTGGTTGGAACAGGGCAACCTCTTCTACCAGATGGCCACTAGCCATCCTCAGACTTGAATCTTACTTCAAGACCATTGTGAATTTTGCACAATATTTTCAAGTCTAGCCTGTGCTTGGGAAGTCAGGAAGGTAAAAAGCTATTTAAAAAAAATATATTTTTTTTCCCCAAAGAATAAAATACATGGCTGCAGAGGTTAGGTCAGGAAAAACCTCAAATCTTATTTTCTGTTGTGTGATCCTCAGATGCTTATGAGAAAACATGGATTATAATAACCAGTCTAAGGACCGTGTATAGTTCATTTACTCAAAATAGACATTTGAGTACTTGGAGACTGTTAATATTTTTTTAATTACTGTAATCTGATTATGGATGACAAATTTTACCATGCTTGCCTGTATAATCAGTAATCAAAGGAACAAGAAGTAGAAGAAAATCTTAACAAATTACACAATCTCTGAGGTTTTATTTTATTTTTTTAGATGGTCTACTGGGTGATAGATAACTGTTATCTGTAAAACATAGAGATGACAACTGAGTAAAAGTTAACAAGTAATGTTTTTGAGGAAAGCTTTCTCAGATTTTAGGAGGAGTACTATGGTTTAGGTTACCAACAGATATTATTCTTTTAAAGTTGCATGAACTTAAATGATTTATTATCATCTAAAAGAGAATATTTATTTAACCACACTTAATTTTGCCTGCTGCCAGGCAAAAACTAAAAACATGGGGAAGTGAATTTCTATTTTGCTTAATGACAGTGTTTTCAGTCAAATTTTCAGTGTCAAAGTCCTTAACATTCAGTGTTTCTATTGCCAAACTGTAAAAAGAAAAAAAAAAAAAAAGGTGTAAAATCAAGACAATATAACAAGATCTGTTATAGATTGAAGAATCAGAGAGTGAGAGAAGTGTAAAAATATTATACACAACAGCAAATCTCTTGCAAGTTTTTGATTAATAGAAGATCAGCTAGTATCTCATTATCAGTAAGTATGAAACCAGATTTCCTCACAGAAATAACATGTCACATGTGAGGAACACCACCTTCGTCTTGGGAGAAAAAATGACAGCTTTGAGTTACAGCTGGCATGTAGTCATTGGTGGCAGAAATTTCTGATACATTTGCATACAGACATCACATATGAGCACTGGTACAGTGCCACGTTTCTTCTCTGGAAATCACGTTTTGATTTATTGATTGGCCAAGTACCACCTGGTGCCTCAGCAATGCCAGTAAAGTCCCATGTAAATCAGCATATCCCCACGTTCCTTGATTGGAGCAATAGTAAGGTGGATTGTAAACTCTCAGGCTGAATGCATGCATTTGAAAAAGCAATTCTTTCCATGATTTGTCGTTTGTCACTAATAGCATGAACTAGGAGCTGCAACAGAAGTTCTGAAGTCTTTGCAGAGTTGCCTGTGCTTGCTCACATCTCACGCTGTTGTGTGAGTAATTGCTAGTTAGCAGCACAAGCATTTCCAGGCTGCTAACACTGAGAGGTTGACAACTAACAAGTTTCACTCCCATGCCATAGTAACCTACAATGAAGTGAAATGCAAAGCAGACAGCAAAGATTGCAGCTTAAAAATTGACAAAAGACACCTTAGTAAATTTTTACTTTCTGTGGCTGGGACATTGTTATTTTACCTTAAGGAAGATCATAGAATCACCAAGGTTGGAAAAGACCTCCCAGTTCACCAAGTCCAACTGTCCACCTACTGTCAATATTTCCCACTAAACCATGTCCCTTAGTATGACATTTAAAATTTTTTTGAACACCTCCAGGGATGGTGACTAAATCATCTCCCTGGGCAGAGATGATTATGGACAAGAGGGAGACGACTGCTAAAAGAAGCACAGGCATACCTGTGTGCTATAAAATACTGCTTTGTTGATACTTAATTTGATGAATGTTTTTGTACTGAAAGGTGGATGGCGGATTTCACTTTGTCTCTCTTCACAGCATTAGTAGAAATACAGCATATTTATGAAAAGTTTATTTTAATAACTTGATAAAAGTTAATGTAGTGGATAATGAACTTTAGGCAGATTTAAATATGACATTCTTTATTCACTTTCCAATAGGGTTTTGTGGATGAAAGGAGGGAATAATTAAGTGTTTTCTGAAGGAGGTTAGCATCTCTTTTGCCAAACACAAGACTTAACTTGTTCTCATTTTATTGGACCAGGTGATTCTAGATCTTCTGTCCCAGCAAGGCACCTTGCCAGGAGCAGCACCATCACAGCATAATAAACACATTTCAGCTTACTTTGTTTTAATATTAAAACAGTAAACCCATAACTGTTGTCTCTTTGGAGGATTTAGCACATCTACCTTTTAGAACTCCATAGTGAGAGTTCATGTTCTCCACCTGCTCCTTACTCTCTGAATTGCAGCAGTGTCTGCTGTAGAGGCTGACCTGAATTTCTTTAGGAGGCCATTAATGCCCTTCTTGGATTACTGTAGTCTCATGCTTCCCTAAGAAGACTATCTCTCCCATGATTACTGGCCCAGGGAGAAAGAAAGAAATACATAATTTTATATCATTCTGATCTTTTTGTATCTTGAAGTAAGAGAGATTTCAATTTTTTTTTAAGCTTGAAATTGCTGTCCCCCCCCCCCCCCCCTTTTTTTAAAGCAAATATTAAGCTCTAATTTAATCGTTTGCACTGTGAAACCATGGTCTTTCCATCTTGCAAGCAATAAAAAAAAATTAGTGAAAATTCCGTTATTTGCAAAAGAAGTCCTTCTCTACTTCTTAAGCTGTTTTCTGAATTTGAATATCTTGCACAGAAGCTGTTGGGGAATACTTTGGACTATTGTTTTGTTGGTGAGGCCTATGAACAGAAATGTCTTTTCCCTAAAGGTGCAAAAGGGGCAAAGTGATTATAAGAGGCTAATTGCGTGGTGCCTTATCACAATTACTGTGGGTCTATATGAGTTTCTGTAGGACACAGTAACCAACTTGTTTGCATTTATAGTTCCAGATTGAATACTGTGTGCTTTAGAACTTGCTATTCTTTTTCAGTTTTGTGCATTTTTTTTATCATTCCCTCATCACAGGAAAGAACTCATATTACCCAAACTACATACACATCAATACTCTTGCTTAGGCTTAGTAGTGGTGTGAACTCTGGGAGGAAATTCTCCCTCTAATGCCTTAGATTTAGTCCAGTGTTGTCAAAGTGCTTTAACACATTTACTTTATGGCATAGTTCTACAGGCTTTTTCTTCACCACTAAGGAGGGTTTGTGAAGTTTTTGATGTTGCTTGTTTCTCATTCCTATCCATGTGTTGCTCTTTGTTTTTGCTAGTGCTCCTTTTCTGAGGACTATGGGCTAAACTCCATTAGTGAGCAAAGATCACTAAAGCTCTGCCACTGAAGTCAGAGCTGCCTTCTGTCAGCAAAGCCAAGAGTTACTTGGAATTGTATGGATGGGGAACAGGATAGATCCAGGTAAGCACACAGTTAACCTTACAAGGAAGAAGTAGGGAGATGTGCCAGCTCTCTTCTTTGTGTGCAGGTCATCTAGATGCAAGATCTGGGCTCAGACCCAGAGCTTCTTTCAGAGGTATGTGTTAAGGTGTTACACTGATATTTCTGCAGAGTGGCTAAGCCATGAGTTGCCCAGTGCAAATGCTTAGATTATCTGTTAGAGTGAACATCTCCCAGAACACCAGCAGATTTGAAACACAGCTTCCCCAAGTCCCATAAAATCTGATTTAAAAGCTAAAAACTTCTGTAAATTCTTAAACACAGAAAATGTAAAATGATTAGTGAAAGCAGGACAGAAGGAAACAAAACGTACATACAGCTCTCCCCCTGCCCACTTTCTCTTGGCAAGTATTTGCTTCTTGGCCTTATCTACCTCAGCAACTTTGCACTGCAGTACCACTACCTATGCCCTGTCCCTTCCAGCCTGCCTGACTGCTTCCAGCTCCTTGTCACAAGCTGGTTTCTTTCCCCATGCCACCTCCTGAATCTAGGGAACCCTACAGAATCACAGAATCATAGAATTGTTCAGGTTGGAAAAGACCTTAAAGATCATCAAGTCCAACCTTTCTTGCTTTCCATGCTCAGTAGCTTTTCCAAGGGGAAGTACAGTGGCCTCCTTCTCCTGTGTGACTTTTCTCAAAGAAACACCCTGTGTAACTGAAGGCCAGCAGAGCTGAGCATGTGCAGCTCTGACATTTGTATGCTGTATGTACAAACAAGTCTGCTGTATGTACAAACAAGTCTGCTGTATGTACAAACAAGTGTGTGCTTCTAGGCACAGCCATGTATCACTTTTCTCCACACTGCCTCACACCCCCTATTTTAGTTTTCTTGTACAAAGCATAGTAAACAAAAATATTTTCACCTAATACACAACACATAAAAGCCATATTTATTTGGACTTTATTTTGTGATTTTAGAGCAGTTCCTTATGTTTTCATATGTCAAACATAAAAGCAATTGAAGCAAGCTTCCTTTACAGTCTCAGAATGATTGAGAGGTATTGGAAGTAGCTCTGAATGAATGGTTCATAAGGCTACTAATTTAAAGATCTAGTTCAAAAGCTGTATTTAGTAGTTAGTGTATTTGGATCATTTTTAAGCTGTTATGGTAAAGTTTCCCTTGATTAGTACCACAACAGTCAATTCTTCACAGTACCTTGTTGCTTAACAATGCAGAGATTTTGTAAATTCAAAGAATTAGTGATAAATGTATCTACAAAATATGTTATTTCTCCCTCTATAAACTCATAAGTTTTAGAACAGAGACATCTCCACAAATTCCCTTCTGAAACAAGTTGATTTTGTATCACAAAATGGTGTTATTACAAAATAAAGTTAGGGCTTCCACGATTTATGGTTGTTTTGAAGGGTAAAATCAATAAAACCACCTGAGTTTTTCAGTCTTGGTTATGAAGGATTGTATTGAGTTATTACATCTTTAAAAGCTAGTTTTCTGTTTGTATCAAAAGATATCACTTACTTGTAAAGCTCAATATTATTTCATTCAAGCTCCAGAACAGGAAGTTCAAATAGGTGCAGCTGAGACATGAGAGTATCTGGATCACGATAATTGTCATGGGAATTTTGATAGAGCTTGCAGAATGTTCTCTGTTTTTCCAGGAGATGTTAGGTTCAAATATAGGTTACATGAGGAGAAATTGCAATCTGGAAACAGGATAGTGAAAAGGATTTAGAGGTCATGGAGTATGAAGGAAATCAAAATGAACTTTTCTGCTTTGATGCAGCAGAGAGAGACTGATATATTAATATGTATAGACAAGAGCAGTGAGATAACTTGACTACCATAAGCAGTACAATACTAAAATGCTGAAAACAACTGATAACAGAGTTTGAATGTTAATTTGAATCAATTTAACAGAAGTTCAGCTTTCTGAGAACTGAGTGTGTGATCTGAGTGTCCTCAATTCCTGCTGTAGTGCATGGAGAGAGAGGCTTGCCTCCAAACTGTCATTATCTGACCCTGAGTGAGATGTCTAAGGGACTAACATGAACTGATTGCTCTCCGGAGTTGCCTTCTCTCCTCTGTGGACCACAGGAGAGCTTGCAGACCTGCCTAGGCTGGGTGCTCAGCTTTTAAACAGCAAAAATGAGATGAGATGAATTAGAATTTTAAGAATGCTGAAAGACTGCAGGACAGTAAAGACCCACAGAAGCAGTGTAAAGGTTGAAGATAACATGAGGATGAAAGACCAAGGGAGCTTAATATGTTTTGCTTTTCTCCTGAAGGTAATTAACACATAACTTAATATACATAAGGATTTTCACATGTGAATAAGTTACTGGGTACCACAGAACTCTTTAATCTAACAGGAAACCGTATAACATGAATCAAGAGCTGGAAGACAAAACCAGACGTGGTCCAGCTGAAAACAAAATATGAACTATTAAGAGTAAGGATGACTAAACTGGGAAATACAGTCTTGGGAAGTGTTAGATTACTGGTTCTGTAGGTTTAAAATCATATGCCTGTATTGTATCTCTGGCTTCACATGTGATAACATTCTTCTTCTTGGCCCTGATGTCAAGGGATCCTCATCTTCAACTTCTGTGGCAGTCCAAATTCTGCTGCCTGAGCATTTCTCCTCCTTTTTCCTGTGTGACCTCTAGGGACAACGTTGTCATTCTATTGGTCAACTATTAGCACCTTTTGCATGTCTATTCAGGCTCCCAGGAGCACCAATCCACTGGTGAAGGGACACTTCTCACTAGACCAGGTTGCTCAATGCCCTGTCCATCCATCCATAACCTCTGTGGGCCTGCAGTGTCTCACCACTCTCACAGTAGACCTTAAATCTTCTCCTGAGTTTGTACCTTTTTTTTTATGATTGTGTTGCCTTGCTGACTCTATCTTCAATGTATGTATACTTTCCTTATTTTTACTCTCCTTTTGCTCATAGGCATTGACCAATCCATAGGGTTTCTGAATCTGTTGCACTTTCCTCATTTTGTATATTGACAGCTGACGTGAGTTTCAGACCTATCTTAAAAGTTTTTCTCCCTACTGTATTTACTTTAAATGACATGAAACCTGGTCCTGCTATGAAGGTTAGTCAGTTATTGTGGTTGAAGACAAAATCAAGAGACGGCTTTCCATTAACATCTTCCAAAGACTGCACACTTGAAAATTTCCTCAGTTGAAAGTAACATTTCATTAGTTCATCTGTTAATCCTCCCTTTTTTGTTGATCTTATGCCTTCATCCTCTTAGGGACAGAGATGGTTACCATGCAGATCATCTTGCTTTGGGCCTCATTTTTAGTGGGAATAATTCTTTCAATAATTCTTTCAATGGGAGTTTGGCAGAACAATTTGTTCAAATGTGCAGGGCAAGTGAGTGAGATTTTTCTGTCTTCCTCAGCTCTACTTCCTATCAGTTTTCATTCTTGCCTCAAAAACATATCTCATTTTTTGCTCATGACAGATACCATACATCTTCCTTGACTGCAACACTTTGGATGATAGAACTGTCAATTTTACAATGAAGCCTATAGTCAATACCTATTCCTGATTCTGGTGTAAATTTTAGGCTTTCTTTCTGCTGTCAGCTGATCATTCTGTTCTTCTTCAGAGCCTAGCAGTAAGTCATTCCTGCCCCTCTTGGGTTATGGTTTCCAGGTGTTTCAGTCTTCTCCTTGCTTCTTTTCTTTTCACTTCTGCATTTCCTTATCGCTTTTCTGTGTGATGTATCTCAGTCCCTTTCTCAGGTGTGCAAGATGGGTTTGAGACCTACAGGGATATTAACATTTTGCACTCTTCTTAGTCTCAAGTTTTAAAGGTAGATTGGCAAAAATTGTCCAGACTCACACACAGACATAATTTGTTCTTTGCATTTAACAACTGCTGCTATTTTTTTTAAATTTTAATTCCACTAATATGTCAGTCTTTTCTCCTTGTTAAAACTTTGTGGTTTTCATTCTCTTGTGATCAAAAAAAGTGTTGCAGGTGAACTGCAACACTTGCCTGAGAGACTGATGTTCCAATCTCTTATATGGATGCCACAAATGCTGCTGAGTAACAGGAAGTAGAAGACATCCATTTAATTCAAATGATCACATAGCTGCCCCTTCCTCATCAAGGAGTCAAGTTCATATATTGTTGCTGCCTGGATCACTTATGACGAGAACCACAATCCTTTTGAGGATCCAGCAGCTGAATTAATAGCCATTAATTTCCAAAAGGGAAGATCTCATAAAGGTCCCTGATTTCTATACTAAAAATAACAATCTGCTTACTTGAACTGATGAATTCTGACATAGCTGATGGCACCTTTGGTGGAGTATGCATCACCACTTCATACATTCTTAGTAAGTATAGAATCTGCATTACTGGTATATTACTGGTATATTGCATTTAGTCACTGCTGGAAGTCAGAGGTGTATAAAAAGAAGACCATACTTTCATAAACTTCTGAACAGTTTGGTTGGTGCTCTCAATCTTTTTCATCAGTTTTTTTTTTTTTCTTTCTTCCCTGTTGCAAAAGTGCTTTACTGTAAGGAGCATTATAGTGTCTGGCTAGTCAGCCACCTAGTCAACCTACTAACTTCCTAGTCAGAAAGGTTGGAAAATGGCTAATGAACAATGATCACACAAGCAGTGATGCTGTCTCCAGAGAGCCTAGGCTGAAAGTTGCGTCTAGTTTTGCTCCTACAAAAGATTGGATGTGAGAAACAGTAAGTGTTACAAGAAAAGCTTCATGCTTTTCAAGAAGTCTTGAATATACTGTTTCTGGGTATATAAATTGGGTTCAGCTATATGTGATAACGCTTAAAGACAGAAGGTTATTAGATGAGGTGCCTGTAAACCTTTGTCCTGTAAAGACATTCTAGATCACCTCATGGTGAGTCATTTGGCTATCTAAGAAAGAATTACATTGGTCAAATTTAACCCAAGAATTATACTGTGCTAGATCTTATATTTTGCTATTTTGTTTCTGACTTCGCAGTCCAGATCTTGATCTCCTGCTTTGATAAAATATGTTTGCAGTATTTTTCACTCTTAAGTGTCTCTGTTAGAGGACAGTCCAAGTGAAACTGATCAATTTTTTTTACAAGCTTCTTCAGAGGAGATAAATCTAATCTAACTGGTGAAAGCAGGCAGCCATGGGGAGTCATGTATATCCATTTACTGGGATAAATTGAGAAGATTTAAAAGTTAGAGGGTGCCTCTTGCCATATTACAGAGGCAATAAAGAGTATATTGTAGCCAGCTCGTTGGTTGTCTCAGAACTTTTCTTGCAGAGTGAAGGAAGCACAAGGCAGACATAACTTAACAGACATAACTCCCTGTATCATTGTATCTACACTGGGTCATTTGGACACTATTCACTAAAAGAGAGAAAGAAGAGTTTCTTTTACCCTAAAAGGCTGAGTAAAGGGGTATTTGAGTGAAGTCTATTTATTTTAGACTCCTTTGGAATAAGAAGAAGCACTAATTATCACATTACTAGTGAATAAATCCCAGAATATATTTTAATTTGTTCTTTTAAATTATATCACCAGAATAAACGACTAAATAAAATTCTGTTGTTCACAGACATGGAGTACAGCTTGTTGAATAATTGCTAGCACTTGTTTTGCCAGTAAGCAGTATGACAGAACAGGATAGAAAAGACCAAGCCACAGATGTGTGGTTGAGTCCTTTAGGCACAGAGACAAACACTTGTACACCCACTGATGAGCACACAAACTTCTTACTTCTTGGAAAAAGAACCTGTCAAATTTAAAGGTTAGAAATGCACATACATTAATATATTCAGGTGCCAAACATATGGGACAGTATATTTATAATGTATTGACTCTTATATAAATATACTTGTCTTCTGTGATTTCCTCAGATGAGCTGTAGTTGTAAATTTCTCTTTATACTTTCTGAGAATGGAAAGACTATTCATCATGCTTTAAAATTAAAAAAAATATTTTGTCTCTTTTGCCTCTGGTGCTTTTGTGAAGTGTGCTAATCTTACTGAGCTGATATTTTCTGGGCAGTTTTTCCCAGTTTTCTTCAGAGGTTTTTACACCTCACAACCTTCAGGTTTCTTTCCAAAACATCTAGTTCACGGACTGTTTTCTTCCCTCTGTCCCTTCTCCTCTTTCTTCCCTTTTCTTCTCAATTCACTTCTACTGCAGAGATAAGCACTAGGCTCTCATTAGCTTGGTGATGTAATGGAGGCTAAATGAAGCTGCCTTTAGTGACTCTGCTTTTTAGGAAGAAAAAAGGTCCACAAAAAGTGAACAGATCTTTCAGAGATGGCTGAACCTAAGCAACCAAATCTTCAGTCACCAAATATGCAGGTAGCTTTGGACAAATCAAAGCAAGAAAACATTTCTTGCATGTCCTCTCCAAGGCCCCACTCCCTATTTCTTTAACTGTTACATGCTTCTGCTATGTCTCATTAATAATGCTAGCAGAAGTGAGCAATATTGTTGGATATCACATTGTTTGATATCATGTTTATACCATATGATACCAATATCAGGAATAAGATTGTTTCGGATAGATGAGCTTAATTTTAGGCATGCAAATCTGGCAAAATGGATCCTAGATATGCGAAAAGAATTCTGAAGACATAAATATCAAGTTGTAGTCCTTTGCCAATGCTGTCAGAATGGATGATGATTGTATGGCAAGTTATGTCAGTGCCTGAAGTCATGTTAAAGTCAATCTACACACGAGGCAGTGGAAACTGTAAAGACTCACCTTTACAAAGATTCACCTTTACACATTTGTTGCCAGGTTATAAGAATCTGTTTGTATTCTTCTTGCTTTTTGGTACTGGTTCATTAAAAGCCTTCATGTAGACAGTAAAAATTGGAATGAATGCAATGGAATTCACAGTTGTTTGTCATTGCGAGTCACTAATTTGTTTTTGGCAGGACTTTTACTTTTTCACTAATCCACGAGGGAGGATATGTACTAGACTTCATTTTGGATGTCCACATTTAAAGAATGATCCTTCTGTATAGCCCAGAGGCATGTCTCTGGGAAAACTACTCTATTATGTGCTTGTGGAATGCAGCAAAGTTCATCATACCACCCAGAAGCAGAAAAAGATGAGCTGACATCCAAAAATTTGTTTTAGTTTGTGGAAAATTTGCATATTCTTCTATGGGAGAAATCATCCCCATCATTTTTTTCTTTTTCCTTTTCTTTTTTTTCCTTTTCTTTTTTTCCTTTTCTTTTTTTCCTTTTCTTTTTTCCATTCCTTTTTTCCTTTCCCTTCCCTTCCCTTCCCTTCCCTTCCCTTCCCTTCCCTTCCCTTCCCTTCCCTTCCCTTCCCTTCCCTTCCCTTCCCTTCCCTTCCCTTCCCTTCCCTTCCCTTCCCTTCCCTTCCCTTCCCTTCCCTTCCCTTCCCTTCCCTTCCCTCTTCCCCTTTCCCATTTCTCTCTTATCCATGAATATTCTAATACTACCTATAAAACAGGGAAAAAGAAGTGAATCTGCGGAGATTTCTTTTAACTGGAGTATTGCCCAAGGTGGATGTTTTGCTGCTGCCCATGAAAAATAAGTGTGATTTTCACCCTCCAGCTGCAAATAGGAACAAGTATCATTTGTAAGGGAGTTGTGGATCTTTCATAATGCAATGTTGTTTCAGGTAAGTACAGATACGTGTTACTGTTTGTATATGCTGGCATGAGACTTTAGGAGAGCAAAACAGACTCTCTGCTATGGTGATAGCATTCCTCTTCTCCATGGATTCTAATTTATTTAAGTTGTCTTGCCTTCCTCTTCCTCTGAGCTGTGGAGATATTCTGCAGTCACTGCCCTTGTTTGTCTTAGTTCAAGGTGGCTATTACTGTTTTGATGCTAGATAAATATTTTCATTGGCTGCATGTAGGGTAAGGCTGAACTTGTAGATGAATGTGTTACTGTGGAAAAGGCATACCTTCATGAGAAACCTAAAACTGATTTCCCAACTTGAAATAATGAGGATTTCAGGCCACATTTCTGGATTATACCTTTGTGTTTTCCGAAACAAAAATTAACTACCTTTTTTGTTTTGCCACTGAATTTTCCTGACATTTCCATGGTAGATCTCTGCAAGGAGGGTATAATTTGAGTATGGTATGGATTTTTATTTTTAGTTTTTAGTTGTCCTGTTACCATCAAAGAATTTAGCAGTTATGTGGAAAGATACTATTATTTTCTCAATTTTGTCGTTGGTTGGATTCTTCTTATAAAAAAAAATATATATAAAATATTAAATAAATATTAAATAATATTAAATAATCAATATTTCTGGCGAAAGTTGATAGGTCTAGCTTACAGATGGAATACATTTGCAAAAAATGTTGAACATACTTTAGACTTTATCAAATAATTCTTTAATAATTCTTTTAAAGTAACTTACTACTTTGATTTTGCATCTCAAAATTACCACACTGCTGACAAAGCAGATTCCATTTTTTGTCCTTCTCACACAGTGTAAGCACTCAGCTCAATATTAGACTGTTTATTATTATTATTAATTCTTCTTTGGTCTGATTGATGATTCAAAATTTATTGTCCACTGTTCTATTTTTTGTAAGATCTTACCTGCTGTTTTTACTAGCTATCTTGACCCTTCTAGGATGCTCTATCTGCTAAAGAAGCACTACTTTTCTGCCACCTTTTTTTCAGATGAATGGAAAGCACTTGTAGTTGTTATTTTGTACTTTTCTTTCTTTAAAGTAGACTCTATTGCCCTGTTGCTGGAGGCTAGCTCTGATATAAATACTCAAAGGGAACAATAAAGAATATATACTGCTCACAGGAAAGAAAGGCACTACAGAACTTGTCTCACCTTAATGTTCCATTCATTTGGAGGAGCTGCATTCTACACCCTTTACTGTCCACTGTTATAGGTTTTGGCTGTACAAGCAGCACATAGAAAATAAACCCAGCTTTGCTGGAAAATTTCAGAATTTGCTGCATGTTCTAGTACTTTCTTCTCCAAAACATCTTTATAATCGCAGGCATGTACAGTGTCAAGTAGAGCTAAACCAGTTGTGATGTCACTTCTAACCTAGGATTCTTCTAGAGAACATTTGTTATTGAACATACATAGCCTGGCAACTTCTGGTATTGCTTTACAAGGTTGGGGGCAGAAGCTAACCAAGCATGCATGTGCAGCTCTCAATAGCTCTCTGTAAAATTGAAAGTGCAATATTGCAAATAAATGCAAAAGGCTACTTCTGCCACCTGTTAGCTTTCTTCTTGTTCCATCACAAGGAGTATACAAAAGTATACCAAGTGTGGAATTGATGATTTATTTATTGTGAACATAAATCCAGCTTGTCTTTGTCACTTTATCTTTGCAGAATACCAAGGATGCAAAGTTAAGCTTAAATTAATCACCACATACGAGAGTTGTTCAATGTGATAGATTGTGGCTTTAGTGTATCATCAATCTAATGACACATCAAAGGAATGGTTTTTGGAGCAATCTGGAGAATAATGAAGGAGTTTCTTGAATGATTCAGAAAAGCTCTCCTGAGAGGGTAAAGTATGTTTGAAAATGGAGGATATCCAATAAGGCTGATTGGAGTCAGCTTCTTGAAACCAAATAGGAGATAACTGTAGGGATTGAACTTAGTTGTGAAGAGCCTGTAGAGAGATGGTAAATGTCTGATGTGCGGTGAAGAAGATGGCAAAGCTGAGGAATTGATTCAGAGATGTGAGAACTAGTAGAAATGATCACCAAACATGACTGCTAATTAGGTATTGGAGAAGATAGCTTTATTTCAAGGCTACAGTTCACTTTGAAGATGATGCGCTGTTTATGATCAGTATAAGATAGTGTAGGATGAAAGTACCCTTGATAGTTGAGAAATAATGCAACAATGCAGACCTGCAGAAAAAATGCTGATAGGTCTCTTATAGACATAGCAAGCTTGATTTGAAATCAGTTAATAGAATCATTAAGGTTGGAATAAATCTTTAAGATCATCAATTTCAACCATCAACCCATCACCATTATGCCCACTAAGCCATGTCTCTAAGTGCCACATCTACACATTTCTTGAACACCTCCACCACTTCTCTGGACAGCCTGTTCCAATACTTGGCCACTCTTTCTGAGAAGAAGTTTTTCCTAATATCCAGCCTGACCCTGTCCTGGTGCAACTTGAGGCCATTCCCTCTCATCCTATCACTAGTTACCCAGGAGAAGAGACTAACCTCCACCTCATCACAACCTCCTTTTAGGTAACTGTAGAGAGTGATAAGGTGTCCCTTGATCCTTCTCTTCCCCCTCTGCCACTCCTTGTAAGACTTGTGCTCCAGACCCTTTACCAGTTTGTTGTCTTTCTCTGGACATGCTCCAGTGCCTTAATGTCTTTCTTATAGTGAGGGGCCCATAGATTAGACAGATAAGAGTGTATTTTTCAGTAAAATAGGACTACAGAATTACGATAGATCTTTGAATAGTCTGCAGGGGGATGATAGTTACATTTGTGATTGTAGATGAGATTAGTCATCTCTAAAATAAAAGGGAAAATGAAAGAGGACCCTCAAAATTTGCAGAAGTGAGAGATTAGCTAATCTAAAGGAGGTAAGGTATACGTGGGGTATGAAGCTGCATGAATAAATTACTTGTTGGTTTTCTGATGGAAAAAATAAGGGAATATAGCCACTTGTGATTACAAGAAGAAGTTTTCAGTTTTGCTATTGAAACACTGTCAAGTTTTTACATTATATGTTTGCTCCTTGTGATCCAAAAGAATATTTTCTTTGGATGAATTTTTGAAACTTTAGAAAATGAGTTATATTTACCAGTGGAACGAGTTCAATGTGAAAGATCAACTGTTTCATGTTGAAATTATTGTGATAAATAATGTTGACTCTTTCCAGAAAATATCAGCCAAAATAACTTTATACAAATTTATACAAATATTTTTTCTCTGCTCTAATTGAAGGTAAATCAAGAAAAAGGAGGTCGTATTAGGAGAATGGACATTTTATTGGGCTGTATCAACAAGGCAGATGAAACTGTATTACTGGTGTTACAAATAGACTGATTTCTTCTGTGTACTATTAAGCACGTAAGTGCGTGTATGAAAACATTCACACAGACATATAACTGTCAGTGAGTACATTGCTCCTTCAATGTCATGAGGATTGGCCATAGTGAATTGTTAGAAATAGACATGGGTTTTTCAAAGGAATGTTACACTTTTATTGTCAGAAAAGACTGATTAATTAAGAATGGTTTTTATTTGCAAGTATTTATTGTGTTTGACAAAAGTGTTTTATTCTGGTTGGACTTTCTACTTCAACAAGATTTACTGATCAGTCTCTGAATTATTAGCAGTCTCATGGCCCAAACACTGATTTGGAACATATGTGGCCTAAATTCAACTTCCATCACAAATAAAAAAAAATAAGGACAGTCTCCTTTGCCAAAATGGATTGTCCTCACTGACAAGCTGTCTGGATGCCTTTGGAGTCTCAGTGCCTTATTTTTATTTAAAAAAAAAAAAAAAAAAAAAAAAAACACCAAAAAACATAAAAATGTTTTATGGCAGATTCTTTTGGCCTAAAAGCTGTTTCTGCCCATCTTGGTGCATAGTGTTAAACCTCCCTGCAGAACAGTAAAATCTAAGAGATAATATGATAGGATTTCTTATTTACATCATTTTTTATACTAAACACTATCTACCTTTACATGTCAACTGTAAAGGTGGTGAAAAATACGCTGAAAGAAGGAAGTTTTGGAACACAAACTAATGACTACGTCTGAGAGTTTATCAGCTTATATCAGCATATTGTATATATTGAAAGAAAAATAGCTGTATGCAAATTCCTGTGTTGGTTCCATTTTCTTGTTCAAACTGATTTGTGAAAGTTGATTTTATTTGCAGTGTTCACAAAAGAATGTAAATGTTGCAGTACTGCAAGGATCCAGTAACATTGTATTCAAGCAGTAAATGCTACAGTGATTATGCTAACATGATTTTTTTCCCATGCATTTCCACATACTTTACAAAGACAGCATTATTTCCACTTTATACATGAAGGAATTGAAGTGTAGAGAGGTTAAGGGACTTGTCTGACATCTCAGAGTGAGTCAGAGGCAGAGATTGAGAGAGTCTGGATTTGATTCCTTGTTTATGTCTTTATTCACTGGACCATAGTCTTGCTCTCAAGTTCCTAATCCCTTCGTAAGTAACAGATGAGGTGGCTGTTTTCTGTTTTGGATGGTTGACCAGCATGCATCATTTGAGTGAAACTGCATTTTCCATATACAGGCAGTTTATAACCTAACATGGCTTACTGGGTGGGCATTTAAATCTATAACCAAGAAAAGTGAGAAACGAGCCAAGAAAACAGCTTAATCCTTACACTGAGACAGTGAATGTTCCAGTTCTTAATAGCTCTCCCTCAAATCCTTTTTTAATTTATCTTTTATTGAAATATTTCAGTAGGAGAGATTAAAAACTCACAGGGGAAATAATTAATGGAAACAAAAAGTACATACATTCCCATAGAGCAGAATAGTACTGGAGGAATTTCATGTCTGGGTCCTGTGCTCAGCCTCTCTTTTGTGAAAATGCATCCCATGCACATTTATTTTAGCTACTGAAAACTGCTGTTTTCAGATTGGTTCAGCCACATTCTCTCTGTTGTCAAATTGGTTCAGCCAATGATTTAAGGATATTTAAAAATAGTTAGTCCAATATGTATTATAGATAAAACATGAATTGTAAATCACTGATCAATGGTGTTAAAATTCCTTTGATTTACTGGTGATATCTCTGCTAGTAAATTGAAAAGTATCAGGGTACAGTCCCATAGGACTTGGGATTTACATATAAAACTGATAGATGGGTCCCTCTCAGCTTTTGACCCTGGCTGAACACCACAGGCCAAAGCAGTTACAAGACAGAGTTTTCAGTCACCACTTTGAAGGCTTTTACGCATTTGGAAATTGAAAAAAATCTTGACTTTGGCAGTCCTCTTGTCCAGAGGCTTTTGGTCCACTGGGCCAGAAACTGAGTCCTGGCACTGCTTGGTTTGCTGCTATTACTGTAACTGTGAACTGCATTATCCTCAGGACAACCAGAGCTTAACAAGGGTGTGAATGAGGTATGTAGCTTAGAAAGAACTTGTGGGGAAATAAGCAGAAAATCTCCATCTTTGAGGAATTTGGATTTTGGTTACTTAATGAAAAGATGATGCCATCTAAATAATAATAATAATAATAATAATAATAATAAAGAATTTTTAAACAGTAAAATCTCTATAGGAAGTAGCAATTGTTCTAGAGTTAGTCAATTTACTAACCCAAACTTTTAAGGAAGTGCAAGACAAAAACTCCGTACCAAGAAAAAGTTTGTGATACCTCACAACTCTTGCTGGGAAATACAATTTGAATGTAATCTGTTTATGAATAGTTGTTAACAAAAAGTGCAGCACCCTCAACAACTGGAGTTGATTTTATTGGTAATACATTTCATGACATCAAGAAGAGATGCTGAAAGGCAATGTGTTCAGTCTCTGCATCGTGCAATATTGCAAAACTGCTGTCTTTGCATTGTTCGTAGTAAACCAGGAAATAAATGAATTTAAAATTACATGAGAATAAACTTGACAATGAAGGGATTTTGCATTATGCAGAAAGATACAGAATGCTGCTGGAGAGGCAGAAGGTTGAGGGAACCAGCTTTTTGGACTGGTTGTAAGATTGCTTGAAGGCTGGAGAAGGACTGAGGAAGTAATCCCTTGAGGACCTGGTCAGATAATAGTGAAAATGTATGGACCTTCTTGAAAATCAGACCTCTTCGGTCCAGAATTTCTCAAAAAGAAGTAGATGTATATTTTTGTAAAATATGATACACAGCTACCAAATGTTGTATACTAGCATTCTTGGAGTATAAAAACCTGGGCCATAATGGCTCATTTTATTTTTCCTTTTCTTCCCTTTCTTCAAGTCTGAAGGAATCAGTAACTCTGGGGACTACACGTAAAACAGCTCCAGACTTCTTAATTACCAACAAAGTCTTTCTCCTCTTTTGGGCCAAGTGGTGTGTGAATCAAATAATTCCAGTAAAGTCAGCTTTTTGTATGAGCTCTTGATAACAAATAAGAAGCTAATAAAGAACAGAGGCTTCGGAAGGGATTTATATGGTCATTAAGTAGCCTTGTCAATTAAAGGTATTTGCAGAATATTTTTTTTCTTCCCAAAAGACTCCCCAAAACATTTACTTTGCATATCTCTCTCTTCTAAATACCTCTCTTTCTCAAACTGGAAACTTATCACTCGTAGCAAAATGTTTAATGTTTCAGCAACATGCCTAAAGAACAAACCAAGGCCATACTAAGCATTGTAAGATACTTTGACTTTTCCAGCTGTTCACAGCAAGCAGGTCATACCCTTTGATGCTAAGTTTGCTCTCTCTATTTTCCAGAAGGAATGCCTTTTTCTCACTTTTCCAGGCAAAGTTTAGCTTTGTAAGTGACCAACCAGGTCTGGACCTTTTAAACTCCCTCCCTCCTTCTCATCTAAAGCTCCCCTCCCCCTTTACAGAAAGCACATCACTTCTTTGAAGTTAGTAGTAAGACCTGAACATAAGTAGCAGCCACTGCTTTTTCTATTGCATTTAATGCCTAGCTCAGTGCATTACTGTAATATTAATTTCACTATTCCCACTTATACTTTTGATCAAATGAAACTACAGAAATGATAGTTAGGCTTCTTCGAAAACAAATCAAACATCCTAACCAAACAATGAAATATTTCAAACATTGTTACTAAAGCCTCTGAAGGAAAATTTGCTTCATGGCTTGGAACAAACATCTTCACAATCTTTGCCAATCTTTACAGGTTCTTTGTTAATTTTTTTCACCATCTGTGTATATTTGCAAAATCACTGGAACTTATTTTTCTTTTCCAAACGATGATAAAATGAATCTAAAAGTTATCCTTTTCATAGTAGACTCATCCCTTTAAGTCCTTCAGAAAATATATATTTAGTTTATTTTCTTATTTTTATATTCATTTTCAAATGGAAGTTAAGGATATAAAGGAGGCCTACAGGAAAGGTGGGGGGGATCTCTGTGTCAGGGAGTGTGGTAAAAGAATAAGATAATAATCTTTGAACTTAACGAGGTTATGTTTAGAGTAGATATAAGGAAGAAATTCTTTGGGTAAAGAGAGTGATGAGGTGATGGAACAGATTGCTCAGAGAAGTTGTAGATGACACATCCCTGGAGGTCTCCAAGGACAGGTTGGATAGGGCCCTGGGCAGCCTGAGCTGATGGATGGGAGCTCTGTCCATGGCAGGGGTTGGAACTGAATAGGTTTAAGATCCCTTCCAATCTAAGCCATTCTGTGATTCTGTGATTCTATGATTATATGATACACATTTCTCACTGAATACCTGCTGTCTCTGGGTGCCTTATTTCAATCTAGATTTCTAATTGAATATATAAACAGCCCTGAGTTACCTAAGGATTATCAGTGATTCACTGATAGAATGTTTCAAGCAGCCTCAGTAGTTCGATGTTTCAAAATAAAAATGTGAAATCAAAGGAAAGAATGGATTTTTGACCAGCTGCATATTAGTTTTGCAAGCTTGAATCAAACAGGAATCATCATGTCAGTTTGAAAACTTCTCTCATGTTGTTAGATGATACCATAAAAAAATATTTCCAAGTGCCAGAACACCACCATCCCTCAGATTCTGCTACCCATTGCAGATGACTTAATCTGGAAATCTTTTAATAATAAGGATTATTTAGATTTGGTAGTTTACACCTGATTTCTTCTGAAACGAATGAGAGTTACTGCTGTCAGTTGTATACATTGGAGACCTATCTTAATACTTGTATACTGTATGTGTAAGTACTACAAGTACTCTCAATTCCTATCCAGAAAAAAAAAGGCAATGCAGAACAGAAGGGATCATACCATTTAACCTTACTTGCTGCAATACTTGACAAATCTATTGAGCTCCATCTTTCCCTTCTCTACTGAATCACTGAAAGAGATTTCTAAAATTCAGTTCCTTTAGCATTTAGAAGTTTTGTTTCACTTCTAGTTGAAATTTACTCTTGATCATTTTATAACCATTTGCTTTTGTGTCGGCATTGTCCCTGAGTCTGAATAGTCTTTATTTTCTGTCTCTTCTGTTTACCTTTTGGTATATTAATGCAGAACTTTAATATCTACTCTCAGCCTTCGTTTTTTCTGGGTGTATTATCCAGCTTCATTTTAGGCTTCTTTACTAAAGTCAGCTCTCCATTTCCTTGATCCCTATAGAAGTTTTTTTTCCCTGTATCTGCTCCAGAATGAATTAATTTTTATTGCCCACAGGAAATTAGGATTGTACACAGTATTAGGAATGAGGTTTCACTGGGGCCTTATAAAAGAGGTTAACACTTAAAAAATTTTATTGTGCCACATGTATGGGAACTGTTAGGCCACAACCATAAGGAGTGATTGAGCAGCTGGTAAAGAGGCGTAGCCAGTCCCAGGAGCACAGGTGGAAGCAATTAACCTTTGTGACCCCTAACCTCATTTAAGGGCTGGAAGCCACAAGGGAAACATCTCTACTTACAGATGACCTCCTTTGGAGTGTTTGGTGAGCTCTGACCTTCAGAAAAGGGTAAGGGATTCCTTCTTTATTACTTTATTTATGACTTCTACCCTTCTTGGGTGATCCGAAACTGGTTTAAAGCAATTATATCTGCTATTGCCTTTCCTCATGCCACTTTACCTATGTCTAGTCAATGTTCTCTTTTAAAATAAAAATATAATTTCTGGTACTGCTTTTCAAAAACATGAGCCCATGTTCTAGAAGTATATGTGCCCCTCTGGTGCAGGGAGAGGGGCAAGAAAAGTTTAAATAGTCCTTTATTTAAAACAGCAGCGTGCTCTTCACTGGCAATTTGCTTTCATAGATGCAAGAATACAAATAATAACAGTAGTTTATTCTGTTTACATGGGGAAACTTCATCAGTGAAATAAGTATTACAGCTTTTTGTATTTGCAGAATCTATTGTAATAATAGAAGCATCCACAGACCATTTTGCTGACTTCTGAACTAATGGTGGAAATAGAACAGGAAGTCTAGATTTCTCCAAATTATATCAGTGTCAGTATAAGGAAGAAAAAAAATGCATAAATGAATGTTGTCAGCATTTAATGACACCTCCTGGGTCTGTTATGGCCTGAGAGTTAAAGCAAAGGAGGTTGAAGAAATGGGTAACTCTTGCTCAAATGAGGACAGTAGGTAATTTCTTTCTGGTTTTGTCTGGTGACTTTCTGAGGCTTATAGAAGCTGTTTGCCTGGTGTCTAGTACAAGGACCGTTAGCTCCTGGGTATTGTTATTGTGGTATTTTATCTTTCATTCTGACAATAAATATTTTATGTAGGAGAGAGTGGACTACGATCCAGCTGCCTGCTTTCCTGACCTACAGGAAGCAGTTAAAATATGTTAGAAAGGTTTCATTCATCTGCCTTTAAATCTGAGCACTTTTCAGAGTAAGACTTCCTCTGTGAAGAGGATTTCCTAAGTAGTCTAACAACACAGTTCCAATTACCTTCAGGACATGAAGGTAAAGATTTAAAAACAAACAACAAAAAACGCACAGCTTTTCTCGTCTGAAATAAAACCCTGCAAAGCTCTGGGTCAGGAGCGTGTGCGTAAGCAGCCCATCTCTTACAATATGCCTGTTACCTATGTGCCAGATGCTACTGTCCTCTTGAAGATGTCCTGGTTCTCTGACAGAACCCTCTGAGAAATGTTTTAGCCAGTAGCCTGCAAGGCACTGATTTGTTATCAGATAGTGGAAGAAGTCCTGTCATCATTGTTGCTGTCTGGAGCCCTGCTGAACTGCGTTTTATTAAGCGCCTTGGTCCCTTTTCGTGTTCTTTCTCTTCAGGCTTCCTCTTGGGTCTGTCTTTCCAGGCAGATCCCCCTTTCTCCTGGTAGCACAGGCGATAAGCAAATAAATAAATAAAATCTCTTTTCAGGCTGTCAGACCATTATATGCTATCTTCCAGCTCCTGGCAGAAACAAGCATATCTGACCTGCTTGCCTCTTACCTAAACAGCCTTCTGACTCCAAGTGGAGCTGTTACTTATGTGATGAATAACTAGTGTAGCTAGTCTTTCTTTTCGTGGTAAATCTGATGAATGCTTAACAAAACCCAGAACTCTCATAGCTTTCTTTCCTTTCTATCCTCCAAACGTCTATGTTGAAATTTATAAAGGCATTGTAAATGGATAAAAGTCAAGGCTGCAATGTGAGACTTTTTGAGTGTTACAAAGACAGTTCTGAGATTAAGAAAAAGTTGACAGATTTCTATAGCAATTAATATTTGAGTAACTGCTGTCAACATTTCACTTAGTAATATATAATTTCAAAGGGAATTTGGGGTGTTATATTCACCTCAAGATAAGCAAGCTTTTCCAAGTAAGTAGAAACTGATAGTTTATCTACGAATGCTCAGGTTTTAGGCTTAACTAGCTGCCTTGCAATGCTTCTTTGCTGAAGTGTTTTACTCTTCTTGATATGAGAATATATTTCAGAAAAACAAACAAAAAAAGTAAAACCACCCTGAGATAATAGGATACAAGGAGAAGGGGACAGGAAACGGTGCTGCCAAGCTTCAGGAACCAAAGTAAGGTGCTGAAGTTAGCACCTTATCACACTAGGGTCCCTTTATTTTACATGCAGGGCAGAAATGTTATATTTTCTCTGAATGCAGTGATATTGAAGATGATTAGACTCTGCAGTTTGGCTCCTGTAATTTGGTTGCCCTCTTTGCACTCTTACTGGGCAGATATGCCTTCCAGAGATATATGGTATGCCTTAAATGCAAAGCTGCATAGGGTGTAACCACAAGGGGGACCAAGGATTAATCTGTAATAGACCACAACAGGAGCAGAGGAGTTATGTTAACTAAAGCTGCTATATATAATGTTTAGTAGGCCAGTCATCTTAAGGGTAAATACTAGAAGTGTCAGCATAAGTAACATTTAATGGCTGTTTGTATATGGAAAAGATTCATCAAGAACAAGATACCCAACTGTAAAATCTGTGGTTTTTGTTCTATTCATTTTCTGTTTGCTTTATGCATTTATTCGTAGGACACGTGAGATGTTAACTCGGAGGTTTCTTCAAGCACTCGTAGTTCTTAGGGGTTGAGTCATACTTCTGTTCCTAAACACAGACCTTGGAATCAAATGTGTAGATCCCTTTCTCTGTTTGAGGTGTGCATGGTGTCTACTCCTTCAATTCTCTGATGCTTTTTTGTAAAGTCGGTATGCTTGAGCAAAGCATACTATGCTAGTAGCTTGCATTGATTTTGCTCTGACATAGATTACCAATGTGAGGAAGCAGAGAAAAATCAAAGAAGCAGGCCACTAACACGGGCGGTGAAGTATAAGCATTCTGATATTCTTCTATAAATGAATTTCTAGCTTTTGAAATACTTTCAAGGTTTAGTCTTCCCATGTGCACTGACTGACAAGTTGTGTTTCGGATTAGGATACAGTCATGCACTTCAGAAACCATTCTGAAATATTTAACTTTCCATTTTTTGAGATTACTGTAGCTCAGGAGTTTGCAAGATGATTAGAAATCTATTGCTGAGCTGGAAGTGGCTAGATAATGTTTCTGATGGATAGTGGAATTTAAGGTCTTATTAACAAAGCTGAGTCAATGTCACAGAGCTATACATTAGATGGAGAGAAATAATTTCACCTAAAACTCTGGTGAGACCACTGTCATCCACAAAATACTTTTTCATTATTTTTAATTATGAAAAATCATGTCATGGATTGTCACCAAAAAAATGTGAAGACTGAGGAAAAAGCACCTGGTATTCTGCAATTCAAAGGTGTCTGACTCTACCATCTAACATGTAACCAGAACAGGGAATTCTAGTAGATAAATGTTTGCTACAGTGGTTTATATTTTATTTTCTATTATTTTATTGTTGTTCCTTTGTGTTGTAACTCTAGAAGGACTAACTTCTGCTGCTGTTTATCTGGGTTTGTTCTGCAGTCCCCATGGTATACAAGTCACCTGTCTGGCTTAATTTTGTTGAGAAAAAGAAGTGTAAAATACTTAGGTCTATACTCTGGCAGCTGTCATGAGAAAGAAAACAAATGTTATTTTTATTAGTAGGCAGCTTGCTCTTCCAGTGCAGTGGTTAACATTTTCTGTTGTGGCTTCTAGCTGCTGTCAGCCCTCCCAGCAATGATTCGGGATCTCTGAGTCACAGCTCAGGAGTGGGCTGGGGATTTCTGCTGGCTCGTTCGTGTGAGTTGAAGGTTTTATCTGGGTAAGGTCCAACCACACTGAAATATCAGAAATGTAGGATGATGAAGGGAACTTAAGCAGTACTTCTTTAATTAATAATAAAGCAAAAATGTTATATAGACATTATTTAACACCTTGCCTGAAAGTCTACACCAGACCTAAGCTGGGGCAAAGTTTGAAGTAATATACTGTTAAAGAAGTATTTTCATGTAATTCATAAACAAACAAAAAGAACTTGTAAAAATACCACAATTTAGTCACTGTATAATGAATCTAGATGGTGAAGACAGTGTTTTTAAAAAAAAAAAAAAAATCACATTCTCTCTCAGTTGTAGCTGGAATGGTGTGGAGATGAAGGATTGATCTTCATGGCTTGGTAAATATCCAGGAAGAGTTTACTTACGGGGTCTTGTGTACCTATAGTTGAGGCAGGAGGACTGCTAGATTGTATGGTGTACTCTCTGCTCATAAAGATACATACAGGTTTTTTTAGCAGTTTTGAAGAAAATTGACATAAATGTCTCCTACTTAAATCTTCTGTGAATGAGAAATATAGACTTTTGCGTACCATTACGTCTCAGTACTTGTAGTATCAAAAGAAAATAAATTCTAAAAGAACCTAGGGACAACTAGGGCCCACAGAATCCAGCTTCTTTTCAAATGGAAGCAATTCTTAAGGAAACTGATAGTTCTGGTAGTAGAAAGAATCTGAAGAATATGTACAAGTTTGGTTTCTTGTGCCTACATACTTTGAAGGAATCAGGAATACTTTCCTTTTAGCTTAATGACGTGTAGCTGATATTCTACACAAGCAATCCTTGGAAATAAATAGTTTCAAGCCGTTATCAAGATACATGTTAGTAACATCATCATAGTAACATCACCTAGAATTCCTTAATGTTGCTTTTAAGTTAACCTGATTTAACCTGATTCCCTTTAAAACGGAAATGAAAAACATACTTACTGGAACATGAATAGAACATGTTATTCCTAGTGAATTATTTTTATCATAGTTTTGTCATCTATTTGTTTCCTTCTTTCTCCTTTTAAAAAGCAAAGCATCAAGGAGAAGAACATATTTATATTTTTTCATACTGAACTCATTTTGAAGGCTTTCAGATATCAATTGAGAACAGATGAAAACTTGTGAGGTATTTGTGTGCAGCTTTTAGTAACGCCATTGTAGAAAGCTAATTAACATGCTCACCATGGGGGAAAAAAAGTAAATAGGTTGGATATTATTTTAAAGGCTATCAGGGGTCTCATTACTAAACTAGTACTGTAAGTCTCTGAATTTTTAACTACATAACCTTCTACCCATAAATACCAATCTAAAAATGTTTTCAAGTCTCTTACCTGATCAGACTAAAATGTTCGTTTGAAACCAAGAGCTTCAACGGTTCAATGAGAAAAAGAAATATACCTTTAATTATGCAGACCTAGAAGTGGTTTACTGTCATCATCAACAAAGTTACTTAAGTGTTGCTTGAGGAATGATCTTTGTAAAATAAATAATGAACTCCTATGCATCTCTCTTAGGTTTTTAAATGATGTTTTGGAAATGCATGCAGTATCATGAAAGGTCTTCATGACCTCTATTTCTATTACTATGATATTTTGAATATCTTGCTGCTAATTCCTCTACGTTGTCTACAAATAATGACTGTACCCTAATCTTACTAACATTTCTGTTCTTCTTATGATTTATCCCATTTCACTAAGGAACTAAGTCTGTTTATTCTAACTGTATTTTTATTATCCTTGTCAGAGATGACTTTATGATTATGAGCTTCCCTGGCATCTGCTAGATCTTTGTTACTTGCGTTCTATTGCATTGTTTTAAGTCATAAAGTCCTACATCATGCAGATGAATATATTGCTATGTAAACAGCATACAAATTTATTTCTTTTCCTTGCTAGATTTTAATTTGACATTTACTTAGAGGATGATTCAGTGAAACAGAGCTGGATGGTGTAGGGGGAGGGAAAATATCTTAAATTTCTAAAGTAGCTGATATAATGCTGATCCACAGTTTGTCTGCATTGGAGAAGAATCCATTTCCTTTATTATTTACTATGAGCTGGTAGGAAGATGTACTTGACCGATATCTTCACATTCAATATACTGTTGCTAGGCTTGCAATTTATACTTCAAAGTTTTATAATGTCCTTGATGTTATTATGGATGATTTATGGAACATTCTGTTAAAGTAAAAATTGATTGCATCAGGTAGTCCTCTCAGAACAAAAGAAAATGATCAGGCTTTAAGAGTAAATGGAGATGATAATATTTCTAGTGAACACAAGACAAATTTTGTTTGTGCAGAAAGTGTATTTATGTCTAAGATGCACTTAATTATAAATATGGCAATACTTTAGAAGATACTTATTTTTATATGTATTTCTTGTAGGCACCATATTTTAAAGATGAAGTTAGTATGTATCAGCTAACGTTGCTGCAGTCACCTTTACAAAGAATGAAAAAGGTAAACCATGAAATAGCTAAAACAGCAAGAAAGAATATAATCTCAGGATTATAGAGATACTTGTTACACTTCTCAATTACAAGAGAGCTTTCTGGAAACTTCAAGCAAACAAATTAATCACTTTCAGTAAATAGAATATGAAAATAGGAGAATGTTGAATTTCAATTTTAAATCTGCTCAGAAGATTAAAATAGCCCAGGGTATGATTGTAGGCTGTGCTTGAAGCTTACATAATTTGCACATAGTGATGCTATAAGAATAGGAATGAGAGACACAAAAACTTTGTCTTGCATTATGGAAGCTCTAAAGCAGAATATTGAAATTACTAGGTGAATATCTCAGGAATAGAGGTAAATATACTCTGGAAAATACACTTCTGAAAGCATGTATCCCTCCCTCAACTCATTTCCACAGTACAGGATAAATGCAGTACACTAAGAAAACTTCATTCTGAAACAGGTGATCACTAAACATTATCTACTTCTAAGGAAATGAAACTTCTGTAGTTCTGTGTATATTTCTACACACACTCATATCTGAGTGTGTTTGTATATGTTCACATCTGCTTTTTCTTTAAAATGTTTTAAACCTACTGATATTCATTTGGATCTCTAATGGCAAATGGAGATACAAAGACATTGTTATCCCTGCAAGTCCTGTGACAGTACTGAACAAGAAGAGAGATATTATGTATGCACTGAGAGAGGGCAATGCTCCTTGAAAATGCCTTAGATTTTTTTTCAAGGAGACCACCTGATTTTTTTTTTAATTGTATTTTAAGTAGACTAATGTGTCTAGTAGGAAGGCTAATTTAGCATCGTGATTTTTGTCTCTTTTGTTTGTGCATCTTTTAAAAAATATTTTAGTGTATGGAATATTACCTTAAAACTTTTCAGATGTGATCTGTGTGACTTTGATAGATGAACATATGTAAACAAACAGATTCACATTCCCTTCATCAATGACAGTTCACTTGTAGTCTTTCAGAATAACTCCAGTCTTTTTTCTACTGAATTTTAAATTAATTGTTACCAGTGCTGATTTTATTATTTATTTTGGATGTTCTTTACTTTGTGTCTCAGTCTGTATGAGTATGGTGGCAATAGATTTTTTTTAAAGGATTCTTTTAATTCTTCATTTCTTAGATTTCATATCTTTAGTTTTTCCAGTATAGCTGCTGTAAGATAACTAATTATAAGTATTCACCAGTCTTTCCATTTAATTTTCACTAATTTTTTATATAGAAAGCTTACTGCAGATCCTTTTTCAGGTCTTTTCTACTGTCAGCCAACATATAATGAATTTCATTATGCAGTTCAAAGCTCTTGCTCCAGTCCCAACTGTGTGTGACTCTAAAAAAAGTAACTGGCATGAGATCTTGTCAGTGTGTAGGATCTGGAAAAGCCCTGAGAGACTGTGGCCATTAAATAATGGGTGGTATTAAGTGTCATGATTTATTTTTTTCAAATTCAGAATAAACAGCATATATTCAATAATAAGAAATGTATCCTGAAATAGCTGTTTTAGGGCTTCTTGTTATGTCTAGTAAATAATAAATGTGAAATGTAAACTACTTATCTCTCAGGATGAAGATTGAATGTCTCTGTTGTTACATCCTCTGTACCCTGCCCTGCAAAGCTCATAGATTTTAAAAAAATATATATATATCCTTGCCTTTTATTCAGAAGTATTCTCCTTCTGAGGCCCTTCCCTTCACCACCTTCATATTCATCTCCCAGTTAATTACTTATATTTGCTGTTTTGATACTTTGTAAAGTTCCTTCATACGCAAAATTTTGTTGTATAGAAAACATTTGTTAAATTGTAAATCCACTCTAAAATTCAGATGTCTTTCTGTGATACTTTTGTATTACATAATTACAAAATGGCTGACACTGGAGGGGCCATCTACTTCAACTCTGCTCAAGCAGGACTGGCCCTGCCATTTTGCTCAGGACCATGCTGAGATGTCTTTTAAAGATCTCCAAGGAGGTGACTGGATTGGATTCTCTCCAGTATGTTCCAGACTATAGTGGGGGCCCAGAGCTGGACCCAGCACTCCATGTTGTAGCTTGACCGATGTCAATCCTTCCATGGATTATGGCCAGAGAAACTGTGTTTTGACATGAATATCAACTTCCATTCACTAGAAATGATGATTGCAAAGTTGGAATACTTCAAAATTTGTGCCATGTAAGTCTCATGAATACTTGCACTGGAACAGAAAGAACACTGTATGCACATTTGCAGGACCAATTGAACCAATATGAGGCTGAAAATGACAGTTTCCTGGATCTCATTGTTAGTGGTGACAGGATGTGGTGTGACCACTGTGAGCTGCAGTCAAAATGTCAGTCCATGGAATGGCAAGATGTGGATTCTGCATTGAAGAAAAACTTCAAGTTACTGTTCTCAGTCAACTGACTGCTATGCTGCGATGTTGACTAAACTGGAGGTTGGAACTTCCAGAGTCAGGCTGGAGAAGATGGCAGTCTTTCACTTATAACACAATAATGCCAGACCCCATGTCACTTTGAGGACCATAGAGCGCACAGTCAAACTTGGCTGCACTGTCCTGGCACGCCCACTGTAATAGTACAGATTTGGCTGACTTCTATCTGTTCAGGCCAATGAAAGATGAACTGCACAGGCAACATTTTCCTAACAACTATGCTGTCATAACAGCTGTGAAAGTGGGTCCCTTCTGCTGGTGCAGATTTTTATGAATGTGGCATGCAGGTTCTTGTTCTGCAGGTTCTGGTGAAAATGTATAGCTAATGATGATGACTATATTGAAAAATAGTATTTAATAGCAAATTCTATATATATATATATAATTTATATATGGAGAGAGAATTTGCTATATCAGATAAGTATAAAGAGCACAATAAATCTGTTGCTGTTTCCATAGAATTAAATAGGAGGCATTACTTTTGGCGCAGTCTATATGTGGGAGCGTAGTCTCAGGGTGAGATATGCAATCCTTCTAACTCCGCTTAAAGCTGTGGACCAACTTGAGAGAATCTGGTGGGAAGAATGAGAGCAAAAGAATGTAATCTTGGAGGGAAGGTCTGTTTAAACAAATAGCATCCCTTAACTTGAAGAACGGGCTATGGAGGTAAAGGTCACAGATGAAGATGCATTAGAGGAAAAAGTTAATTCCTTTCTGTGTTGGTGATAGATTGTAATAATAATGGGTTTACATTGTAGCACTGGAAAATTCAAGTTTCCCTAATGTGATTGAATTATATTGCTTTTGGAGCTGTGTGGTCTCTTTTCTTGTATGTATATGAGTGGTCTATAAAACAAAAATATGTCAGAGTTGATGTAAGTATTTTGTGCAGGGAGCTAAACAGATGTCATCTTGAGTGCTATTCTGATACCATGGATTTCTGAAAGACATCCTTTTGTTTAAATAAAACTGGAGTACTGAGTTATAAATACACATAAAAACCGTATCTATGACAGACTGAAGAAAAATCATTCTCTGTGTTCCTCACTCTGTTTTTACTTTTGATTTGATTTAAAAGAATGATTTGGCTACTCTGACTGCAGTTTTCCAGCAAGGGCTAGAAAATAGCAGTTAGGTCAATAGGAGAGAAATCCGGAATGAAGTATGTCTCTCACAGGATGTTTACTTGAAACTTTGAGATTAGTGTTTCCCAGTTGCACACAATGAGCTGCTTTGGTGGTGTGAGAAAACTTCTGTAACATTAAAATTGGGAAGTGTCACTGGAATGAATGACAGACTTACTTTGCTCTTGGGGGAGGTATGAAATTAAGATTTGGAAAATTTGGGAACTTGTTCCACTCTGCTGTGCCATAGAAATATTTTATATTTATTACGCTATTTAGATGTTATCTTAGACTAGTCACAACATAGAGTTGATCAGACTCAGTCCTAAAGTGTTTTATTCAGTCCCCTTTCTCAGTAAGCACTTAAAACGGACCAGATGCTGTAGCTGTAGTGAATTTTGGATCACCTCTGAATACAAATAGATTGAAAAGTATGCTGGTATACCATAATATACAGAAATTCTTGATTATAATCTCTGTTTGACTTGAAACTTTGTTCCTACTTATTCAAATTAAGCCTCCATCTTTAGACTTTTTTTTTCTGTTATCCTAGGAAATTGTATTAGTGGTTATATCAACCTGAGTAGGTATTGATCTTGTGACTTTGCTATGTAAATGTTGGCCTATGACATTAGGGAAACAAAAATGGCACAAACCTAATTTGGTATCAAGAAGAAATATATTTATTTTCTTTTTGTTTTCTGTTAGTGTCTTAGCAGGGAGGAATAACGGGAAAAGAACTTCCCCAGTTCAGTACTTTTATGACTTAGAACACTCTTTAGTCTCTTTCATTAGCATCTTGACTCTTTCCTTCCAGGAAACTTTACTGTGCTCTGGATTGCTGTCTCTGAACTGGAAAACACATTTCCGAGTAGTTGTAATTTGAAATTAAAGAAAAATTCAGCATTTTTAAATGTGGCAAGAAGGTAGTGATAAGTGTGCCAAAAAGCAACATGCTTTTACTGTAACAGCCACGCTGAACAATGAACTACTAACAAGCATCACACCTACAGTAGGCAGTTACTGTTTTTTGTGTTTAGGAAGATGGTCATACATTCTGCTTTAACAGCTTGTATACCTGTATATCCTCTCTGTTATAGTTAAAGGTGTATTGAAACTGGTACAGGATAACTCATAGTCCTGTTCATTATTAGTCTGTGTTTTTTTTCAGGTGGATTGACCTAAGCCTGAGAACATTAAGCTTCCCATCCTTTCCAGAAGCAAAGGTGTATTCCAACAGTTCAGACCACTTCAGCTATTCTTGCATGAAGAATGTGCTGAAGATTATTTCATCCTGAATTTTGTTGTGATCTAGAAACATGGAGAAAGAACTACAAGAACAACCACGTTTCTTTTCAGTGATGTCCTTGTGTAACATGGAGCTTTTATTTTAACTTGAAAAGTAAATAACATTTGACCATTAATAGATCTTCTTAAAAGTTGAGTTTGAAGGATAGATCAGAACCTTGTCTTGATTGTTATTTAATCTAACTTAATCTTTTATGAATGTAACATGGATAGACACAATTTAGACATGTAAAAAAGCAAGTGTCAACAGTTTACAGGCTGGTTCGGCCTGGTTCCATGACTAGTGGGGTGGAGGGACCCACAGACATGTACGTTTGTATGGTTATGACCAGTGCGGTTGCTCCCTGCTGAGGGATGTTACCATGTAGCTGAAGCAACATGGCCTGGAGATACTGATGCCCACTCACTACAGCTGGCAGGTGCACCTTACTGATGCTTTAGTGGAGAAATGTGATCTTTTAGAATTTCAGATGTTGCAGATAACACAACAGAAATAACTTCAGCCAGGATATGAAATAGAATAAAATTATCCTGAAACCCTGCAGTTCATGCTGTCTCTGTTTAAGTGCTTGAGAGTGTCTTGAGTTCATGCAAGTTATACTGTATTTGTAAACTCTACTAGAAGTAGCAGTAGTTGCTATCCATTTTGAAAAGATCTGTGACATTATGTAAGTGTTTTACTGAAGAAAGGATGAGTTGCCGAACTCAATCAGAAGCCTTGCAATTGTTGTGACGCTGTTTCCTTTCTCCCCATGCCCTCTCCTTCCTCTTCCTTTCAGTTCATTCAGGCATGATTTAGGGTTATTGAAGTAGTAAGATCTGCTAGAAGACAATGGAAGCAAAAAGAAGAAATTAGAGCAGAAGAAAATGAGGAACAGAGAATGTGGAAAAATTCCAGGAATGAGAAAGAGACAGAAAACACAGAAGAAAGGCGGTATAGACAGAAAAGAAAACTGTCTTTAACTATTATTGAGCAGGTAATCTCTTTCAAATTCTGGAAGAAATAGAACCAAAGTTGATGAGAGGCTTTTCCTTCAATTATTTAAGCTGCTTGTTTTTAAAACGCTAAATGTATTAGTGTATGAGAAAACTTTAAATGAAAAAAAACATTAAGGAAGACATGTACATTGTACTTTATTTCCTCTTTTTTCCTGTGTAAAATAAAACAGTTAACGTTAAGAATATGAAAAACCTTATTAAAACAGATAAATTTATGTAAAAATATGTAATTACTTTGAATTATTTAAAGTTTGGTTACAGTTTCAAGTTACTTGTTAATTATTTATATTCTATACTTAAATGATTCCTCTTATGTAATGCCCTTGAATAATAGAAATAGTGATGCAACTTTAGAATGGAGATAAATAACTTTGACTAGTTTAATTGCTTGAAATTTTTCTTGGATTTGTTTTGAATGCAACAAATGTTCCCATGTACTGGCGCTCCCTTTTTTGCCTAGTATGTTAGGGACTTGATTCCTCCTCTGAATGACAATTTTCCAATGTCATGATACATGACTGAAGGGATGGGTGTATTTATTCTATTTTGATTCAATTTCATTTCATATCACATACGTATGTATTCATTCAGGTGATGTCAGATGCTACAGTCGTTCCACTTAATAGAGAATTGAGAAATCTGTTTGTATTCACCATTACAGTTGCTGCTCCAGACAGAATCCTAAACACTATCTTGTAGTGTATGCATGAGTGAGCTGCTCTCTGGATCGTCTGACTCTGCTGTGCTCTGTGATGTGCTGCATGTTCAGGGACAACAATGGGAGTGTGCAACATTGCTACATCCACTAAATTATAACATTGTTCTTTGTTTATGGCCCAGTGGAAAATTTAAGTGTCTTGTAAAAAGATGGAACATATTCAACAGGAAATAATGGAAATTCTCCCTAATCCATGTTTGATGATGGATTAAGCTCTTTCAGATAAGGAAAGAAATATGGGGCTTCCAGCACAGCAAGACGAATGCTGAACTTATTGTCCATTACCAACTCATGTTCTTGTGAACATTGCCCACATCCTCCTCATTTATATTGCTTTCTTTTGCTATGGCTACCTCAAGCAGTAAATAATCATGTTCCACTACGCATTTTCTCTGCCCACTACCCATCTGGGACAATAAATAAAAAAAAAAAAACCAACATATTTGCTGAGCCATAATCTTGACCAAGTTCTTGTTCTTGATGATTTGGTTATTACAAATGTGTTGTTCTTATTGATGCTTGGGGTAAAGTTATGAATGCCCTAAAGCTCCTGTCTTCTGGTTTTTCTCTAGGTGCATAAACATGCTCAGGAATGCTATAAATAGGGAAGATAATTTGTAAGGAAATTGAATTTAAGTGTAGTTGAAGCAAATAGAGGGCAAGCAAGCTAGAAGTTGTGAATAAAATGAAATAAAAAGAGGGAGCTGGCAAGAAATTGTTATTTATTTATGCAAATTGCAGTTAAGATATTTTCTAAAGTAAGTAGACCTGCTTATTATTTTCTGTGACAGAGATTACAGTTGCTTTTTCCCTTCTGTTCTCTTCTGTTTTTTCTTCTATTTCTTTTCCTTCTCTTTATTTTGCCTAGAGTTTTATCTCCTCGTAGCCTGAGACTTTCATATAATTCTATTTACCTGTTGTGAAATATATTTGTGTGTTTATTTAAAAAGTCAATTCCTTCTGTAACTACAATAGTATAGTAATAATCTCCTTTAGCTGGATTTTAAAGTATTCATGTAGTCTTGTGATTTTTTTTTTTAAGCCAGCCTATATAGCCAGATTATAGCAGAAATTCTGCTATATCTTTCTATTCTCTGCTGTACTTATTTCTGTTAGCTGTACTTTGTTTATCCCTGTAATTGCAGTCTTCCTCTAATAACCTCGTTATTTTGTAGCTTTTTCCTTGTGGTAGTTGTACTCTTCTCTCGAATTTCTGAAATGACTGCTTTTTGTCTGAGGAAATTTGTGTAGATATCATGTTGTCATAGTTGTCATAAAGGCATTACTAAAGGTTAAATCTATTTGTCCTGTTGGTATTTTATGTAGAATCTAACTATAGTTTAGATCACTTCTGCTAGCTTGAGAGTACATTTGTGCCGTACTTGGTTAAAACTACCTTTAGTAGCTAGCACTCAAGGGATAAGTAATCGAAGCCTTCCATTTCCTTTTTGCTGTAACTTATTTTGGCGAGGTTAGTGAGTATGGTTGAATACTGTCTTCTGTCTTTTCCATATCTGCTGAGATGTTTATCTAACATGATTTTTGTTCCTGGAGCAGAGCACTTGCAGAGACAGTGCTTTCTAGTGATGTCAGGAAAATGACTGAATGAGAAGAAAGATTAATCTCTGGTATGCTTTAGTGTAGCATGAGTTGCCTTGAGAGCTCTCACTTGTTCCTGTTAGGTGCTTACGTCTTGAAGTCACAGTGCACAGCTCTAGTGCCCATATCATCAGAGACCTGAAATCCTTCTAATGCAGAAACATGAAAAAATAGACCATATGAATGTCCTAAATGAATTTGAAAAGTACTACGCTCAGTATATCAGCAGAGTTTTCATTTAGAGATTGATCACTAAAAGCAGTTTCTTTTTTCTTTGTGAAATGGAGAAACTAACAAGTTATGGTTTATGTAGTTGCATAGCTTGTGCAATGCAACACAGGTAGTGCTGCTGTGGAAAGCAAAATATTAACCTTTTTTTATTTTGTGATGCTTAACATCTTAGCTTTAATATTCTATTTTCTTTCTTCAATTTATTCCCTCAATGCCTTTGGTGATCCTCACTTGTCATGCCAAGTTCCTGCAAACCATGCAGATAGTGGCCCATGCCTTTTATTCATCCTGGAAGACACCCAACATGCTTTTGGGAACTGTAAAAATAGTACTTTTAAATTTGACACTGAACATGGGGCATGATTAGCATCAGCAGCAGATCCACCACCTGTATCATCCAAGTCTGTTTGATTTCATAGGTAGCTGCTTTTCATTCCGTGTCATAGAATTCTACTTTTTTGTGCTATTTTATACTACGCAGACTTTTTGCTGCCTTGGTTATCCCAGGGAATGAGTGTGTTGCACTAAGTGAACAATCTAGCATCTGTTATGCTTTATCCTTTCTCCCACTACTTCCTTGTGGAGTGAATAGCATGTGTGTGAGATATAAGGCATAAAACCTGTAAGATTTTATTTTATAATTATATGCCTATTTATTTATATGTTAATTTGTATATACTAGTTATATAGCCATCCTCCTCAGAAGTCCATAGTGTTAGGGGAGGATAGGCAGAAAATATCTAAAAGGAGAATAAGCTGAAACTTTTTACTGCCATCAAGGTTTTGTTCTCTTCTAAATCTCTTCTCTACACGACTATATTTTTCCATTTTGAAAAATGAAATTCAAGCTGTTTTATTCCCTAAAGTGCATTCAACTATGAGGGCTATGCATGATTCAGAGCTCTGAAAATTTCAGCAATGCTGTTTAAAGGTTATCCCTGCCTCCTATTTTTGTATTATCACACCAGTTGATTTGGATGGAGACAATACTGACATAACTGTTTGGGCAGGGTCTCCAGAGCTATTGTCCCTCACAGCTTTGAAGTTTTTGCAGTACTTAGTTGATTGAGACTTCAAATCTTGGAGAGGATGATGCAAAACAGTGGTTCTACTGCAGTGCTGGTGAGGGAATGTTGTGGAAACACACACTTACCTTGTGCCCCATTCCTCTGCTTTTAGGAATGCCTACCTCTTCAGTGTGAATAGGAGAAATAAATACCTTCTGTCCAGCAGCGGTTGATTTTCTGCATTCTGTTTTGAATTCTTAAGTAATCTAAATTCTCTTCCAGGAAAGGCTTCTATTGATAGAAATATTTCTGCTGTTGGTTATCTTTGAGAGGGTATTACTCTACTAGCCTCTTGTTCTAAACTAGCAGCTAGTATAGGAAGAGCTGATGTGGCACAGTCAGCAATGAAAATGAACTTGAACGTTCTGTATTTACAGTTGTCAATGAGACATCCGCTTCACCAGTCTGATTTTCCTTTGCATGTGCTTTTTCTTCCTGGGACATGCCTAGTGATCAAGGTGCTATTTATCACTCTCACAGTGCTAGATAGAACAGCCACAGCAGCAAAGATCTAGAATTTAAAAATGAAGAGAATGACGGGTAGATAAGGATAGAAGGGAAATCAAAAGTTGATAACAAATGCACAAAGTACTTGAACAGGTACTGCATCACAGCAGTCTCTTATGGACAACCAAATTTTTATCAAAGTTCAAACAGTGATTTCACATGCGAACTCTGAGCTGCTGTTTCAATTTATCAGATGAGATGTAAGAGGGCAACTAGTAATGGTCTGGTTAGATAAAGTATTTCAGTAATGAGGGCTGCTATGAAAATAATACCTCCTATTTTATTATGTTGGTTCATTACATTAAAGGTGGTTGTTGGTAGTATGACAGTAGAAGCTGCAGGTTCCCACCAGTATTCCATTGTATTTTGTTGCTGTGTGACAGATGGCAGCAGTGGGGCAATCTGATAAAATGGCATCTGACATGGAAGTGTGTATGAAGCAAATGTGTAGAATTGGATTCCTCCATGCAGAAAAAATTGTGCTCATTGGTATTCATCAAAGCTTGCTGTACACTTTTGGAGGCCAAACAGAACGTGAGCACAGTGACAGTGGGTTACCTCCACTGGTGCAGAATCTTACAAGCACAGCAGACGAGCTCTTGCTCATTGCTGGTAGAAAATTCATAGCTAATGGTGGTGTCTATTTTGGAAAATAGTGTAAATAGTGTTTTGTACTTTAAAATTTGCTATATCAAATAGTGTTATTGTGCTCTTTGTATCAGTTGTAGTTTCCATGGAGAAAAATGGGGGGGCATTATTTTTTGAGTGACCTACGTAGTTCTCTGCATCAGGCTATATGAAGGATATAATTACACGATTTAATTACATTTTATAAAAGAGATACTTTTTTTACTGTTGTTTTCTTTGGTGTGTGTTTTGAAATGACATTTTGTGTTTTTTTACAGGTTTATGCAGTCTGAGACAGTGATACAAATAGCTACTCAGATTCTGCAGTGTGTACGCTGGGTGATATATGTTAACCTGGTAAATCATTGGTTCTTACAACAGGCTGCAATTTTCTGCAGTGGAGATTAAGGATTAATCCATGCCATTGCTCTTCTGAAAATCAGACTGGGTTATCAGTGCCAATTGCTGAATCAAACCAACTAGCCAAGTATTAGCAAATTATCCTTGGAGGTTATTTATACTATCACTTTGTCAAGCCTGACAGAGAAGTCATTTATTTAGCAATGGATATGATGGCAACTTCTATTTAATTTCTTTCCTGTGCTATGCAGACCTCTTACAACTTAAATTCTCTGGTGATGTTTTGTAAAATGTGCAAAAGTAGCACAGACTCTTGATTAGATTCCACTGGCCTAAGGACAAAAAGAGCCTATTGCTTTTCCCTGTAGCATGTTTCCCCCTTACTCATGCATGGCTTTTGCTATTACGGCAACCTTCAGTGATATTGAATGTATTTCCACCATCTTGGCATTTCTGGTTTCAAATGGAGTAGGTTGTTTTTTATTTCTGGTTATTTCATGTGAATCATTTTGAAAGGTTGTCAAATATATATTTTTCTCTCCCAGATATACAGTCTGGTGAATTTTGCATACCTTTGAAGTCCACAGAGAAAAACTATTAAATTACTGTGACTTCTTTGATATACGATATTTCATTAATGGTAATGATTGATACGTAGTATGTCATTTTGCTTCTGTAACTTGCTTAGGATGTGTCTGAATAAAACACGACATAGAAGAAAGTCCATGTTCCTTTCTCTAATATCATTTACCTGCAGAATAACATGGGCCACATTGCTAGGTGGATATTGTTTATTTAATAAACATCTGCCTTAAGTTAGTTTAAAGCCATCTCTAGGGCTTCTATTATTAGTTTGCTGGACTTAAAGTTAATTTTATTCTTTGGAAATTTAGGGCAATTGTACTAGATGATCTTTAAAGGTCTCTTCCAACTAGGCTATTATTCTGTTGTGTTGTATCATATTGCATCACACCCTATCCCAACTTGGTCCCTCTGGTGGCCATGTCAATATTACTCTTTCGAAACAAGCATGTTTTTTTTGTATTGTGAAATTTGCTGTTGGCATTTTCCAGTTGGATTTGGTGACCTATATATCATACAACAATGTATATTTGTATATGGTGGATACACCAGATTTTCATACTTTATCCCATGCTTATTGTTTTGAGAGGGCTTTAGATGATCAGGGAGAGGCTGAATTCTCTTTCACTGATGTATCAGTAAGTTGGATTTGAACAAGAAACCTGCTTTATTTGTAGAATAGTTTCTAGAATAGTTTCAGTAGAACTGATGCACCAGTGTGCTGTAGGTTAAAAGACTTAAGGGAAATAACTGAACTGTTTTGCATCAGTTGCATTGTCTTCTTTTAGCTCTCTGGAGAATTTTTAGAGCCTTCCCTCTTCCTCCTGCCCTTCACCCCCCCATCCTCAAGATATGTCTGTAAAAGAATGCTTAGATAGTTGAATTCATTATGATAAGAAAGGGTGTTTGTTTCTGCTTGTTTAGCTATTATTAACTGAAAATAAACACTTAATATCAGTTGATTAAGAGGACAAAATTAATAAGATACAATCCTCCTTTTTTTTTTTTTTTGCTGTTAAATATTTGCTGGTCTCCATTAAGATGCTGGCTAACATTTTCTCTTTATTGGTAAATGGAAATTCACACTTAAAGATCTAGCTCCCCAAACATATTCAATACCGGATTACCTTATCTTTGTTTTTGTTGTTGTTTTTCTTTTCATAGGAAACTGAGAATCCAAACAAATGGAAGATCAAGTGGTCCATAACTAAATGGAGCACTACAGAAGGATAAAATGAACCAGACTGGGCTGGAGGGATTATATGCTGACATATGGAAAGTGGTGCAGATGGATTTCCTCAAGATTAAATAAGACAACTAATAGTGTAGACCTTTGCCACCAGGCTAACTTGCAAATTCCTTCTTTCTGAAATCTAATTTGATTAAAGCGAAAAGCTGAAAGGCAATTCTGATTTGCTAACACTTTGCATGGCTCCCGTGAAATCATGTAATCTGAAATTTTTTGTGTTGCATGTAGTAGAGGTTATGACTTGCAGATGCATGAAATTCTATGCATGTAAACAGTTCCATTTTGTGGAATTTTTTAAAAATGTTGTTTAGCAGCTTTAGTTCTGTGGATACTCTGACATTTTACGATACATAGATTGAGTTGGAAAGGGAAGGAGAGGATCATAATGAAAGATACTGTGGGGGTCAGCAAGAGTCTGTAAAACTCATCTTGAGATTCTCCTGATCATCTTGCTTGGAGTTACACTTTGTACTTGGTGCTGTGTTATCAGGGATGTGAATGGGAGCTGCAACTACAGATCATGGAACTGCTTGCAGAATGGCAGTCTAGAATTTGTGTTGAGAACACCCTTAACTTGTATTTTCCTGGGTAGACCTGCCCACGTTCCCAGGTCATTTGCTGAGTTGGAAGAAGAAAAGCAAAAATAGGTACCTACACATAGCTAATCAACATTTTCCCATAGAAAGAAATTTAAGTATGCCACTGTAAGCTAAAGGAAGTTGGTACTTCTTTTAGAGGAAGCCCTCTATGACAATATGATAAACCCATCCTTTGCTACCTGTTATGATATCCAGTGCTTCAATGCAGTAAAAATTATGTTGATGAGAACTCTTCATTAAGGGAATCTACTGAGAAAACAGGTGTTATCTGAAGTCTAGAATGGACACGTACAATGTGCCTGATTCTCAATATGGGTGTCAATTTAAAGTAAGGTTGATTAAAGGGTCTCTTCCGATACTATTTTCAGTCCCAAGTCTGTACTTCAGTGACTGACTTCCAAAATGCTTACTTGTTGCTTACTTGTTGTCTTTTCTTTCAGATGTAGTTACAGGTGGCTGCCTTAGTGTGAAATTCATGTTGGCTATTTCTTTGTCTCTGGTATTTTCACCTCAGTAGTAGCTAGCAGAGTCTCCACAGCATGTCTCAGTGTCCTCTAATTCATTCACACAAACAATGTAATGCTAGCAGGGCAGCACCTTGATTGAGATTAGGCTCCATGACTGAATGATGTTTCTATTGAATTCGTACTAACGTCGCCTGCAAGATTTATTTTTCTGCCCTGCAAAAGAGTTGACCTTTGTGTGCCATATGATTTTCTATTCAGACTGCAATATAGTGCCAGAAGCTTCCTTATTTCTGTTAATATCAAATGTGCATAATACCCATTTTTGGTCTTCAACTCAGCTACTACCTAGAGGTTGCAGCTCCTGAAATTGTGCAGAAGTGTTAATTTTGCCAAACTTCAGAGAATATGCACTAGGGCAATATTTTATTATTGTTATTATTATTACTTTTAACACTGAAGTTGGAATTTAAATAAATAAAAACTTAGGTTTATCTGTCAAGCAAAATGAAAGCCCAAGATCTATTACTGTTAAACTTAATACTAGAGCTAAAGAATATTATGCCACTGGTCAGGAATATGCCCTAAAATCCAACAATTTGGTGGTGATTGACAAATGAAGTAAAGCAAGAGGTGTGTTGTTGTTGTTTTTTTTTTGAATCCTACATGATCTGTTGCAAAAATTCTCAAGATGTCTTTCTTCTGGACATAAATATCTGACTTGAAGTTTTGGAAAAAAAAAACTCCTTTTCATTACATGTAAAATTCAACATGTGTCAAATTGCTGTTCTTCCCCACCAGTTTTGCTAACATTGTAAATTCTTCTGTAGAACCTATCAACAGCAGAGATGAATTTGGCATTTCTTCTTTCTAGCAAAAGCTGCATGTATTTCTTTCATCTGAGACCACCGATTGCTGATGTGTTTAGTTTTGCTTGTTCTTTTTTGCAGTATTCCTTTGCTTTTTCCATTAATTAAGATACTATATAAATGCATATTGTACTGATAAACCTTAAATCAACTCTTCTAACATGTTTGTATGGAAAATACTGTGATGAGAAAGCATGAATTCTTCATTTAGTGTTGGCCTTCACTGCATTGCAGCACTGTGTTCTAACAAATGGGTTCGTACACCCCCAGGTACCTTCTGTAACTCCTTCCTCCGTTTCTTCTAGTGCAACACTTAGACAAGACAACACCTAAGTAAAAGTTACAGCAAAGTCTATAGTTTTCAGGACAAGGCAATTATTTGTCGTATTTTCAAAGTTGGTTGTGCTTGTCATCAATTGTTTCTCTAGGTGGTGTGTGATGGCCATGTAGGAGGAAGGACATGAGAGTGAAGCCTTCACAGGTGAAGTGAGGTTTCTTTTTTACCTTTAAAGGAGAGTAGCACCAGGCTGTGCCTTCCTGCCCTTTAACAGACACAAAACATAAGTAGTTATATATTCCTCTTGTCCTCAAAACTCATATGGCTTTACGTAGTTCCCCTCCTTTTCTGTAGTTTAACTGTATTTTTTGTCTCTTGGCTGAAGGAACATTAAGGATCACTGGGAATCTGAGTCCCCTTTGCCTGGTCCTCAGCACAGCAGTGCTTGAGTACTCAGCAGGTTTTCTCCTACCAGCTATAGAGGAAGAAATACTCAAGGCTGCAGGAAGTTATGTTTCCAGAAAGACAAGATAAATGAAAGATTGCAAACATCACAACAGACATTCACTAGGTCTGAACTGTGTCAGTACTGGATATAGGATGCAAACTCTATTTTGGAAGAAGGGAAGGCTTCCAGGGAAAGGGAGAGGTAATACTAATAGAGGAAAAAGATGTTTCTCTCTGAGATGAGGGGAGAAGGAAGTGAAGGTTAAGTTGTAGACATTAGCCCTTTCTTCTTTACAATGAAATAATGTTTCTTGTTTTAAAGTGTTGCCTTCAATGCTGTTGAATGCTACTTCCTCTGCAGGCCAGGGAGACATTGACCAATGTCCTCTCCCGAACTCCTCACATCAGATAGCTGTCAGCAGTATCTCCATTTCCCAAGTTGTTTGACAACTCTATGGGCTTAAAAGAAAGTCAGACTCACATGGTGAAGAAGCAATATTATGAATTAATTGATGGTTTGTGACTTAAGGTTTGTGAGATGAAAATCAAGGTGAAATACAGGCAGGATCTAAGCTGTGCTAAAGATGCTGAGGTATTGAGCTTGTCAGAGGGAGTCAGCATAGTTCGCATAAACAATAGGGAGTGCCAGCATGCTGAGAGAACCTGAGGCATGGAAAAAATGATTAACATCATGTTGTAGAGGCAGACTGTGTTAAGAAGATACAATTGTATTTTTTAATGCTTGCATGGAATAATTAATGGAAAAACTGAGGCAGAGAAGCGGGTGGCTTGACTAGGATGTCACCACAAATAATTTCAGAATCAAGACCACTTCTACAAAGTGAAGCTTAAGGAAGTAGAGGTCTTTTTTAATCTGCACATATTTGAATTTAGGAAAATTGTTCAAAATTACACCTGGAGTGCAAGAGTTAAATCTAATGCTGGGAATGTCTGCTCACGAATATTTGTCATCACTCAGAATAACACTAGTTTGAGTAGTTGGCTGCTTTCTGTTGCTTTGTTTGGCTGTAAAGCAGAAGGATTGGAACAGTGAAATAGATATTTTAACACATACACAGGCAAAATTCCATTTGTTTTTTCATCCAAAACAAGTGGCCTTTTAGCTGTTGTGATAAGTCAAAAATCTAGATATTTTCCTCAATTTTAACAGGAACTAGAGGTAAAGATCTTTTAGGCCAAATATTCAAAATGGTCTTACACCATCTTAATTTTTTTGATTTAATATGGTTATTTTGGTTATCTTGCTGTCCTCAGAATAACTGATTATCCTTCCTTTTGGACAAGAGGCCAAATGAGTGAAGTTCTACGTTTAAGTTGTATGACTTAAAATTACCTAGGGGGTAACTAATGTAGAAATAGTAGAAAGTAGGTAAACATCTTGAATACAATGGAGCTGCTGCCAACACACAGCCAGAGACCAGATTAAGAATCAAAATTTCAGAAGTAAGTATGAGGGAAGATGTGTCCATATAACAGGATGATTTATTTTTGCTATTATGTTTTGTTTCTCTTCTAGGCCTCCACAGAAAACTGCTTTGTGGTCTTTCCGTATGGCATCACAGAAAAAGGTAAGGTAGTTAAGGAGAAACTTGAAATGGAAGTTAAAGTTCTCATCTTAAATAATATCATAATTTGGGTTTAGTTCACTCTTTTATCAGTTATTTTTAGTCATTTTTTTTAATTTAAGGTGATAGTAATTTTCATTAAAATTTGAACATGCCACTCAATCTTTCAAAGTTAATGATTTCTTACTTATAAGTTAGGTTTAGCTGGTTTTTAAATAACAACAGTAAGAAATCTCATTTCCTAAAATAAATAATAAAAAAAAACTTCTCTATCCATTAATTCAATTATTTTTCTTTCCAAACTAACTTAAACACTTCAGTTCTTGTCCTAACAATGCACAAAAGATTTCCTTACCTCTTAACTTGTTTTATCTCTCCTTGAGTGAGTTTTAAATCTGATTGCCTGACTGGACATGAGCCAGTCTGGGCACTTACACCTCAGAAAGCCAGCGGTCTCCTGGGCTGCATCAAAAGAAGTGTGGCCATCAGGATGAGGAAGGTGATCCTGCCCCTCTATTCCACTACTGTGTGACCTCACCTCAAGCCCCCAGGCTCCCAACATAAGAGAACATGGACCTGTAGTGGGTCCAGAGGTGGGCTGCAAAGATAACGAGAGGGCTCTAGTGCCTCTCCTATGAAGGCAATTGGGACTGTTCAGGCTGGGGGAGAGAAGTTTCTTGGGAGCCCTCGTTACAGCTTTTCAGTTCTATAAGATGAAAAGAGGCTTCTTTACAAGGGTCTCTGGTGATAAGACAAAGAATAATAGTTTTAAATTGAAAGATGGTAGATTTAAGTTAGATATGGAAAAAATAATCTTCTGTAAGGGGTGGTGAGAAGTAGTGGATTTTCATACCTGGAAATACCATACCTGGGGCTTTGGCCAACCTGTTCTAGTAGGAGGTGTGCCTGTCCACAGCAAAGAGGTTTTACTAGGTGATGTTTAAGGTTGCTTCCATTCCAAACCATTCTGTGACTCTATGATTTTATGAACTTGTAGTTCTGTGATTGATTTCACTGGTTGGAAGAATATTTCCTCCTCACCAAATATTGTTTTTGAAAGTCCTTATTAAACAGAATTTTTTCTTCATATTTCTAGCCATCCCAAGGTCACATTGATTACAAGTAATCACATACTTAGTTTAAGCAGAAGAATATGTAGAATCAAATTCATTTTCAGCTATTGTTGCATTTTATGGTTGATCTGCTTGAGATATATATATGTATATACATACATATATGCATGTTCACAGTAATAGTAGAGATCACTTTCAGTCAAAAATGTACCTTGAAATAGGTGGCTAAGTGATCAGAGGATCTTCTGTGACAAACCAAAAAAGAAAATGAAAATTGTAGAATCATAAAATCACCAAGGTTGGAAAAGACCCACGGGATCACCTAGTCCAGCCATCCACCCATCACCAATCAGTTCTCCTTAAACCACGTCCCTCAACACAATGTCCAGACGTTCCTTGAACACCTCCAGGGTCAGTGACAAATGTGCATATGAGAATGAAAAGACAGACAGGAATTAATCTGGCTGGGTAGAGGTTTTAGACCTGCATTTCAAGGCAATGGAACAAATTCTGTAATTGTTTCCCAATGCTTAAAAAAGAGAACAGGTGGGAAAACAGGTTTTTGTTTTTTTTTTTCCTTTTGCTTCTGCCATTATAGCAAGTTGCTTTCAGACTGAAAATACCAATGGAAGAAAAATATATTGCTCAATAGTAAAACTCATCTACTAGACATAATTGACTGGGAAACAGTGTATGTAAAATTTGCTTGTCAAGAATAAGTACTCTATCTTTATGTAAAGACTTAACAAGAACTTAACTGTGAAATGCTACTGAGATATTCAACACAAATGAGCTTCTTCATTATTGTATGATATGCCTCAGAAAATCTCTTTGCTATCTACTCTTAGACATTATGTGAAGGACTAGTCAAATCCTCAGTGTAATGCAAATGGACAAATTTAAAAACTACAACATGGTTTTATTTTAGTACCTTTCATTTCTCCATTGTATAAAAGCACTTTTGAAAGCAAGAAGCTGAACATTGACTCACTATGCATCTTGAAATGAAAACATCATTTTGCACTCAGCAATAGACTGTAGGGAAATTTGAGTATGAGAATAGTATTAGGGGCAGTGAATCAGGCTGGAATTATGACAGCTCTCTGACATTATCCCTAGGTGTTCTTGCAAAATGGCCCAGATTCCAGATGAGATGCAGTCCTTATGGAGGTTCTGAAATGCTTCAGTGTGTTTTCCCTTTCTAATTTTTATAGCCCTTGAAATTTTGGGAATTGACCTGTAATTAAGTGCCAAGATACCCTGAGAGATGCTGCTGTTGCAAAGTTTCCAGCTGGAATCAGAAGTGTTGGGAATCTTGAAGGACTGACAGTTGTATTGAATCTACTCTGATTTGCACATTTGAGAGGTTTGAATCTCTTTTATTGTGACCTAACTCAAAAGTAGAGCTCCCAAATTCAATAGGTGTGACACAAGGTCAAATCAGTATAATTGAAACCTAAGTCCGACTTCAAGGGATTTGATAATATTTAAAATTCAGCATGCTTGTCTAAACGAAAAATAAAATTAAAAAAAATACAATTTTAAACAAGTTTTCCTGTTAGGTAGGGAGCTCTTTTTCACTGGAAACAGGAAAGCTGGCAGATACATAAACATTACTCAGAATAATTCAAAGGAAAAAGAAAAAACAACCACTTAAAGAAATTATATTCTTCCTTTTGATTTTTTTTTGCATTATCACTTCCACCTGGAGAACTAAAAAGTTTCTGGGTTAAATTATACTAACGTGTTCTTAGTTTCTTGGTTGTGTGAATTTTCATGTAAATTTTACAGAAGTTTTCCAGAGGTATATGCAGACTCTGACCACTTTGGAAATACTGTGTGTTTTTTCTCATTAGTCATTGTTTGGATAGAGCAAATCAGCTTTTGATGCATCTGTCTCCCCATGAGTGAGAGACCTAATGCTCCACTTATAAGCAATGAAACTCCTTCCATTAAAACCAACCATCCAATAAGAAAACACTTATTGAAAGGGAACATTTCTCTACAAAAGAGAAAATAGAGAGAGGCAGAGAGAAAGAAAATTGATTGTCTTGGGATTGTACTAATGCTACTGAATCTGCATTGATGGGTCCTAGACTCATCAGAGCAGACTAGTGATCCAATTTAGTAATTTTGGTAATTATAATTCATTTATTTATCTTACATAATTTCCTTTCTTTAACACACCTAGTAGTATATATTATGTTCAGTTGTACTGAAGTTGCATGACTGAAGTTCAGTTAATTTTTTTCAAAGCAAATTAGTAAAATCACTCTAAAATACTACTTTGATATATTTTGTTTGGAGAAAAAAGCCTATTCTATTTGATTTAAAAAGTACAAGAAACTGAAATATAAATTCCTTATGTTTTAGTTTTTACAGTTCTGCAATTTCACATTCTAACAAGGTCTTCCTTCAAAATATTCTACTTCAGAATTGCTTAATCCTTCTCTTTCTCCACAGCTTCCTGTCATCTATTATGTTAGATGTGAAATTGATGTCTTCATATTTTCTTTTAATTTTTCTTTTGAGTGAATAATGTATGAAGCGGAAAGGTATTTGGGAAAAGGGACAGCCAGTGTGTGAAAGGTTGACAGTGCGACGGCTGGACTTGCTTTTATGTTGCACACTGTGTGGTATGTGTCAGCATACTGACATATTTTTCAAAATATGAGTAGTAGTAGTTGTAATGTTTTTGGATTCTCAGTACAATTTCTCCCTGCTAGAAGGCACACAAGACCTGGTAGGTAATATAGAAGGTGGGGATAACAGTAGGCCAGAGCTGTGTTTAAACTTCCTTGCTTGTAGATTTATCTTCACAAAAGATAGCTGATATTCTTAAGATAGATACACTACGGAATCTGGAACTCAACTGTGTAACAGGTCATCTGGGAAACCATAAGCTCTGTTGTCTTTCTATTTGATTTGATTTCTAATTTATTCTGTTATTCTCAAACATTGCTCCTAGCTATAAGACTGACCTTTCTTGGGTGTGCTTTCTTCCTGGGTATGAGATTAATAAGGAGATATTCAGATTTAATAGCAATAGCATTAGTCCTGATACAGAGGAAAATACATTGAAAGTGCTGGTGCTGGGAATGTTCTGTCACCCTCACAATGAACTCAAGTGAGTATCTCTGTTGCTGATATGTGAATGTTGTAGAAGAATATTTGCTGATGCTGGGGAAGAATGACTAGTTGTGTTAATAGGATATAATTGATGAAAGGCTTCTGAACACTGTACTTTTTAACTAAACTATTTTATCTAAATGACTCATCCCCATGGCTCACCTATACTGTGAACTGTCATGTTCCATAGAACATTACAAGAGTAGCAATGAAAAAATAAGAGATGTATTTTGAAATTTAAAAATATATAGCTGGAACTATTATATAATTTTTGTGTTTATTACTAAGCTGAACATTCTCTACATCTGAGGTCAGCAATGTTCAAAGTGCTGTATATTCTGAGAATCTGGTGGAAGAATATATGTAGTTTCAAAAGTATTGCTATGTTTTGGTAATACTAGATTGCCTGAGTTCTACTCAGAAAGTGAGATATGATACTGATTTGTTCAAGTGATATTGCTCTGGCAACTAATTTATTGTCACCAACTGTATCTCCCCTTTGATCATTTGAATATTTATATCATTCTAACATTCTGACCTGATCTTATCTATGTTGATACATTTATTTTTATCATTCCTATTTTTCATGGTCTTTGAGCTATTTTTAATTTATATCACTTTTTCATCACCCAAGTTCATATGATCCAACATTATAATGTATAGAAATAGATCAAATGCATGCTAATAGAGTCACCTATATAGCTAGATCAGGTTGCTCAAAGCCTTGTCCAACCTGACCATCAGTGTCTCCAGGGGTGGGACATCTACCACATCTCATGTCTCTGGGCAACCTGTTCTGGTGCTTCACTACCTTTATTGTGGTGGGGGGGGGGGAGGGAGGAAGAAAAGGGGGGGCTTCTTCCTTATATCCAATTGAAATCTCCCCTCTTTTAAATCATTTTCCCTTGTCGTACAACAACAGACCCTGCTAAAGAGAGTCCCCTTCTTTCTTATAGCCCCTCTTGTCTGAACCCTTCTTTTTTTCTTTATTGTGTCTTTATCTTGCTGTTGGGTATACATACATCAAAAGAACCTCCTCTCCCTCCTATAAATTGGAGCGAGATGGATCTTCAGAAATTGAAAGGCCACTATCAGGTCACTTCAGAGCCTTCTCTTCTCCAAGCTGAACTCTCTCAGCCTGTCCTCACAGGGGAGGTGCTCCATCCCTTGAAACATTTTTGTGGCCCTCCCTCTGGATGCACTCCAACAGGTCCATGTCTCTCCTGTACTGACGACTCCACATCTGGATGCAGTACTCCAGGTGAGGCCTCACCACCACAGAGCAGAGCGGCAGGATCACCTCCCTCACCCTGCTGGTGACACTTCTTTTGATGCAGGCCAGAATATAGTTCGCTTTCTGGGCTGTGAGGGCACATTGCTGACTCATGTTTGTCTTCACATCCACCAGTAACCCCAGGTCTTTTTCAACAGGGCTGTGTTCATTGTCATTGCAACAAGTTCAGATATATACCACGCTGTCATTGAGGAAATCCATTTGAAATCCAGTTGTCCATAAGACATCGATTATTTCTAGATACAGTTTCACTGTTATTCATCTGATCTTGCCTTCTACTTCTTCCAAGGACTTTATGAATGTCTCTCCCAGATTATGAATTTAAGGCTAGGAGAGCACAAAAATAGAATCATAAAACCTTAGAATGCGTTGGATTGGAAGGGACTTTAAATGCCATCTAGTTCCAACTCATGGTCATTGATTCGTTGCCCCCTACCAGCTCAGCCCACAGCTTCCAGGGCCTCACTGCCCTCTGGGTAAAGCATTTCTTCCTAATTTCTAACCTGAATTTCCTCTTTTTTAGTTTAAAGCCATTCCTCTTTGTTCTGTCACTATTAGACCATGTGAAAAGTCAGTCACCCTCCTGCTTATAAGGTCACCCTCAAGTCCTGGAAGGGTGTGGTGAGGTCTACCCAGAGCCTTCTTTTCTTCAGATTGAACAAGCCCAGCTGCCTCAGCCTCACCTGTCTTCATAGGAGAGGTGTTTCAGTACTCTTATCATCTTCATGTTCCTCCTCTGGACCTGCTAAATCTCCATATCCTTCTTGTACTGGGGGCCCCAGGCCTGGACACAGTACTCCAAGTGGGCTCTTGCAAGGGCAGAGTAGAGGGTGACAATCTGTTTACTTGCCATACTGCTACCACTCTTTTAGAATCACAGAATCCTTAGAGTTGGAAGGAACCTTTAAAGTTCATCTAGTCCAACTCCCCTGCGATGAACAGGAATGAGCACAGCTAAATCAGGTTGCCCAGGGCCTGATCCAGCTGTGCCTTGAAATCCTCTGGGGACTTTCTTTTTTTTTTTTTTTTAGGGTATATATTCACACTTCACAACTTGTTCATGCTTTAATTGTATTTCAGTACGTGTTTTTCTATTGCAAATTCTTCATATCAAATTGCAATATTTACATTTTCATGCTACTATCAGATGCTTAGAAGTATTTAATGCAAGGTAATTGTCTTTTGTCCAAGGTCTTTCTCTTTTGTACTTCACAGAGTTGTTTTATTTCTGAAACTGCAGTGAAGCAGAAATCATCTTCCAGTATTTTTGTAACAAAGTACGAAGACTGATCAAAACCTTCTGTTCTAAACCCCTGATGTGTCAAACATACATTGTAGCCTTTCATAAGGAATTTTATTCACAAGCTGCATCTTAAATCAAGCTACTGGAATTCCTTCAGTAAAAGTCATAAGTGCACCTATTTAAATAAATAAAAATAACAAATTAAAAAACCTGAAAGTAAAATATGGCTGGATACTTCTGTACTGCTTTTATTTTTGTCTCCTCTAATGGTGGTCTTGGTGGAGGCAACAAAATTTGCAGTAATACTTTTGCTGTAAGAGAAAATATTCAAGAATAATAGAAAATTTTACAGGAATGAGGCTATCGCTTTAGCTTTGTGGAAATATGACTAGAAGAACTTAGACTGAAGAAGTCTGCTTAATCTAAATGAATTTTCCTGTAACTATACAGCGGGTATTTACTCACTCACCTGAATAAGGAATGATCTTGATTTTGGATAAAAAGGAAAATAAACTGTAACATTTTTTATTGTTTACCTAGGTTGCTTCTAGGTAAAATATAATAAAATATTGAATGTAATAATACAAACATAGTATTATGATAGTAATTTTGATGCAAATACAACAAAAGTGATGTACATAAGGCAAAAATATATCTTAATGTTAATTTATGTGGTTAATGGTTAAGAGATGATTATGACATCATGCAAGTAAGTAAAATATGCATGAGAATGATGTTTCTTTAAACTTTCTTCAAGATAATCTGTTTTTGCAAGTGAGACTGATTTGAACAAATCAAGATCTAAGTACCAGAGGAAAGCACTTAATTTAAAGAAACACTGTGAATTTACCATTCACAGCTTGATCTTCCAACCCATCTGTGCTTTCAGCCTGGTCTCTACTGATCCCTCCCAAGTTGTGGTGAAGCAGTCACTCCAGGCTGTAACTTCAGGAGCCATGGATTAGTAATACTCAACATTTCAGCATCAGTGTGCTCATACTTATTTGCTCCTATGCCTCATCTGTAAATGGCTATATGCTTTCCATTGGTTCTTTACACATAATATTTTTTTGACTGTTCTCCTGATTTGTACATTTGAATTGCTGCTAATTGGAATACACTTTTTATGTGCAATTGTGCTTATGGATAGTACTAAGCCATTTGCCTTAGAGGAGGAGGTTATATATAGGTTGAAGTGTCGCAGGTGTATGTCATAGGGTCATACTAGGGGTATGTCACTATGAACCATTCTACCTCTCTGACTAAAGACAAAAACAATGACACTTCTACTACTAACATAAAATTCCTCCTGATTTGTGTCAGCCCTGAGTTTTCCATAATTTGGTAGTAGTAACACAACTTAATTGGACGTAACTTGATCAAAACTGAAAGAAGTGTACGATGGATGAGGAGCCTCTAAAACAGCTGTTCCAGATTTGACTACCTGCCAGGCTAGAAGCTACATTAATAACAATTTACATCCTACTTTTACATTTTAAATCCACTTTTACATTCTAAACACTATAAATCCGCTCACTTGGATGCCTTACCTGTGCTACCTGGTCTAGGGAGCCTGTTTTGGCAGAAGGGTTGCACTAGATGATCTTTAGAGGTCCCTTCCAGCCCCTACGATTCTGTGATTCTGTGAAATTAAAGCATTCATTTTCCTTTGTTGCTTATGCTAGGCTTCTCCTGATCTTAGTTTCACTGGACTGTTCTGAAGTCCTTTTATTCAAAGCAATTGAATTTCATTTAGCCTCTTCTCATTTGGTGCACTGGTTATTGCTCATTGCATGTTCTCTATATCTGTTTAAGTTCAAGTTCTTTGTATCTAAATATGAATGGTAAAAACTATATTTTAATTTAGGCTTCACATTGTGATACATGCATGACATTTATATCTATCTACCTAGTTCAACCATAAACAGTTTGGCTGAAAAATCATATTTTTCATAGTTGCATCTTTTTGCCAATCGTTGCTCTTGCTGTGATTAGTGGATGTTACTATGTCTCTCTCTTTCAGTTCTCGCTGATGTACTTGCAACATATGATAGAAAATTTTGTTTCTTCAGTTAAAGAACTTGTATTTTATTTTACTATTTCATATTCAAAACTCTCCTAGATGTTTTCGCGTGCAACATAATCTAGGGAACCTGCTTTAGCAGAGGGATTAGACAGGTCCTTTGCAACCTCTACTATTGTGATTTGTTTCTTTGTGCCTCAAGGACGCTTGGCTCTTCATTCCAGTTACCTGTTTAACTAATTATCTTCACAGCTTTGGAATATAGGCCAGCTTCTTAATTCATTCATAGTCTTTGTGTTGAAGAAATTAATGGAATAATGAACTAGACATTGTTCTCTTCATAGATTTCCGTTCCTATGTGTTTGTTCCCTCTGGCTATTCTGACTGGTCTTACGTTCTGCATCGCTGTAACTTCTGAAAATGGGCAAAGCAATCTACTTTGAAAATTGAACTTCCTTCATGGGTGTTTTTTTTTTTTTTTTTTTTTTGAGGAGTACAATAGTTCTGGCATGATATTATGACACACATTTCAGATTTGTAACTTCAGCCTCCATTTTTGGAGCACAGGATAATTTTCCAAGAGAATATAACCTCAATAATTTCTAACAAGTAATTTCTAACTTGACTACATTTACATCAATCAAATTTTTCACTTTTATTTAGTAAAAGAAAATTCAAATTAGTTAATAACAGTTAGTGTCTTTTCACTTTCATTCCATGACTGAATTCTGTCCTAGACTTGTTAGCTAATTCTGAAGTTGTCATGCTGAACAATTTTGTTCTTTTCTGTTGGATATTTTCTTGAGTGATATATCTCTGCAGGTAGTTGATGAGTTGTAGTGGTCACTGGTAATACAAAGTCTGTCAGAATAAAATCAGTATAATTCTCTGTTGCCACACAAGTTCTGTATCCACTTAAATGGATTTTTTCTCTCCATTTAAGGTCAAGATGCAGCAGAAATGTATTAAATGCAAAATTTGTTATAGTCCCTCCAACAGGCCAGTTCAGTTCAGCCAGCAGATATGCATTCAGAAATAGGTTCTACACATTCCTGAATGTGGATTAATCTTTCATCTTTGAGATAAAGATTAATGTAACACATCAGCTAGGTGTTGTGCTTTATATTGTATTTTATTATGTTGTGGAGAGAGTTTCACTTTTTCACAGGAGCTTATTTTGTGTTAATGACAATCCATTTGAAAGTATTTTGAGCTATCTCCATTCCTTACAAGTTGAATCTATTCATAAAAATTATATTTTTCTTAATAATAATTTTTTTGGCAGTATTATCACTACTCACAGCACTTAAAGCACTGTAAAGCCTTATGATAACTGGTAGCTGCATAAGATAGGAAGGTAAGATGACTCTGCTACCTGTGCTACATCTCTATAGTGCAGCCAATTGGAAATCAAATTCTTAAACAATGTTGGTATTGAATATGTGTTCAGTTATCTCTTCCCTCTCGTGATGCTGAATGCTGGATAGGAGAGATGGCAAAATTCTTCTCTGCCTCTGGTCTGTGCAGGCAGTGGAACTGCCTGGCAGTGGAGGCAGAAGTTTAAAAAGAGCTTAGTAATGATAAACACAATTTCTTTGGGGACAGTTCATCTGCTTGTTCCTGAATCATCAAACCTTATGGCTAATCTCAAATGTGCAGGACAGGGAATTATTATTTCTTATGAAAATATGAAAATCATTACTATTAATAATTAATTCCTGATTCATAAGCTTTTAAACTATTATGTGCTGGAACAGGTTGCCCAAGGAAGTTGCCCCATCTCTGGAGGCTTTCAGAGCCAGGCTGGATGTGGCTCATGGCAGCCTGGTCTAGTGGTTGGCAACCCAGCACACAGTAGAGGGGTTGAAACTAGATGATCATAATGGTCCTTTTCAACCCAGACCATTCTATGATTCTACATGGTGTGGTTATTTTTCTCTTTCCCCTGCCTTTTCCAAGGATATAATTGTCTGTATATGAAAAAAGGCAAAATATTTTTTACATTACGTATGTTCTGCTAGGTATTTTTTAGAAAACTGAAGGTTAAGGTAGTTGATTTTGAATGTAGAAGGTGAAGCTAGTAGGACTTGCACTGGTGCTTAGATCTTCTAAGAAAGTTTTCAAAAGTCTTCAACCTGCTCTCAACAATATTTTGCCCAACAAACAGACTTGATTCATTTATCAACAGGCAACCTGCTTATATTTTGTTTGTTTGCTATGGTCTTTTTTTTGAAGGAAAATCGGTGTTTAGATTTTTGTTTTTTTCCCAGGGACCCCTCTTCTGAATGATGAAGATCAAAACTTGATCAGTGTGGGGAATTGTGCAAGATTATTTAAGGGAAAATATAATGTAATGATACAATCAGCTGTAGAGGGCAAATTTAATTACTTCTCCATAGATATTGCTGCATAATGAAAATTTCCTATCGATGAGGAATCTAATATCCTTAAGTTTCTTGAATTAAGAATGGACTACTTGTGATGATACTTTATCAAATAGATGAGAATATTCCATTTTGCAAACTTTGTGCTTTCATCCATCTCAAAGTATAGTATTTGTTTCGATCTGATTCATTTTCAAACAGCTGTTCTTCATCTATCAGTTCATCTTTATCTAAAAGTTTATTAATTCAGTGACAGCAGTATAGCTGTATGTTGCAAAGTTCTGTAAATGCTGGTATATATTACCGGTGAGCATTCAAATTTGAGTCTGTAGTGTCTCATCAGTTCTCTAAATAGTCAAAGATAAATTATATTTGTAAATATCTGTGAGTGGCTTGTCTGAAATGTGAATATATTACTTTTGCTGTTTAGGTGTGGTTGCCTTGGAAGAATTGAGTTCTTATCTCAAGAGAATAGCCACAGTAATCACAAAAGAAATAGAAATATTCAGTAGCTCAGGCTATGAAAGCTAATGGGTCAGAACACAGTAGAAAATATGAAGTAATTCCTCAAATGGCACGCTTCTCTCTTCTGGTGAAAACACTGAATGATGCTGTGTGATCTCAGGAAAATAAGAATAGGCATTGACCTTTTATCTATGGGATAGTCAATAGCACGGCTCATGTGTTTTTAGTTCTGTATGTGGTGTGTATAGCATAAAGATGAAGATAATGGCTACCTGAGGTTTCAAAGCAATTCTCTGAAATTACTCTGGAATAGAAAATGTAGTAGCTCGCCATACCAGGTGAATTTCAACAAGGTTTCTTCAGAGCTGATAAACTTCCTGTTGAAGGAGGAAATGCATTGGGAAATACTAATTTTCTGAAAGAAAGTTCAGATGCTGGAATGGGTTGTCCTGGGAGGTGGTGGAGTCACTGACCCCGGAGGTGTTCAAGGAACATTTAGACATTGTGTTGAGGGAGATGGTTTAGTAATAACGTGGTGGAGGGTTGGACAGGATGATCTTGGAGGCCTTTTCCAACCTTGATGATTCTATGATTCTATGAAAGATTTCATCAGTGAGAGGGTCCATGAAAAGAACTATCTTCTGCTATTTTCTTATATGATATTTTTATTATCTTTTTGTTAACAGGAATAATTATTCAGTTTGAAACTCCTGAGTGATTTGTCAGAATTAGTCTGATAAACATCACTGAACATCTCTCACTGGTTGGTTGAAGAACTGAGCAATGCTAAGTCTTTGAGTCCTCCTGAGGGAAGTAGTAGTTAAAGAAGATGTGGAAGATAAGTAAAAGAGGAAATTTTATATAGCTGTAATCCTTTTGCTTTCTTTTCTGCAGAAGATTTGCCTAAGGAATAATTGTAAGAAAAAATAGATTACTGCAAGGTTTATTGGCTGTACGTATGATTTATTTTTTTTAACAGATTTGCTTGAAATACTGAACGAGGAGATGAGAAATGCTTTCATGTTTTTCTGTTACTTAGAGCTTTGATGTTTCTGTGTTGGGTGCTACCAGAAAGGAAATAACCAGCTATATAATAGTTTCAGTGGGCAGAAGCTCCAAAACTTGCATGGAAATTTTCTTATGACATCAAGAACAGTGTCTCTGATGCTACAGTCAACACACCTTGGTTCTTGGAGAATTTCTCATCAAAACAGATATGTTTCTGAAAGCAAGAAATTCAAGTCTGACAGACTTTAGTGAAAATTGATTTTGTTTAAAAATTCTTGCCCTGTCTACAGCTTGCAGAGACATGCTTTACCATTTGTTTAATTATCTTTGGGGTTAATTTTTGTCTAGGATCTTGCAGAACAAAAGCTGTATTATGTTAAGAACACCTCATCCAGAGATAATAAGCCAAACATGTTTATTCTATTAGATGTCCTATAGTCTCCTAACATTGACAAAATGAGGCTGAATGTTTGCACATGATCTAAACTAGAATATGTGAAATCAAGTTCTTGTCTGGGCACAAATGATTTAGGACCAGGAGAAGTCTGATTTGAGTGGAAGGAGTTACTATAGTCATAACCAACAGAACTCTAAACTGCACTAGACTGAAAGTGATAATTTCCAAAGACCACTCACAGTAAAAATTTACTGGTTTATGCTGGAGGAAACTGAGGTAAAAGGAGGTCAGATCAGCACAGCAACACGCTGCCACATGTGCTGTTCCTGAGTGAAGGGCAGTCAGTTAAACATGGTGAGCCTACCACTGGTGGAAAAGTAAAGCTCTGAGAGTGGATCCCTTGACACCGTGGCAGCATTTCTGACCTTAATCAGTCCTGAGAGGGATCTGATGAGTTGAAAGGCAGGGCATCTGTTACATTATAGCCAAATTATCTTTTAAAAATTGAGAGAGGGAAAAATAGAAATCCACATGGTACAAAACTTTTGGTTCTGTTATTATACTTTGCAATTGTTCTGATTTTAAGGAAAAGTAAACCCAAATAATTAGGCAATCCATTATTAGGAGGTTGATGATCAAATGAATGCACTGAGTTGGCAGTTGTTGCCCACATGTAAGTGTCTATTGATGATATTAAATGCTCTAGGGTAGATTAGACATCTGCAAGGGACTGTGCCATTTTGAAAGAGAAGCTGCAGGCCAGATCAATCCAGGCAACCTAGCATTATCTGACATCTGGCATTAGGTGCGTATAAGATAGGATTTAGTTCAGATGTCTAAATATAGATATCTATGCTTAAGACAAGGTGCCCAGACTCTGACATAAGTCAATAGAAAGCTACTCTATAGGGTAATGAAATGTAGAGGATGATAAACTTTATGCCAAATAGGCAGCTGTTGGCTGGTCAAATGAAAGTCCGTAGGTTTAACCGACTATGTGCTAAGTCTCCATTGATTCCAATGGACATTTGGGCGTACAGGAGCTACATGTACGTTTAGGTATCTTAACTTTGACTCGAATTCTACCCAGCTAAGTCTGAACTGGTGCAAAGACCTGACTGCAACAGTGTCATTGGAAGTCTGCTCTCTCTGGAGGCTCCTGAGTTGTGTAACAACTCTGTGTCTATGTAACCAGATAGATGCATTCAATGATCTAGGCTCTGGTTTTGGTCCCTCCATCCTTCAGACTAATAGAAATCAGCAAGTTTTCCTCCCTCCTGATGGCCAGTATTTCTTACAATAATATATACTGCATGACAGGATGCAGTGCCTTTAGAGTCCCTTATCATACATCCATGACTGGATATGCTATAGAGTGTGTTGCTGTTTGTTTACTAGTCACGAGGGTAGAGAAAAATGAACAAAGTAAACTGTTTACTGTGTTTTGTCAAGTTGCATACAGAGGAAATAATGGAAATGCAGATCATGAACAATGAAATTGTGATGGAATCTTCTCATTCAAGAAATAGCTTTGCTTTTCTCATAACATGTCTAGGATATGTTATAAATAGGACACAGAAACTTATAAAGAAGTTTACCTTGAAATTAAGATCAGGTACGAAAATTCTATGTCTGAAAGAATGCGCAGAAGAAAATTGACCTTCTGGCTATTTTCAGAGAATCCTATCTATTTATGTCCCATCACCATTACGTTTTTTCAGGGCAGAACAGATTGTTTCTCCTGTTTATAGAATACTATAAAATTTCTTTGTCTTATTGTGGTGTGTAATGAAAATTTTTAGAACTTCAGAAAGTTTTGAGAGAATTGTCTGTCATTCCTTCCTTTCTTTCTGCTCCCTGTATGCCTCCACATTTATGAGTGTGCGTTTCCCATTTCCTGAAGCGTTCAACACTTTGGACTCTGGCAATCCTAAGATACAATGGGAAAACAAGCAAAACAAGTCAATGTTTCCTTCCAAACCCTTGATGAACATCCTACACATAACCTAAGCTGCTTCTTTGCAAAGCTCTTCTCCTTCTAGAGCATATGTTTAGCCACTTTCTTGTGTATTTGAGATAATGGACTATCCTCTCAACTCCTGTGGTATTTCAGTTGTGTGTTCTCATAGTAGTTAAATTCCTTAAGACGAATCATTAAGAAAAATGTTTGTCTTCCTGTCTCTCATTTTCCTGTTTCTTCAGAAGAATAAGAAAACGGGGAAAAGGTCTGCTCTATGTAAAACAAAACAAAACAAAACAAAAAAAAGTGTTTCTTTTTTTACCAGTCTTTCTGAGTATTTTATTATACAGTACTTCGGTGGGGCAATAATATTCCCTATGAAGCAGCATATCTAAGTACAGAGATGTCAGAAATTGATGGTGTATATGGAAAATTAATGTATTACTTCCTCATCTATGCTACATATTATTCACTTGTACAGACCTTTAGTCACATAACATCTTGACAGTTACAGAAACAAAACTACTCCTAAAACTTTTCTAAAACAGAATGAATTTCAGTATTATGTTACTGCTGGTGACTTTCTTTTCTAACATAAGTCTGAAACGAAGTCTGTGACTCTGAGGAGCTTTAATTTTTTTCAGTGTATACTCATCAAACTCCGCATAGAGTTGCATACCAGAGAAGTCTTTCTTTTGCTCTTGCCCCAGGCTTTAATGTTGCACTCTCTTCCCACAGCAGACACAGAGTAGAACATAATAGAGGACAGACAAAGTCATATTTCAGCCTAATCTGAGAGAACTGAATATGATAAGATTGGTTATCAGAGCACATTTATTAATGTTGTTTTCATTTTTCACTGCAGGAGTCAAGCTGAAGCACAGATACAGGACTCACATTTAGACAGGCACCAATTTAATGCCTCTTGCTGTGATCACTGTTTTTGAGAAACAAGCTGACGTTATTCATGAAACAAGACATTTAAAAGTGAGACACAAAATAAGACATCTAAATTGATGAAATATTTATTCTTCCAATGTTCTAGGGAAATTGTTTTTCCACCATGCATGTGCTTAGCCTGCTCTTTTATTTTCCACTTTATGCTGATGTGGCAGGGGGGAAAAGTTATGAACCTATATAGATCATGGCATTTAAAAAAAGAAAAACACCACCACCACAACAACAAAACACCAAACACTGCTAAAAATGATATTGCAATCTTGGGTGTTAGATTAGAGAGTAAGTAATTGATGAAACAATTAATATAGGAGAGTGATGGTGAAAGGTAATCAGAGAAGAAAAAATATGGAATAATTTTCAATTCTTGTGACACATTATTTAAACTCAAATTATCTTGAGGCAAAATTGTTCTTGTGATTCTAATAATAAATATTCAGATCAAACTGTAAATAACTAAAAATAAGATAATCTGTCTTTTTGTGTGTTTGAGAATGAACGACTCAGCATTTGAGTTAGACCTACACTATTTAAAACCAGGCTCTGTTCTGGAGTGCTAATAAAATCTTTCTTCTGTATGTTGTTTGGAAAAGGACACGTGAAATGGGTATTTCAATGTCTTAAAATATATATATGTGTGTGTATTTGTGCCAGCGTATTAAGTGAGAAAAATATACCAAAACAAGATTCTGGGAACAGCCAGCAAATGCAAGTTTGCTTATGCAGAGAACTTTTATGTAGTGGAATCTTATCAGGATGAAAACAATGGATTAATTTATTTCTCTGTTTATGATGGTGTGAACATAGACAAACCTTAAGTAGGTTGTGTCCGATCTACATGTCATCCTCTGATACAAGTTGGGGACAGCAAAGATGAAGATGGATCGATTTGATTTGAGATTACGTTAAATGAAGAGCTGAAAAAAACTGCAAAACAAAGAACAAAATGCTGCTTTTCATTTACATACTGGGTTGGTTTTTTTTATATGTCATTTAGTTTCACTGTCTACATTTTAAGTTCCTAGGTTGGTTTTCAGGGTGGGTGGTGTTCAATTACATAGAAATTTCATTTTTTTTATTAGTAGTGAAAATTAAAATTTTTGGTTCCGTTAGTGAATCACAAGCAATAACAACTGAAAACCACTGTTGAATATGGAATATGTTATTCCATTGCTACCTTCCATGTCTGTCATGTTTTTTGTTTGTTTTTAATTGTAGTTCTTGTAATGTATTTCCATTTCATGATTCTTATAAAATCTAAAAATTATTCTTGTGCCTTTACATTTTTATTTATTTATTTGCTTTAGCCCTGAGTTTGAACAGGGCTAGTAAAGTCACATGAGAACATTCTGTATTAGATGGGGATTATTTGAGAAATATATTATTTATGACCAAAAAAAAAAAAAAAAAAAAAGTGGGTAAGGATGAGGGCGAAGTTTCTAAAACATACAGATTAATTTTTAAATATGTAAAAATTGGGTATTCGAAATTATATTCTTTTTTCATTCTCAATGATATGCACTGCAAAAAAAAAAAAAAAAAGTATTATATTCTGAAAATAAATTTTGGCCCTATAGTCATAATTTTTTCTGAATCTTTTTGTCACTGTTTTTAACTCAGCACCTACATCCAGTGAGGTGATAATAAATGCTTACATTCTGAATGTGAAACTTCAGTACTACTGAAAATCCAGCTATGAAATTGAGCAAAAAATATTGTGCATTTTTATTGAATAATTGCTTGAATTCCTTTCGTACCTTTGTGATAAGAAAAAATAAATTATTTTTAAGTCATTCTTCAAAATATTTAATTAAATGGCTTATATTTCTAATCTTTGTCTATTCTTGACAAAGAAATGAAAATAATTTGAGTAAGTCTTCATATCTGTTTTTATACACTTACTATTTCTTTGATGTGTACGGCTATGTGTTTATGCTTTTAACTTAAATTTGTTCTCACGATAAGAGCTCTAGTGAATACAGATGGTATCTCATTGTTAAGAATCAGATTTTTTTTGAGTGTCTTATGAAGATATTGTTATCTGATGAAAGGATGATAGCTATGTCATGTCATGATTATTTCCCACTATGACCTTCAAGTTGAACTAGAGTAATTTTAGTAATTTCCTTTTTTTTTTTTTTTTTTAATAAGCAGAGGTATGAAATTGGTAATTTAATAGGGTTTTATGAGATATGTTTCAACAGATAAGCAGGTAAGTATATATTAAACTGAAATATTCCATGGAAATTCATGAACTTTGACCTATCTTCTGAAAAAATATTTAATTAATTTTAATTGATTTTCGCACAACCAAACTCTTCATTAAAAAAAAAAAAAAATGGAATGAGGGGAAAATCTAAGAAGTCTGGGCATTTCTAGTTCTTATTCTGGCATGATTAGAAACTCGGCTCCAAAGCTGAACATTTCCAGTGAGACAGAAATTCTGTTTCACTGGACCATGGGGAATCAAGGGTAGCTGACTAAAGTCTCAATTCCGCCACTAAAACGTGGATGGTTTCCAGTTTGAGTACATGCAATAGGCTACATGTATTTTTTTTATTATCTAAAGCATCAATTAAAAGTTCTATTTCTGAGAATAAAATAGGCTAAATTCTCATTTTTTCAACAGATTTACTAAACTTATACTTTTGGATTGACCTGAGTATTAATTCTTTATTTGGTCAAAAGTGTGGAAGATTATGAGCTCTTCTGTTGTGCTTCTGAGGTTTTTAAATTACAGCTTTCTGAAAAATCACATAAATTTATTGTGTTCACATTTTACCAGAAGTCAAAAAACGTAAATTTAAATTATGGTTGTTACTGGGAAGAATTTTTTTTGTTTTTTATTTTAGAAGATGAAAATTGTAATGATCATTTTCTGAATCCTCTGGCATTTCTAAAATAATTACGAGTTATTTGGTAAATCCCTTAACTAAAATGCTGTTTCAGTCATATTAGTGACAGAAGTATATGCTTTGAATTTTCTGCCTTGCTGAGCTGTGCTTTCCCAGGTTTTCATCTTAGCTAAAGTGTCTGTAACAGTTATTTTTAGCTGACTTTTAAAAACATCTGATACATTTCATTTTATATTGTTTGCATTGTGGAACATACATACCCTATTCCTATAAATTAGTGACTGTTTGAGTTTAAATTAATGAACTCTCATTAGTTATTTCCTTTGCATTTTGTTTCCTGTATGACTTTGGAGATGATTGCTGAAATAAATTACTTGTACAGGCAGTAGCTTTAAGAGCTTTTCTGTTTCTTTCCTGCTGTGGTGACAAGTGCCTCATTCAATTGTTTCAAAATGGATGTCTTAAGTGGCTTTTCTACTTTTTGAGTGTCCTCTTCAAGTTACAAACTTCACTGAAGCTAAAACTTTGATTTGTAGGATCATTTTTATTCACTGAGATTTACTGCAGGATTTTGTTTTTCTTGAAAAAAAAAGTGATTTTCTGAAAAGTAATTTCTTCAATGACATGGTTCTGGAACAAATTGAAAATACGTCTAATAAGTTTCTTGCATTAAATGTGCTAGGCCTACAAAATAGAACCAAAAATCTTAATTTGGGGATAAAATGCAGACTAGTCTCTATGTGGACTACTTTCTGCTCTGTAATAGAAAGAATGACCTCTCTATCTCAAACCCAGAGCTGTATTGGAAAAGAATTACTGTCATTACCTAAAAGAAAAACAAAACAAACAAACAAAAAAAACCCTGCCATTTCAGGCTGAATCTCAGATCACCAGATATAATAAAGCAGAACAAAGATACTCACAATGAGAATTTTTTGTTCTCTGGATTCATCATGTTCATACAAAATGTTGCAAACTGGAAAATACTTCATTTTCAAGAATATATATTTTAAATATTCACAGATAGTGAATGTTTCCTTCTAGAAAGAAATAAAAATGTCTCCTGATCATTTAGTACACCATTATTGAAGTCATTATTCAAATTCATTGGTAGTCTAGTTGCTAAATGAAAATTTCTGCAATGGCTTTCTCCAATTGATAGTGTATATATATATAAAATCACTTAGAACAGGTTGATAAGATTTGAGCAATGGCAGGTTAAAAATCTGAAAGGAAATTTCTATTTCTGTGATCATTAGTCTCCACATTGGAGGACACTAATATAACTTTGCTGGTTAGTCACAAATACAGTCATGAGAATGCATAAACAAAGTATCTTCAATAAAACCGTAACTGTTCTTGTTACTTATTTTCATATTCCCCTTTCCTAACTTCAAGTGCAACTAATGCATAACTTACCAAGGATTTACATCTTTTTTTCTGACTCATCATCTTTAACTTATGTCAAATTCATGACTTTCTAATGCAAAAAGAAACTGGAAAATTCTTGATATTGCAGTAGAAGAATTAACAAGAACCTGATTAATAGTGAATAAGGCTGCAAATGGTTTTCCTCTTTTTTTTTTTTTTTTAAAAAAAAAAGTATTGCATGGTTTTAGATATTTTGTATATGAGTAGTCAGATGTGGTGACAACAACAATATGATGATCAGAAGCAATATACTTGTAACACAAAAAAAACATCAGTTCACTTTTTATATTGGTTTTAATTTCTCTAGGGTAATGTAAATGTCTTCCTTAAGTTTTGTTTTGTTTATATTGGTTAGATTGTGTTTTCTGCATCTAATTTTGGTTAAATACATTTGTATTCCTTTAAAATAAGTTTACTCTTCCACTATAGCGTGGTTTTGGAACTTATTTCTGCACACTGTTCTATTTTAGCTGCTCTTTGAGGGACCTCATTCGTGCTATGTAGAGTATCTGCACAGTATCTACAGTAGTAGATTAAGCTCTGCAGCAGTGATCTCCTTTTAGTATACATTAAAAATGTGATTTCAAATGTTTATCTGCTGTTAGAGAAAGGTAGATAAAAGTAAAATAGAGAACAGGAAAATGTAGGGATTTTGTCACTATGATAAGTTTCCTAGCTACACATGAATTGGTAAAAGTATTATTCTGCAACTTCTGACATTTTCATCTTGATTACTTTTCATCTTTTATTAATATCATTATAAAACATCCTGCTATTAAGATTTCACACTTAAACATTCAATAATTAGCATTTGTATCAAGGGAAACTAAAAATTACAGGCAGCATAAATTAAGCTCAACTGGCCTTATTATTTTATAAGCTTGCATTAGTATTAAACATTCTCATTACAATCTAGATTATTTTAATATGACATGTAGAATTATAATTAATATAATTAGAAATAATAAAATAGTATTCAAAGACTGTTTATTCAATAGAATTTGTTCCCATAGAAACAAGGAGTAAAATATTAAATTTATTCTGGCTGTATGGCAAATAAATATTCCTCTGCTGTGCATATTTAATGATCCCATCTCTCTCTCTCTTTTTTTTTTTTTTTTTTTTTTTTGGTAAGAATTTCATGATAAATCATTGGGCAACTAAATGCAGGATTTTTTGTTTAGTTTTCACATGAACTTTTGGTTTGGTTCATTATGGGAAAAAAAAAAAAAGGCAAAACAAAACAAAAAAACAGAGTAAATCTGTTTGTGCACTAGGAAGAGCCACAGATGGTTTCTTTGTATTGATCTTCAGAAATAATGACTTCTAAGCAATGAAGAAGTGCATATGGGATTTTTTTTTTGTGAAGGCTAAGGGGAAAAAAAAAAAAAACAAACAACACACAACAAAACAGAACATGGAAAAAACAGGAGGCTAAAGAGCTGCATCAAGACTGCCAGCAGTAAGCACAGCTTCCATCTCATGCAAGTACTGTAGGCTTGTATTTGCAAAACCTCATGATTTATTTAGAATTTTAATTAAAAGAAAGAAGTTATTGGAACAGCATCCTAGCAGTACCTAGCATCTGCCGACCATGGCTAATGATTTTTACAACCTCATCTGCAAACACTCCATTAAGGAATCTAACCATGACATGTGGCACAACTGAAGCAAATGAATGAGGGAAAACAAACCTTGCCTGCAGCTACTGGTAATATAAGAGGCAGAAAAAGGGTGGAAAAAAACACCCTATGTGCTTTGTGTAAAGTGTTGTAGCTTCAGGATTCATTCTCAAGTCCTCTGGAAGAAGGATCATTACGTACTCATGAACATGTACAGCATTTTGGATTCTAGATGTTCCCTTGAACAGATTTTTCAGAAATAACATTAGTTTTGTGGTTGTTCCCCCCCCCCCCCCCCAAAAAAAAGAAAAAACAAACACTTTAATTTTAAAAAGCATGACACTGCAGAATTTTCCTTTACTTGTACTTGCCATTTGATATCTCTCCATGTAGCTCCCTAAAAATGAACACTTTGCATTTGGTTGGAATTTCACTAGGCACAGTAAAGCAAAAAATAAGCAGCCACAGAGGCAGATTAAGGCCTGAAGTGCTTATTGATGGCGATTAAAAAAAAAAAAAGAACAATGTGGCTACAACTTCCTAACTCAATGGCTTCAGCTTTTCTTCTGTGGTTAAGTACTCTATCTTTGCCTTGGTTTTAAGTAAGTTAAATATTGCAGCAAACTGGATTTAGTCAAGATTCTTTTCAGAGATGCTCCTTTGGGATTTGGCCTAACCACCAACAATACTAGCATTAAATTGGGGAAAAAAGAAAAAGAGAAGTAACTACTACATTGTTGCCTGAGCTATTTCAGATTCATTGTGCTCCCCTTACATAGCTGTTGGAGACTGCAAAGAGCTAGTCAGTGCTGCAACAGTTTCCTTCCCAGCTCACGATGCTTTACTGCATTATTTTTTTTCCAACACAGAAGTACCACAGTGAGCTGAAGAAGTCCCGAATCTTAGGTTCAGCTTTTCTCCAGGCCAATCCAAGGATGTAACCATACAAGAATGCAAAAATAATGGTAAGTATCTGCTAAGCACCTCCTGATAGCCAAGTTTGTGGAAAACAAAAACAAACAAACAACAACAGCAACAACAAAAAAATCAAAAGTCAGGTAGTGTGTACTTCACTACTTTAAGAAGACTTGAAAAAGTGACTTGAATAACAGAGAGCCTCATTTGAGAAAAATAGCTTCATTTGGCACAGAATCTTTTAATAGGCAGGTACTTGTGAGAGCCGAATCGTTATAAAGCTTGACATGTATTTTTGATGTGTTATCACAAGTTAAAAAAAATCCCCCTGCTGCTGCCTAAAGGTACTCTATTGCTGAGTGGATTTAATGAACGTATTAAATTTGTGGGTTATAAGAGACTGTGTAAAGAGCAGTGATACAAAGAAAAGAAGCATGCCGAGTTTTCCTTCCCCTGTTCCTTTCCAATAGTAGGAAAGTTTCTGATCACTGAAAATGACTCTACAGAAAACGAAGTTCTCCTTAGGGAACTGGCAGATCTTTTCCTGGCAGGTCTGGGTTTTATTCCAATTCCAAGAATAGTGTAGCAATGTTTTTTTATTGTTCTGGAAGAAAATATATCTGTATAGTAAGTATTCTTGCTTTTAATACAGTCCTTTTACACCAGGAGTCCTTCTTAGTTAACGTACACTGGGTTTTGCTCTATTGTCTCATTGGCAGGCTTCAGCTGCTTTCTGTAATACTGCAAGAACATTTAAGTCCTTTCACAGCTCAAGTGAAAATCCTTAAGCTTTCTTTTGACTGCCAATCATTCTGTATCCATTAAACTTTTCCTAAATACTATAATTAAGTGTATTTTTTTTGTGTCTCACATCTTCTCAGTATGTTACCTTTAAATCATGTAGGTATCACAGAATTGATTTGCTGAGAACTAGTGGGATTTCAGAAATGCCCTCTAAGGGACTACATCATAAAATGCTGCATACAGAAGCATTCAGAAATTTCAGCTGAACTTGTATGAGATCTTAGAAGACTTAAAATAGTCGATATTGATTTATACAAAAGCTGCTGGACTTATGCTGCTTCATGCAACACTGCTGACAACTTTCAGATAGAAAATAGAAAAAGTAATTTGGATACAGCTCAGAAAAAAGCTATGTCTACTCTCATTGCCCATCCTGCAATTTGTTAATGCTTCAGTTGGGTACTGACCTCAGACACATTCAGACAAAGTAGCTTTATGAGCCACTGAAGTGGAAGAAGCAGTCAGAAGTTCAAGTGCATCTACACTCTTAAGTCAAAAATCTCATACTCAAGTGTTTAAAATTAGTCATTTTACTCTGTAATTAGAAGCTGGAGATATATAATATGAATTTTAAGTATCTGCAGCTTACACAAAATTGAATGGAGATTTCAGATACTCCCAATTATTCCCAGCTATAGTTGCAGCAGCTCTGAAATAAAATGGGTCTTATTATACAATTGTCAAAATATGTATTTCAATATTTGAGACACCTAAATGTACTTTGGTTCATTGGTTTCTTTTTTCACTATATGAAGCATATCAGAAGACATATTGCATTCAGATCTTGCTTTCTTACCTGGCTGGACTCTATGCAGCCTGGTCATTTAGTTCAACTGTTTAGGGTGGTCAGAGATATTCATGCTAGCTGTGTTAAAACTGTGTAGGTATGGAAAGATGCCTGACTATCTTCTGTTTGTTTCATTACCTTTGTATGATTTGTTTTCCAGGCATGGATTGATGGGCTACAAAGATTTCATTTTTCATATTCTTAGATAAGTTGAAGGGGGCAAAGAATCTGTCTCTATTTGAAACTGAATTACTGTGAGACAGTAGCAATCTGTTTTTAAAGCAATTTTTTCAAACCTTTTCATCACTTCTTACATTTAGAAGTAGATTACTTTATTGGCTTTAACTAGATAGATAGATGTTTAATCTCAATTTCTGTATTTCAATATTTATACTATTTGGCAACCCAGATGGGAAATTGTGCCTGAGACCTCACGGACCGACAGAACAGAAGAATCTCCAGTGTGCACCAAGTAATTCTCCAGGAGATCCCTCGATTCCCTGGTTGAAGCAGATATAGTGCAAGACCCCTGGGAGAACGATAAAGCATTCTTTTAATGTGTGCCTCCTGTAAATGGTGACAGAAGGCAGGATCAGCATATAGGAATTGCTAGGTCACAGCCTGAACAGGGATTGAGCACTAGGTAAGAAATTGTGGCTAACCCAGGGCACACAGGTGTAAGCAATGCACCTGGGCAACTCCTCACTTTCATTTAAGGTTTAGCAGCCAAGGGAGCAGGTTTTCTATCCAAAGTTTTACCCCTTCTGGAGACTTCAGCAACCTTTGGAAAGGGTAAGCCTGTTATTCCTGTATTATCTTCTGGATTATATCTTGATGAATACCCTTATGAGATGTTTGTATGCTAGCAGAAGGCAATATTATTTCCTTCCCTTGCTCCACAATCACATAAGGAGAGCAAGGGTTAACGGGATCCTGGAATAGGTAAAATGGTTGCAAAGCAAGTTATCCTTTGAAAATGAAAGCCTATGCCAGGTTCTTTTACATCTCTGTTGCCTTATAGGGGAAGATACAGTCTACTGTCTTTGAGAAAATGATAGTTCACAAGCTGTGTTCCTAAAGAAGAGCTTCATGAAGTTCTTTGAAGAACCAGTGATTTCTCTAGGTTGGGGGCCTATTGACTGCTAGTGAGTTATCTTAAAGGATTATAGAACATAAAAAAATGTTTTCCTAATGCTTACTTCATAAATTTTTAATAATTTCTAGTTGGCTGGTACATATGTATGAACTAGAAATAACACACCTTTTCCCAATAGAAACTCAACCCTATTGTTAACATCGTTAATCTCAAGGCAACCAAAACACTCCCTACCATACAATGCTACCCCACTGCCTCTCCTTCCTAGCTTGTTCTTTCTGCAGATTTTATACCATCCGTGCGGCAATCCAGTCATACGAGTCATTCCACCATATTTGTGTGATAGGAACTATATCACACTTTTTCTGCTGCGTGATGGCTTACAGTTCTTCCTGTTTGACACCCATACTACATACGTTGGTGTAGATGCGCTTCATTTTAGCTAGGGATCTTGTCATTTTTTCTGGGGGTAGAAGCCCTGATTTCTATGTGACTATTTTCGGGTCCTTCCATGATTTCTAGCCCATCAATATTCCTTGTGTCTTTGCTGTTGAATGTCTCTCCTTCCCCTACCTCCACTGCGATGGCAGATGGAAGGACCTTACTAACACACCATCTCACAAATGTTGGCTTACTACCAACAGGCTTGTTTCTAGCACTCCTGGTTTTATCCTTTCCTCCCTTTCTAATAGTTTAAAGGTCTTTTGGTGAGCCCTGTTAACTCCTGTGCCAAAATAATTTTCCCTCTTTGAGAAGAATATACTCTTCATATTGCCAGCTGTCCTGGTGCTATGTAAAACAATCCATGATCAAAATTCCCAAACTTCTGGAGGTGGCCCAAAGCTGTTGATGTTGTGGCTCTTTGTATTTTCCCTGTCATCATTCCCTGTGGACTGGAGAGATAGATGAGAACAGTACTTACGTTCTTAATGCCTTTACCAGTTGTCCAAAGGCCCTGAAATCTCTCTTGATTGCCCTAGGACGACTTGTTGGAAATTCATTGCTGCTTACTTGAAAAATCAGTATTGGATAATGATCTGAGGGCTGTATATAGAAAGGAAGCTATCTCTTCACATCTTAAACCCAGTCCTCAAGGAGGCAGTATACAGTCAGTCAGTATATTGGACTTTCTGCTCCCTCCAGAAGGGAGTCTCCAGTGACGACTCATCTTTTTTGATTTGTGGATGCTTTTTTGTTTTAGGGTATGGGCTGACTCATTCTCTGCAACACCTCCAAGCTAGATGAACCATCATCCTAAGTACTGTTCAGTTCCACTTGCAGTGCCTCATATCCATTATGCAAGGACATCTAGGAAGGTGGAGTAGTAACTGGGGAAGTGCAGTTGCTGCACCAGCCAGGAACTTGTCACTACTGCCCTTTATCCTTTAGATTTCTGTACTCAGCCAGGTGGAGAGAAGATAGAAAGCCCTCCACAACATGTGTCATATCTACCTGTTGGGCCTGCCTCAGGAGAGGTAGGGTGTAATTCCAGTAGTATGTTTCCCTGATACTCCTCAATTTACTTGTCCCCTCCCAGAGTCTGTCACTAAGTGAAAGAGTTCCTCCACCTGGCTTTACCTCTTACAGGAGGGCTCACTGGCAGCCATCCTGTAGGTCATGCCCTGCAGCCTTACACTTGAGTAGCAGCGTGTTCCCACTGGAATTCTGTTCTTCCTATGAAGAAGGAGTTCACTCTGGAATTCTGAAGAGACAGAAAATCAATATCTGTCTGTTGTACACCAAACAAACCAAGCCACACATCCATGAGCAAGATGTTTGTTAAGGGTGCTCCTGAAGGTTTAATCAATAGATGTACGCATGACCATGTTGGAAATGCTAAAATACCATTATGTATATGTGTATATATGTATGTATGTATGTGTGTGTGTGTGTATATATATATATATATATATATATATATATATATAAATAATACCATCATGACAGAACTGAGTCAGCTGTGGTGGATACAGAGCTGGTAGAGTTTGTCGCCAGGTGCCAGGGGAAAACAAGCACTCTCTGTGAAGCTGAAAAAGTTTCAGCACCCTCCCACGCACAAAATGCTACATCACAGTCCTGACATCTTGCACTCCCTAGGGCTGCCTTTTATGTGTGTGGGGAATGGCTACAGTTACTCTTGGTCTTGTACATGTTATGTCAGCAACTGAGAGCTACTAGTCCCTGGAATGTCTATGCTCCCACCTTGGGGTCTCCCTGGCTCAGGAACTATGCCTGGGTACCTCTTTCCAGCCTCTGCCAGAGCTGATCCCCTCAGAGATGTATTATGTTCAGAGCTTGTTATATGAAACATAACTTTCTTTTTTGCAAACCTCATTGCAGATTATTAGGAAGCAAACCTATAGTACTCCAGAGAAAAAGAGAGAGTAAAATACTGGGAAGATTTCTCCTGGTAGAAGCCATCTCCTGTTTTGTCCAGTATCTTGAACTTATGAAATGATGATGTGCCCTCCCCAGACTTCCTCCTTCAGTCTAGCATTACATGCAACGCCTTGCTCAAGCAGATAATGAGCACAGTGCTGATTATACTTGAGACCTTGATAACACAGATAGTGACTGCAAATCTGTTAAAACCGGGTTTTGAAAGAATTGATGACAGATACCTGGTTGAACAACTGAGGGCAATTGAACATTTGCCAAAAGCTATAAATGTGAGTGAATGGTCTTACCCTATTAACAGTGAGCAGCTCAAGATCCCTTGAGCTCTTTCATGTAGCTACTGGCTGTAGGATGTGATCTCACCTTGAGTAGGGATGTCGCTGGAGGTTGTGCCTACTGCAGAGATCCCTTACATCTTGATGTTAAGATGCCTTGCTGATGCAGATTCTGGGTCAGTGACTAATAGTTCATGCTTTGTTAGCTTTGCTACGATTACATCCTAAGTTTATTGCACACATATAATTCTATATGTAAACCACTGACCATGTCTGGGACTAGGAGTGGATTCAGCTCCAGCTAAGCTCCTTACTTCTGTGGTTCTACAAAATTAGAAAACAGGGGGGGAGTCCCCATGACGCTGTGGGAGGTTGTCTTGGATGAGTGTGTTTAACACTGACCTCTCTGTTGTTATGAAACGTACCTTGTTATCTCAAGTCTTGTCAATTCATTGTCTTACTTACAATCAAACTTTGTTAAATCACTATATTATCTCACAAAGTGTATTCCTTCTCCTTTCTTATGAACGAGTTGTAGTTTCCATCTGTGATGCGTGGTCACACTTCAAAGTTCTTGTCATTCTGCAGCCATCTCTCCTTTAGATAGATATATTAATTATTCCAAGCAATTTAGAATTGAACTAGTTATTTCCAAGGTTTGATCTTTGGCTGAGTGCGCATCTTTTTCTGCAGAAATGTCTGAGTTTGTAAAATATTTTCCAGTGATGCCTAGAGATTCTTCTACTTCAATAGAAAGTTCGTTGAGAACGTGGCTTGACTCCACTGTTGTTAGGACTGGAAACTTGTGAAGGGCAGGTAATTAGTGTTATGTTGATCAGTGATATAGTGGTAAATAAAACTGTCAGAAATGACCTGTTTTAGTACCCCGTGCTTGAAAAACTGAAAAGATCTTTATCATTGCTTTCCTTGCAGTCTTCCAATTGAATGCACTGCTGGTTTTTACTCTCTGCAAGAACTTTCTGCAAGTGATAGCATGGAACAAGGTGTCCAGGAACTAAAGGGTTACAAGAAAGAAAGAAATTTGAAAAGAGTCCCAAAGCATTTTTTTTTGTTTTTCTTCCTTTTTCCCTGAAGGTATGTACTATATACTAAAATTTCCAGAAGGTGGGGTGAGTGGACAGTTCAGATTCTAAATTCCTGTATGTCTTGTGTGCTGGAAAAGACAAAGGTAGTAAAATATTAGGCATGGTTAGGTACAGAGTATGCACTCAGTATCTGCTTGGACAGAGATATGCAAAGATGCTCAAACTGCAGCTCCTCCTCCTATTGCTTTGGTCTGTGAATATATTATCTAGCCACTTGCTTTAGTGACACTGAATGGTATAAAATGACAGTGCCAGTGCCCAGGACACATTCTCCAATTTGCAGTTATTCAGTTTGGTAACATATATGTTAAATAATCTTTCTAAATGCCTGAAAATACAGCTTAATGAATACCCACTCATACGCTTGAATGTAAATGATTACAAAGATTCCATATTACTACAGGCAATTAACTCATACTTATTTAAGATTTACCTTTTCATGGCCAGCAGGGATACATCCCTCCTGGGCTGAGACCAGACGTTTAAACAAGCAGACTGTAATTTTAGTTTTTACAGCAAGTATATGCCTCAGAGGTAACAGATCTGACTCTTTCCAGCAAACATCTCAAATCTTGCAGTTTGGTGGTCAGCTTAAGGATAAAGAAATGCTCTGCAAATGAGTAAAAACCAGTCTGCAGCTCACATCAGTAGATCCTATAAAGCCAGCTGCATAACTAATGGAATCAGCTGCTGGCCTTTTCACCCGCAGGGAGCACGTTCTCTTAGTTCTCTTATAATAAAATAACTGCAATTCCACAGTCTGACGTAGTTTGGGAAGAGAATGTTGGACTCACTGAAGCACAAGCCTTTCAAGCAGCATGTTTGGTTAAGAATGAATGAGCCCAGCTTTAGAGCTGGTAATGGAGAGGCAAGATGCCTAGAATCTATTTGCAGCTCTGTCATTGATTCCCAGCAGGAGCACAGATGCATTCAAGTGCTTGAAATTCACTTTTTTTTTTTTTTTTAAAGTATTCATCTACAGCAACTTTTATTTAATAAACATTTGTTTCTACAATAACCTTATCCCCAGTTTTATGTGCTTGGGAATCTAAGGCACTTAAAGATGTGGTTCTCAAGGCTATGTCACTCCCTGGCAAAAGTTAACACCCATTAATAAATGACATATGATCTCAAATACATGCAACAAACCTGCTATCTGGATACAGCAAGATTGTGTCTTTATTTTAATCCATACAGAATTTAATCCTTGGAATTTTTCAAATGTCAAAGTGGCAATCCTTGCACTATGATTACTGTATGATCTGCACAGTATGATCACTGCAGTTGGTAAGCTCTGTATTCTTCTGTAGACTTGTATTGCTATATATTAGACTCTATAAAAAAACACAGTTCCCAGCCCTTTCCCTTCATTTCCTAGGCAAAATATAATGCATGGCAAATCATGACTGATTGAATTCATGTTTCATCAGAGTCAAACTGAAATTTAAAGGAGCAGCTAACAAATGCTCAAAGGCCTGAGACTGGAGCATTTATGCTTCCTGCAAGGAATAAAGGAGCATAAGAGAGTTGGGGAGTCAGCTGTTCTAAGAAAGCTGTTTGTTCCTGGCAGCTCAAGCCATGTGTTACTGCTGTGCTCTGCATAGACTAGGCTACCTTGCTGAACAGATACTGAGCTCTGGCATCTCAGCTATCCTATGCTGAACACAAAGATGTGAAAAAAATCATTTTCTAAATGAGAGCAGTGCATAGTTTGAAGCCTATTTTCCTTTAACCTGTTAAAGAGCATTTCTGTGTGATCTTAAGCAGTTTCTTCTTTCCTAACCCAATGTAGTACCACCTTAGCCACTCTGTAATCATTTCCTCTGCTTCATCTGTATCTGGGAATGCACTGGGCTATTGGGCTGCTCTTTTCCATTTGTTTTATTTTGAGGGAACATGTACTGATTGGTGGCAGTGGGCGAAGTCCACACTTGCAGTGCACTCATGATCAGATGCATGGGTGCTGGATCTGGGATGATTGATTCAAAATGTGAAATAACAGCAGTGAGACTGGTTCTCTCTCTTGTCTCTTTTGAAGCAAGGTAGTGTTAGATTAACTGCTATAAAGGAAATAGCTAGGTAAGAAATAATAGGTGAGGTGGCTAGATAAATCACACTGTATCAGTAAGAGGCAATATGATCAGTATGAGTATCAGGCTATGTCTTAGGTTTATAGTACTTTTTCGTAAAAGCATAAAATTCTTATAAGTGAAGAAAAAAGGGCTTTCCAGTGTCTTACCATAAATAACTTCCTCTAAAATGAGCACTGGAAATGGAAAGTGTTTCAAGTCTGTGTTCAGCAGGGCACATCATTTGCTGCACACATAGCTAAGCTAAGCCTCTCAGAGTTGTGTGCAAAGATAAACCTGCCATCTCCTGATTACTATGTAGTTAGCTAGCCATGGACAGTCAATCTCGCTCTTGCTGCAAAGCTGTTTGGATGTTACTCCTTTCTCCTGACCTGTGGATAAGCTTCTCTGCTCCCTAGGGGCAGCCCCAGTTGCCAGCTCTGGGGTTAGGGTTATTGTTGCCTTTCGCAGGCAACCGTGATGTTCGTTGCTTAGGGGAGCCTGCGGCTTGGCCAAATACCGAGGTGACACCAATATGATGAGCGGTAAAATGGCGTTTATTAAGTTCTAACAAGCACTTATATATCTTTTAACCCTTCGTGTACGCCCACTGGATGGTACACGTGGCACGTACCTAACACATGGGGAGGAGCCTGACACGTTACATCCCGAGATCCCGATCATGCCTATTACAACAGGTTACGCACGGGCTGTGCTGGAACAGGCTATCTTCACAAGATCTTGGCTGCTGACCTGGCCTTTCTGCTTCCATAATCAGAGCAACCTGTTGCCTATACCTGAATGTGACTCTGTTGATATAACATACCCGTGCAGCCAGCAGGGTAGGCCATGATTAGGGTTCGGATGGTTAATTTACCTTGAAGATCTACCATTCAGGTGCAGAGTCCTTTTTTAAAGTGTTTCTGACTGAGCAGGTTGCACGTGTGTTGTATGTGGTGTGTGATTTTTAAGGGGAAATTTTCTTCCCTTCTTCTATCCCCACAGAACACAAACATTCGTAAAGATGAAGGTAGTTCCGGATGTTTTCATGGCAGCATCCAGAAGAAAGGTTCATTTAAAGAAACAGAAAACAAATGAAACCTGGGATAATTCAGAGTGAGAGAACAAAGCAAACACAACCACAGAACAGGTCATGCTCCACTCTACTTTTTATCTTGCCAGCTGAAGAATTGTACTTCATGTTGACTTTCATCTCCTTGGGATTGCAGCTACCTCTGTGTGGTCAGCTGGGGTTTTGGGCTTTGTAAGAAAAGTTTGCAGTATTGTGCTGTGTGCACAAAAATGTCTACTTCTGACCTAGAATCTATCAAAGGAGGAAAGCAATAATAGGAGTGAAAGCATTGTTGGAGTGGCTCTGCTCAGTAATGAGAAAATGCTCTCTGCAGTGATGCTGGATGCAATTGCCTAAGCCAATTAGAATAACTGAGAGGGGAAAACTAGTCAGTGTCACTTCAATTTTTTTTAACCTTCTTGATAGCATTAATGCATCTACAGGTCACAGATGTAAGCTTTTTCTAGTGATGTTCTTAGGCATGCACTTATATACACACACTGGACAACATGTAAAATAAGAGACCTGATACCTTCAAATAAAAAAATATATGTATATACATTTAGCATCTTATTCCAGGGAGAATAATGTTTTCTTTTAACAGCACTTAACTGATCTTGGATAAACTTGATTAAACGGTAGTAATTTAATACTGCTATTTTTAAAATTTATTACTTATTTATGTATTTATTTGTTTTCCTCTAGAGCAAGGCATAACAAGAAGACATACGCATTAGCAATTTCGAAGCTATAAGTTCATTTCAGATGAGGACTGATATTTGATTCGTCATATTGAATCCCTTTGAATGAGTAACAGGTTTTTTTTTTGTTTGTTTGTTTTTTTGTTTTTTTAATGAGGGTGTGTTATATTCTTCTAGAAAAAGTTGTTTACTGCTGAGCCAAAGACCAGGGAAAACAATTGAAAGCAGGGAGTAAAAATAAATATTTTATTTATGTGACATAGGTGTAAGAACCAACTGAAATTTAAATTAATTAAATCTTTCTCTTCAATGCATAACAAAGGGTCGAGACCCTTAGCAGTCATTGCAGTTCTTCTTCAAAATTTTGTGTGATTTATACTTCTTTTTTTAAAAACTTCTCAGATGTTAGGAAAAAACTTAACATTGCAGACTGTCCTGAATAGTTATGTAGGTTGCTCTGAAATAAATACCACCTGTTGATTTCCATGGCAATTACATAAACCATAGTATTATTTGATGGAGCAAATTCTCAGCTACAAGACACTATTTTAGAATGCAGCCGCCACCGTTAACTATACTTTTTCACCAACAGTGAAGAAGAGCCACACTTGTGAAAATCTGCACCATCAGAAGTGACCCACTGTCACTGTTGGCACTGTTGAAATGCCCCACCCACTTCTTCACTGTGCTCACATCTGCTGTTTGATCTCCACAAATATTCAGCAAGCACTGATGAATATCAGTGGGTACAATTCTTTTTCCAGCTGAGGAAATTCAATCACAGACCTTTGCTTTATCCACACTTCCATGTCTGATATCATTTTGTCAAACTACCCCTCTACTGACATCTGTCCCTTGGCAACAAAATGTAATGGAATACTGATGGGAGGGTTCAATTTCTACTGCCATAACATCAACATTCACCTCTTATGTTGTAGATCAATGTAATAAAATATGAGGCATTACTTTTGGAGCAACCCTCATATACTTCAAATAGAAGCATCTCAAAGTTCTTCTGGAAGCTTCTAGCCATGCTGATATTAGGATGTTGACGTAGGTGGACTCAGGCCAACTCTAGTACAGCTTAACTCTTTGGAGAGGAAAACAAAATTAACTAAATTAGCTTACCTGAAAGAAAGAAAATTGCTGAAAGAAACAGAAAGGGTAAGTGGAAAAAGGAGACAGTGAGGATGGATGAACAAGCATATTTGAGGACCACCATTCCAAGAGCTAAAGTAGAGGCATCCAAACAGAACAGATGCTAATACAGAAGGTATCTGCAGGCTGGATTCTCCCTCAATTGCATGCAGAGATGACCCTGATCATAAACTCAAGTTTGAAAACTGTTAAGTGTGTTTTTTTTTTCCAGATCCTGAACAGAGCTCTATGGTCAACCCATGATAAGAATAGGATGAAACCAAAATCTAGTTGAAACTTTCATAAACTGAAATGAAGTTGATCTTTCTATTTTAACATTGTAGGTTGGTGCCATTGTAAATTTAGAAGTGAATGGCTGCATCTTCACACTGTGGAAAACATGAAACCACTGCCAGCTCTGGTACTTGTCTGAAGGTTAAAAAAAAAAAAAAAAAAAAAAGCATTAGGTTAGCAATCTTAAGTGTTCTTTTTATGTACCTTTGAAGTTACAAGTTAATTTCATCTGTCACATCAAAGTCTCAACTGCCACATAAAATTAAATAGCTGTAAGTTTGTGTGGTAGTTTCTTTTAACGAAATCATTAGTAATTAAACAACACATGCTTTGATCAGCTTATGCTGTCTCTGATGCATTTAGTTTGGTTATCCTTTAACATTTCTAGGGACAATATTCACAAATACAATTAGTGCTCATACTAATGTCCAGCCCTTTTTACAGGCAGTCAAATATAGGCTTAGTGACCATTTTCATCAATAGACTGGATAGATACCTGAGACTTGTGAAGAAATACTTTATTCTGGGTTTAGAGATTTCCTTCAGCTACAGTCTGATGTCTTTGATATTTAGAAACATGAGAGGAGTTATTCAGAAAAATCTTAAGGAAATGTGGAGAAGTTTCTGTTGGTTTCCAGCATGTTTCTGAATTTAATAATAAACTTTCCCTGCATTGCTAGATATCCTCTTATACAATTCTTTTTTTTCTAGAAAATGTAATGATAAATTTGATGACGTTTAGAATCTATTTTCTTCTCATGTCGTTTAAGCACTCAGGACTGACAGATTCATTGAATAATCCCATTCATCAACAGGTCTTGTTACATATGCTACTACCTGGATTTGAGAATCTGTTACCAAAATGTGCCATGCAGAAAAATTCTTCTTGCTTCAGTAACAGATGATTCTCCCACACAAAGATCTATCTGCCTATAATATACTGTCTTTCTCCTTTTGACCTGTATGCTACCTGTATGCTAGGCAGCTTCATTTCCATCAGTATGCCATTGTTCCATCAGGCTAGACCAGGAGGTGATAATACATGTTTTTGCTGCTACTTGGCAAGGCTGGGTCAGCAACTAAGGGTCTGGTTCAGAGACTGTAGTGCCACATCTTTTGGGCACTGTATCATGATATCCAGCTCTGTCTAATGGGCTATACAAGCTCAAGTTCCACATTACGTGCATTTGGGGGGATTCTCAGAATTGATCCTGTTTTTCTCTGGCCACTGTGTTGCATGGTCTGAACTGTTCATCTGAATGCAGCAGAAGATGGACTGTTCTTCTATATTCTGGAGTGCTGAGATAGTGAAGTTTGGGCAGAGTTTTCTGCCTATCCAATCTTTCATGTCCTACTCAATAAACATTGAATCCTTTTTTCATTTTGAACTAGGACAAATGAAGAGACTTCTCAAAGACATAAAGATCCTAGATGTTTTCTGGAGCAGAAAACTGAAATCATCTAACAGAGACACTCTCATATTGTTGCCAGTGAAGAAGGCCTCTGATGTCAGTGACAACTTAATTTTGTGATAGACATCTTAAAATTTGCATATATGTAGAGTAAGACGATAAAGCTTTGGTAAGATGATAAAGCTTGGTCTTGATCTCACTTCATGTCAGGAAAAACAATTTTGTTCTTTAAACAAAGTTCCCCACTCTCTCTCTCTTTTTTTTTTTTTTTTAACATTTCTTAAAAGTAAGGATTCCTTCACATTCTAGTAGAATCTCTTAAGGATCTTGACTTTTTAATGAGAAAATTATACAGCACATTTTTCCACTTGTGTGGCATATATGCAGCATTGCAGGGCAGTGCCATGCTAAAGCAGATCTGTTAACTCCTTTATTCTTGTAATGCATTTAGCTAATTTAGCAGAACTTACTGCAGCCAGATTTTGTTGGAAAATAGGTTAACATTATGCGTTATTGTATTCTGAAACAATCAGATCCATGAAAATTCTGTAATCGCGTTATGTGAAGCATCCTGTTTGCCTGGGTAGCCAGAGGAAATGTATTAATTATACCTTTATCCACATCCAAACTTTATTTTTAAACCATGCTGAGCAGCATGAAACCTACCAACTAGCCTAAATAATGAACTATGAAGAAGATTTCCTGGAACTCTCTTAGATAAGTGCTAATGCATGTGTCATGTTATGCTTCTATCTTTCCATAGTACTTGCTTATTTTTCCTTTGTCCTTCCTATTTTAAAATTCTACCTTGATAATCCCCGTGCTCCCAGACACACAGAATAAGAATGAAGCTTTTTTCTTTATAAGTGTTGTTTTTTTTGTTTGTTTGTTTTTTGTTTTTTTCTTTCCTGGAATCACTTACACGTGTTTTATGTTTTCCTATTATATCTCTTAGAGAATATTTAAAAATATTTTAATATTGGAAATGGTAGTAGTAGATCAGATTTGCTAGAATTCCCACACTGGTTGTGACTTCCTCAGATCTGTTTGTGATGCAGTGCCCGAAGAGTTGATGTGAGGCAGTTGTACTAGTCTATAAAGCAGAAAGCTTAAAGCCTATTCTTTGGAAAATTTTTGAAGATTGCCTAATTCAGAAGTTAATCATTAGTTCTACTGATTCCATTGGTGGAGTGGAAATAGCAGTGCCTTCAGAGAGAAAAAGTTACTGTATTAGTTTCACTAATGGCATGGAGCTATCAGCTGGATGAGGTGAAAAACAAAGCTTAGCTTCAGAAGGCCTGAGACATTGAACTGAATGCTCCAATGAAACAAGAAGGAAGTACACTTCCAGAGCATAGTGGATGTCTGGCACCCTTGTTTTCAAGCATGGCCACAATCAACATTTTTTTTTCCCTATCTAGGAAAAGAAGAACATTTTGAAGCAGTATTTTAAATCATTACTTTATTCCTGTTTCCAAACATTTGATATCTGTGGGACTTAATTTTGTTAGGTTTTATTTTGATAAAACTTTGATGGGACTATTCAAAATATTAACTTTTGAATGGATTAGCCATTTAGTTGAGCCTAATAATTTGACCATCTTGTTTTAAGCATGGCTTTTGTGCTAGAGTTGTGAAAACTTAAAGATACAACTATTACAGTCAGTGTGTGATGCACCAAAAGGCTGCCTACCATTGAATGTTCTTTATAATGAGACCTGGTTACCCGCTACACCTATTTCAGAAATGGAGGATTTGTCATTAACATGAGATACATAGAGGAACATGAAATAGTTTATAAGTGTCTTTTGTTTGCCTATTTTAATTTTCCTCAAATCTGTGCTGTTTGCATAGTGGTTGTAGTAGTGATGAACCAACTCAGAACTTCAGGTTCTTCGTGCGCAGATTATTCCCTCGTGTATCTTATCTATAGGAAGAAAATTACAGCTTAACATTAACAATTGTTAGATTAAGTGTAAGTGGGCGAAAAAAAGGTAAATAGCAGAAATACAAAGTTCTAATTATATCTGGAGGACATGTGTGTGCAGAGGCAGTGTAGGACTGACATTGGAAAAGGCATGAGAGAAAGAGGTAAGCTGAAAGGGAAAGCTGAATAAGCAAAATTGATGCATTCTTTGAAAGAGAAATTGCAAGGGATGTAAAAATTCTAATGTATTTTCAAAGTAGCACCCCTAAATGAAGTCATTATCTACAATTCATTGATCACCAAACAGTGGAAGCAAGAAGTAATAAAGAAATTCTTGTTGCTGGGTAGATTCCTAAAGGAATTAGTCAAAATTAGAGTTGTCCAGAATCTGTAAAATGCTGGGGGAAAGATTAATTGTTGTAACTGATTTTTAAATATTATTAATCTACAGCCCAATAAAAGCCCAGTGTCCACTAGAACAATTACTTTATATTAAATACTAATTGATTCCCAACACACAGCAATGGAAGAACTATTATCATGGGTTCGGTATGTATTCCTTAATTTGCCATTGACTACTATAGATAAATGTCTTATTGAATATAAATTAAATTGAGGTTTGAGGACTATCAATAATCTAATTTTATTATTTCAAATAGGATTCTTTTATGTCCATACCCATTTCATTTATCTCTTCTTCCTTATGCTTTATATGCTTCCTATGTTTATGCTTACAGCAATGGCTATGAAGTGAGTAGAAATTTCTAAGTATTCTCGGGCAGATTGTAAAATTTTTTCTTATTCCTAAACTGCACAGAATGTGCCTGTGTATATATAAATTCAATAAAACAAAGCACATTGACTGCTTAAGGGAGGATTTCTTTTTTTTCTTCACCCCAAACTAATGTTGCTAAAGCACTGCAGGAGGCTGTTTGAAGTAAAGTTACCTCTTCAGACAGCTGTCATCTGTAAAAGTGATCTAGGTGTTGAGCACAGCTTATTTATGGAAAAAAAAAAACAGGATTTTATTGCTGCAGATAATGTCTACATAGAAGTTTTGGTGGGGTGCAACTCTTCTATATGTCACTTTAAGTTAGTTATTTCTTGCAATACAAGGACATGTGATCAGCTTCACCTTTTTATGGCATTTTGCATCTAAGGATCTCAAAACACTCTATCAGTCGTAGCTAGTTAAATTAAGTGGCTTACTTATGAATACTATCCAATGGAAAAATAGACAGAAAACAGGCGACATACTTTGTGAAACTAATCTTTCAAATCTCACTTTTGCCTATTTGAAGTCAGGCACCGAAGTTCTGCATACAAGTAAAGTTTGGAAAGAATTTAAGCACTACAACATGGTGTTCGAAGTGTGAAAATCTTTCCTATCAAGTAGATTTGTAGATTATTAATGTAATATATGCATATTTCTAATTAATACGAGTTGCGTGTAATTAGTAATAAATTCACATTAATATTATAGAAGTTATAGCTTGTCCAGTGTGTCTAAACAAAACATTTCATATTATCCACATTATCGAAGCACAAAAAAAGGAGTTATTTGTTTTGACACACCACTCAAATATAATTAATTTGGGTAGATTTTTCTGGCATGTTTTCATTTCTATATAGCTGCTGTTTTTCTGAATAAACATTCTATCCCACCAACAGTATTTACTTAGCTTAGAATTGTTTTCTGCTTAAGTGAGACCCAAAGGACACACTTTCTAGATCACACAGGAGCTGGTGATTCTTGTATTAAACACAAGATCCTGACTTTGCAAAACTCGTTCACGTCAGAGGAGAAGAAAGTCAGGTATGTTTGTCTCAGCTGCATTAACCATGACTATACTGTGAATATAAAAATTGTCTCAGCATTCAGCATTGTTCAAAATGTGAAGATGTGTCTGCTCAAACTCCTTTAATAACTGTCATTAGTTTAGAACTACGATAGCATTTCTTCTGATTTCTCTGTTAAAGTAATAACTTACATCTAGAAATATGGGAGACATTATGGAAGCATAATAGATTATCCTATTCTACACATTTTTTTATTTCATTTTTTTATTTTTTCAATTTGAAGAGAAATGCTTCCTGGTTTTTCTAGACCAGAGCACAGGTCAGGATTATAAAAGTAAACTCTTCTTAAGGGAGGAAAGGGCAGTGTTTAGGCTCCTACGTCAATTCTCATAGTTCTCATTGAACCAAAAATGAGGAAGTGTAACTGGTCTTCTGGCTAAGTTCCATGTCACCACTGATTCTGCGTAGGGTTTGAGGGGAGGCTGAAATACATTTTAGGAAGAACTTCATAATGTGTTGAAGTTATGGAGTGTCACTGTACATGATAGCTGTCTGCTACTTGAAAATTATGTTGTCATATCAGTCTCTCAGTATTTTCAACACTAAGCAAAGTGTTTAGTGGTAGGTGGATTTAGATGTTTATTTATTTATATATTCTCACACCATTGTTGTTATTTTTTTTTTTTTATTCTTAGTCTTTGCAATGTCAGGGTTATTCTTTTCACCTGACATATTCTTCAGCAGATTTAACAGCTATATAGGTCGCCTGTTAATGGTGACAACAATGACATGAGTGTATGTTTGCTAAAAGTTTCTTTGCTGGCTGTTCTGATAGAATGTCATGAGTGTGCTTACCTGTTCCTTGGAGATGTTCTACTTCAGTGTAAAAAGAAGTTTTGTTACTCATTTTGTGCAGTGTATCAGCAAACACTCTGTCTCAGGTTAAAAACAGCAATTAAATTTTTTCTCTAGATTAACTAACCCAGCCAAAACCATGAAAAATCTAAAAGCTTTGTATTATGCAATTGGATATCTCCTGACAGCAGAGCCTCTTTTTGCTACCCATCTTTCCAGTATTCTCTAAGACTACCATTACTTAGTTGTAATCTTTACAACTTCTCATAGAAAAGCGCTAGTCATTAAAAAAAATAGAAATAAAAATATTTGCCTCTTTATGCTTCACCGTCTTTGTAGTTGCCACTGTCCTTTCCTGTCGGAGTGATGGCACCAGTAGGCAGAGAAAGAGCAACTGATGTTATCTACATGGAATTTTGCAAGGCTTTTGGTATGATCCCACATCACATTCTTAACTCTAAATTGGAGAAATATAAATTTGAAGGCTGTACTATTTGATGGATAAGGAATTGGTTGGATGGTCACAAGCAGAGAATTGTGGCCAATGGCTCTACGTTCAGGTAGAGGCTGGTCATGAGTGGTGTCTCTCAGGGGTCTGTTTCAGTATTGATTCTTTTCAATGTCTTGTAAATGACCTGGAGAGAGGAACTGAGTGCATTCTCAGAAAGTTTGCTCATGACACCAAGCTGAGTGGTGCAGTTGATACAATAGAAGAAAGAAATGACACCCAAAGGGACCTGGACATGTTTGAGAAGTAGATCCACAAGAACCTAGTGAGATTTAACAAGGCCAAGTGCAATGTGTTGCATCCCAGACACAAGAATAAACTGGGAGAAGAACTCATTGACAGCAGCCCTGACAAGAAGGACTTGGGGGTTCTGGTGGATGAGAAGCTGAACATGAGCCAGAAGTGTGTGCTTGCAGCTCTGAAGACCAACAATATCCTGGGCTGCATCAAAAGGGGCCATCATGAGGCTCCATCTGTAAAACTGCATTCAGGTTTTGACGCCCCAGCACAAGAAAGTTGTAGAGCTGTTGAAACTGGGTCCAGAAGAAGATCAGATAACCAGAGGGTTGGAGCACTTTTCTTCTGAAGAAAGGTTGACTTAATTGGGCTTATTTAGCTTGGAGAATGTTCCAGTGAGACCTCACTGTGGCATTCCAGTACTTGAAGGGAGCTTGTAAACAGGAGAGAGATTATTTACGCAGCCTAATAGTGATAGGACAAAGAGGAATGGCTTCAAATGAAAAGACAGAAGATTTAGGTTAGGTGTTAGGCAGAAATTCTTTACTTAGAGGATGGTGAAATGATGGAACGGGCTGCCCAGAGAAGCTGTGGATGTCCCATCCCTGGAGATGTCTGAGGCCAGGTTGGATGGGGCCCTGGGCAGCCTGATATGGTCGGGGGCAACTCTGTCCAGTAAAAAGGGATAGGAACTAGATGATATAGATGACTTTCAAGGTGCCTTCCAACCTGAGCAATTCTATGATTAAGAATGCTGACAGTCTTGCATTTTTAATCCATGATAGCTTCACAGGCTAAGACCCTAGGTCACTTTAAGGGATTTGGAGTTTAAATGATCTCTTCCTAGTTTTAGTGTGGCTGCTATGATTATATCTTAAATCAGTGTTAACTTTTGTCAAAAATTCTTTTCTCTTGATAGGCTGATTTTTTGAATCATGCTCTTGGGGACACATATAGAGGCAAAGGAATGAATCAGTGAAGAGCAACCTTTTATTTTATTCTTGCCTTTACTTATGTTTCACTTATTGTCAAGATAATGAAGCATCTTCTTTGAAAAAAAGGCATGTTGCATTGAATTTTTCAAGTATTGTTAAAAATATGAAAAAAGTATTTGTTTCTTCTCTGCTCTGTTGAAAAAGAACAACAACAACAAAAACTTGGATGCCACTTCCCAAAGTTATTCCCTTGTGCTTTTCCATGCAAATTGAATCTGCATACACTCTGGGGGATGCAACAGAGCAATAACTTTGAACATTCTGCTTGATTCCCTCTTCTTTGCTAGTTGTAGAACATAGAATGAGTTGGAAGGCACCTTAAGGATCATTCAATTCCATCACCCCTTCCATGGGTATGATTGCCACCCACTAGTTCAGGCTACCCAGAGCCTCATCCAACCTGGCCTTGAACATCTCCAGGGATGGAACATACATAACTTCTCTGGGCAGCCTGTACTTCTGGAAAGAGAATGTTTTGCAATGTTGGAAACAAGGGTCTTCAGCTACTTTAACCAATGTCTTACCTTTACTTATGAGAAATAGGCATGATCTCATGAAAGTGACACAAGCAAACAAAATTTCCTTTCCTAGCAGAGTTAGTCACTTAAAGTCTACGGAGGTACCTTTACGTACATTGCAAGACATTTCTGCATGTACATAATTAAGGTTTTGATAAGCCATTGTCTCCATGAAGATTCTAATTCAGAGGTTCTGAAGTCAAGAGATTTTAGCATGGCCAGGTATTGGGAGGCTTTACTTCATGTGAGGGTTTTCATTTTGGTTACTTTTATTTTGTATTAAAGAAATGTTAAAAAATATTTGATTTTAATAAATAAATTCAAAAAGAAAAACAAACAAAAAAACACTATTAAAAAGAAAAAGAAAAAAAAGACAAATAAAACATGATTAACTGAAAGTTTAGTAGGTGCATTTAAAAGATAGGGTGATTTACCTTTGATTAAAAAATAGCATACAATTTTTCATAATTACATTACAAGTGAGTAAATCTTTCTTAGGTATTGATTCTTTTTTTCAGCATATTTTGACTAGGTAGTGAGAGAAAGCACTAAGATATTATGAAACAGTTTATTTAGTCTTGAGTAAAGATAAGCCCAGAGATCAATAGTGAAGTGCTTTAAAATGGAATGAAACAGTAAACACTAAATATTCCCCTTGCTCTTTTGGGTTGGGTTTTGTTTACTCTATACAGTTTGCAAGAGTGGCTCTTCATACTGCAATCTGTGAATCACATGATTCACTCAGTTGTGAATGTTGCAGTTAGTTGGGTGAGTTGTTAGAGCTCCTCTGCAACTTCCAGCTCTTACAAGAAAGGAGAAAAAAGAAAAAGGGTGCATGGGAGGAACTGATGACATCGCGGTGATAACTATCCTCATAAATTTCTTCAAGGCTTTTCTCTAGGGCCTATGTTGCCTCATGTCCTTTGTTTTCGTAAGTAGCAGCTTTTGCTTCACTAATATCTCCTAATAGGTGATATCTCTTTATAGTCTGGAGACTTTATTATTATTATTATTATTACATTTCTTCCCCTTTTGCAGAAAAGACGTATTATAGTGAGAGTACCAAATACATTGAGCATTTGTTTACATAAGAGCTGAGGTTGAGTATGTATGCAACAGACACCAGCTATGCTCCATTCACCATTCTGTTGCAGATAATTGTGTACAATAAAAAGCTCCAGCGTCTGTGTTTGTAGCAAGATGGAATCATGCTCACTCTGTTACATGGCCATTATAATTCACAGATGTTTGCTGGTGGCTAGTGATATACAGACTGTGAATCTTTATATCAGGATTTCAGAGGACAATATTCATGCTGAAATTATCTCTGCCTAGAAAGTTCAGTCCTGCAATAGATGTAAAAACCCTAGTCTGCATAGTGCTCTGTCCTGAGTTGATGCTACGAAAGTCTAAAATGAAGTTTGTAGGAGTATTATCAATCTGTCTTCCATTACACGCTGCTGAACCTGGGTCAAGTTTAATAGTGAAGTATATAGGAACACAGAATTATAATCAATAGGAGTATATGCATTTCATAGAACAATACAGAGTGATGGTTGAAAATCCTGTGACAACAGTCTAACCATACTAAAATGTATATACATGTACACACATATATACCCATCTCTCAGCATCTACATGCACTGAAGCTTAAGAACTCCATCTATGAATTCACATGCAGAAATTAAGAGCAAACTATAGAAATCACATCTCCAATCAGAACGCAACATATCATCATGAGTAAAAAGGAGTCTCACAATCAATCTCTCATTGTACTTAGGGAGATTTATGAGATAGCATACTTGTAAAAGAATCGTTCTTCAGAAGTTTGAAAAATCCAAGGTACTCTCTAGAGAGACAAAGAATAATCATTCATGACTCATTTTTATATGCTGTTTCTATGGCAACAGCAACACTCAGACCTACAGAACAGTGCAAAAATTTATGAAACTACCTATTAAGATTTGTCTAAAGTTGTTAATGAAACTGTAGTTGCATAAGTCAGATGTTGGTATGTTCAGTTTTTATTACAAGCAAGATGAATCTGAAATGAGATTTTCAGGTGCATCATAAAATAAAATACTGTTATTCCATAGCTCTTCCCAGTAATTTGTAATACCAGAACTTGATTTCACTAGCTTGTACTTTCATTCCAAAGTTTGACTTTTAATACTCAGTCTGCCAGTTAATTTTGACTTAAAACCATAGAACTGTAGAAAAAAAAATGTTGCGAAGGATGTTTGGAGGTCATCTAGCCAAACCTGCTCAAAGCAAAACTAATTTCAAAGTTTACATCAAGTTGTTCATGGCTTTGTCCAGCTGAATTTTGAAATTCTTTGATGGAAACCTATTCCAGGGCTTAACTATACTTATTGAGAAGAAAGTTTTCTTTATATCAAGACTGGGTTTAACTTGCTGTAACTTATGTCCTTTTGCTGTACACCTGAGATGAGTCTTACTTCACCTTCTCTACAGTTTCCCTTCAGACTGTGGAAAACAGCAATTAGAGTTTCATTTGGTTTTCTGCTCTTCAGAGTAATTAAACCCAGCTCTGTCAGGCTCCCCTCATACACTGCGTCTGTGTCCTCTGAGCATTTCAGTGTCCTCTGCTGGACTCTCTCCTAATCATGAGTCGTAGTTTTTCACAGCATATAAAAATGCAAGTCTTCAAGACTGACAACTTGTAAAAAAAAAAAAAAAAAAAAACACAACTCACCTCTGTTGATGGCACAATAAACTTCTTTTAAGTGATTTCTGTTGCTGCTATTTGTGCTCTGATGATATCAATTCTCTTGATGCTATGTATGAGCTGTCTTCCTTCTCTGTATCTATTATTGCATGAGGAGCTGAGCACAGGAAAACCAAGGGCTGTAATGTACGGCATACTTTAGTGAAACAGAGAAAAGTGACATTTTTGCACTGATTAGAAATCGTTTTGATTCCTTGAAATATTTGAAGTTTGTTTGTTTGTTTGTTTCCTTAAGAGTACCACTGTGTACCATTTCTTAGAGTAACATTGTGTCATTGCTATATAAATAAATCTTGGACTTGTTCTTACATTCTTTATTACACTGAATAATCTCATTTCAGTTTCATATCTTTGCTACTTTGTTGCTTGTTTGGACAGCCATGGTAGACAGATCTACAGAGCTCAACTGATGTCTGGGTAGGTATCTGAAGCAGACAAATGATAAATTAAATTTTGCTACAACATACTTCTCTTTTTTTTTCCATAAAGAGACCTAATACAACATTTCCATGACAAGCAATTTTACATATATATATTTTCCCTGGCAAGTCTTTTGGACAACTGGAATCATTTCTTGTGCCCAATTTCTTCCCCAGTTTTTTTCCTTTTGTTTCTATTGTGCTGTTTCCCCTGAGATTGCTGTCAGCTGTCAATTGCCAAAGTTAATTGCCTTTTTGGTTGGGAGATCATGTATCAAGCATTCCAGTATCAAGCAGAGGAGTAGAACAAGATGATCTCCAGAGGTATCTTCCGACTGCTATGATTCTGTGTGTTCCTCCTGTGGTAAAAGACCTTCTTCCCTCTAACATGTGACCACCAGGATTGAATCCCTGCTGTACTGCAAAATTAATCCAGCCCAGCACTTATTCTGTCAGGAGAAGAGGGCCACAGTGAGCAGGTTATCAGTCCTGTTACTTGTCCTTGTGATTCTCAAAGAATTTATGATTTCAGATTGAATACAGTAAGACTACAGCACTGTAAATTTGTTCTGCCCTTAAGTGAGGTATATTAAATACAGCCCAAAAGATAGAAGTTTAAACTAAATCTTGTTTCTGAGAATACTTGTCTCCTCTTGTAGTATTTTGGATTCTCTAAAGTGTCCATATAATTAACTTGTTCTCAGTCCACACTGTATATGTTCTTTTTTGGGATTGTGTCACTTATTCTGTATGACAAGCTCATTTAATTGTGTCTTGGTTTAACTGGGTTGTTCCTTTGACCTGGTTAGAGTTACAGTTTGCTCTTGCTGTGGACTTAATTTCCATAAGCACTGCAGCAATTTGCTTTTCAGTCTTCTCTTACACGAATTCATTCTACTTTGCTTAAAATAAGTACATTTAGTTTTAAATGCAGCCCTAAATTTATAAGTGTCTTTACTGATGTAGATAGGTAAAAGTTCAAATTACACTAGGATGAGATAATGACATAAAAAGAAATAATAGATTACTCACATAAATTCTTACTTATGCAGTGCTACCTTACTTCTAGTCTATGAGATAGTCAAGAAGACCAGGATACTGGGAGCACTGACTTTCTAGGGAGTCTTTCTTGTTGAATAGTTTACATGAAGTAGGAAATTATCAAATAAAATCTGTCTATTCTGACTGTGATTACAATATTCCTCCCAGCTGTGATACAGGTCTTAGAAATTTGTTTGGTTTTACAGGTCTAGAACAGGAATTATAACAGCATAGGATATGCAAATAGCAAAATTCTGAGAGGTTTCAAGACATGTATTGGGAGGAAGGGACACTTTTCCTTCCATTAGTGTTCATTAAACTTTTCTCGCTTAGACAAAGCTGTCATTACAGGAATCTGGCAGTACAAAGGATGCAATATACCATTAAGTTTTTTCATGGCTTTACTCGAGTGGTGAGAAATAGTCTGGCCCAAGGATAGCAACTTGTATGAAATAGCTAAATATTGGCAATCACAGCTGGCCTGTGGATGTGTAAAGATAATTATGTCCTGCAAGATGTGCTATACACATCAGGTATAGGTACAATAAGCACTACTTACTCACTACACACAATTTTTGCTGCAAACAAATGCCGTTCAAACCTCTGCGTGAGTTTGATAAATGTTTTATTTGCACTATGAGATGTGAGAGAGGCAGAAGCTGACACATCAGTATGTAAATAAAACATTTGTCAGACTTCTCTAGTGATTCTGATAGTTCTCTGTTCACTGGAAGAACAGTCTGGGAGCAGGTAAGCTGAGCTATCAATGTTAATAATATCATAATACAAACTGATGTGGACAGATGCCACAGTTTATGTCATTCCAAATGATTTTATATGTGCGTATGAGAACCTTAGTTTTGTTAAATGGGCTTTCATATGTTTGAAGCTTTTATTTCTTTTTCCACCTGACAAACTGCTATGCTGTTACAAATTAGATTAGTGACACAGGGAATACCTTATGTTTCTTCCCACAAGCATTTTGCAAGGTATTTTGAGAAAGAAAAATTTCTGAAGGGGCTTGGAAATGCCTGACAGAGCAGCTTTCAGTGGAACAGAACAGTGTGTCTACAAGCTGCAGCCATCATTTGTTAGATTTATTTATTTATTTTTTTAACTGTGTAGGATATAGCAGGAAATAGAAATACACAACTACTGTTTCTTAAACTTTCTAGTACAGAGTTATTAACAGCATTTGCATTTTGCAGAGTTACCCAATCTTGTTTTAAATACGCTTCTTAAAATCTCTGGTCTATCTGTCTGAACACATGCATGCACATGCAATCTGAGCCCTTTGTCACTCTCCGCTTTAATGAGTAGATGAGTAGGTCAGGCTGGAAAAAATATAAGTAGTGTAGTAGTGCTAGTCTTTTGGAATATATTACATTTCTTAGGTGAAGTACCAAGCTCAAAGTACTTGTATTTTAAATAACACAATGGAAATTTTTATAAACAGATTTTCACATAACATGGGCACAGTGTCTAGCTCTGAGCATGGGAAGACTGCTCCAGCCAGGCAGGACAACATGGAGTCAGTGAGAACTGTGAAGCCCACCTTTGGCTTTTATCTTCATACTTACAGGAAATAGGTAGAGTGAGTGAGAGGACAGCACTGTTCAACCTCCCAAGATATATTGTTACTATTATGAAAACACATTTTTCAAGCAGACTGCAGAACTGTGACTTTAATCAGTGTATTATACATTCTTATATCTACATAGAGATAAGGAGATAATGAAATGATTGGGAACTAGTTTGTTCTTAGGGATCACTTTGCAAGGATGATTTGTAAAAGTATAGATGAAAAATATTCACGAATCCTTTCTACTTAATCATACTTTCTCTGTCTTTGAAATGGTCATGGTGCTGTGACACTGTTGTTTGAGAAAAAATGTTTCTCACTCTTGCCTGTGTTAACACTCAAGGTCATAACATCAGTCTGAGATTCCATGATTACGATTAATTACCCCCACCCATTTGTGTCTTTCTGTTATTTGCATCACAATACTGTCTGTGATTATTTAATCATGCACTATATCACCTACATAAATCCTTGTTTCGCAGAGTATAGAACAGATGTTTTTTAGGAGGTGAATCAAAGGTTTGTAGTTAAAAAGCTTGATGTCCATAGCTCCTACTTAATTTGCTGCAGATGCTAAAGATGAGGCAATGATTAAAGCAGCGAATACTGAGTTGGAAATGTGGTTGTTTTTTTTTTTTAATTTAATTTAATTTTTTATTTTTTATATTGCTCTATTATTTCAGAACACAGCAGATAGGTTTTGGAAAAGTAAATTATTATTGCAATCAAAAAGTAAAACAAATTAAAAGTACCTGTATATATATATGTAACTATATAAATTAATAAAATGTATCTGTCTTTTCTTGCTGATGGAGGAGAATTTAGGATGCAGACAGATATTTTAAAGGAAGGGTCAAAATGCTAATATTTGAATGCTCCATTTCTTTCATGTGATGCTGTGCACTGCTACCCTGTACAGATGTATTTTTTAAATGCCTCTCATGATCTTTTCTCTTAATCTCTTCTTAATTTGACTCAATTTATTTGCTCTAAAACTATGTTTTCTCCCAACTTTTCCACTTGCAGAAGAATGACCTGCAGACATGAGAATTTAACTGTGCAAAGAGAAAGTCTACAGTTTTTATTCAAAAATATCTTATCAAGTGTTGTATTCCTGTTCATTCCACATTTTTTTTAATGTGGTTGTGAAAGTCATACCCAGTTTTCACAGATGGTTGATAATATTAAGTTCTTTTGTTTAGTTACCAAGCTTTCCCCACCTGCTATTTGACTTTCAGTAATGCTCACCAGCTGCCTTCTGTTGTCAGTGAGAACTTTCCCTTACATATACAAAGTAGTCTAAAATTGTAATTACTTCATTAAGTCAGTCCTAAGTCTTTTCAAACTGGACATCCTGAGATAATGACAGTTTTCATGAATTCAGTTTTAAATTCTGAATCTCAGTTTCACATATATAACAGAAATATGTTCCTTTATATGGGAGATGAAATATATTTTACAGGAATACTGCAGAAATGAGTGTTGATAAAGAACTAACATCTAAACTGTGAAATCTCATAATGTCTCCCTGCTTCACATCTGATGCAAAGTCTAGACCAACCACACTGTTTCCATTAAACTTTTGTGACAAGTAGAAACAAGCACCTGACTTGTAAGAAAATATTTTGTGTTCTGGCTTGATGCCTGAGTTAGTTAATCAGAAGGATGAAGTTGCAAACACAGTATTTATTTAGCTAGAAACAGGTAATTGGCTGGATGGTCACAATGAAAGAGCTGCGGTCAACAGTGGTAAGTGGCGCTCTTCAGAGATTTGTACTGAGATTGGTATTATTTAGCATCTTTGTCAGTGACATGGACAATGGGATCGAGTGTGCTTTCAGCAAGTTTTCAGATGACACCAAGCTGAGTGGTGCAGTTAATGTGCTAGAGAGAAGGGAAGCCATTCAGAGGATCTTTGACATGGCTCAAGAAGTGAGACCATGTGAACCTCTTGAACTTTAACAAGGCCAAGCGCAAGGCCTTGCACCTTTATTAGGTCAATTCTAAACATAAGTATAGGCAGGGCAATGAGTGGATTGAGAATGGTCCTGCAAATGAGGAGTTAGTGATTTTGGTGGATGAAAAGCTGAATGTGAGACTGCAACGTGTTCTTGCAGCTCAGAAAACTAATTGTATCCAGGACTGCATCAAAAGAAGCATGACCAACAGGTTAAGGGAGGTGATTGTTTCCCTTTACTCTGGTCTCATGAGATCCAACCTGCAGTACTGTATTCAGCTCATGGGGCCCCAGTATGAAAGACATGGACCTATCGGAATGGGTCCAGAGAATTGTCACTGAGATGATCATGGACCATGAAAAGTCTTGGAGCAGCTCTCCTATGAAGACAGGCTGAGAGAGCTGGGGTTCTTCGGCCTGGAGAAGTGAGAACATACAGCAGACTTCCATTACTTAAAAGGGGCCCATAAGAAAGATGTGAAGAGACTTTTTAAAAAGACCAGTAACTATAGTAATTGTTTTGAACAAGAAGTAATAGTTTTAAACTAAAAAACTGTAGATTTAGATTAGACATAAGGAAGAAATTCTTGCTATGGGGATGATGAAGCTGTGGAACAAGCTGCCAGGAGAAGTTATTGATTCCTCAACCCCAGAAATGTTCAGGGCCAGGTTTGATACGGCACTAAGGGAAGAGATGATAGAATTAGATGGTCTTTAAGGTCCCTTCCAACTAAAACCATCCTATGATTTCATGTTTCTGTAACTTGACTCCCATGATAGGTTTTCAGCTTTGGACTGAATTTCTAGAAGCATGAATGAGTTCAAGTTTCCTAAAAGTCAACATGGTGCAAAAGTTTACCGTTGTTCAAAAAAGTTAGAACTCTTCTAAGCATGACCAGGAGACTATCTCTTGAGGACATACATCAGCATAGCAAACTCAGGGGTGGAGACCCAGAGAATCTCAGAGGTATTCCTGCTCCCTTGGGCAGGAGGATCAACCAGCATGTGGAGCTGGCTGGTAGTATCAAGGCTGCTCATAAAATTAATCCTCACTGCATTAATCAGAGTGCTTACTGATCACCTGTGTGACTTGAATGCCTACATACTTCAATAGCAAGGTGTTTTATCTCAACAACTACAGATGACAAAATATTGAAATCTTTATTGGAGGTAGTAGCATAGCCTTAGGTCTGCTCCAAAAATACAGCCTCCTATTTTACCTACAACATCAAAGGTAGATGGTGGTGGTGTGGCAGTAGAGGTTGTATCTTCCTGCCAATATCCTGTTACATTTTATTGCCATGCAACAGATGTCAGCAGAGGGGCAGTCTGACAAAATGGTGTCTGATGTGGAAATGCATATAAAGTAAAATGTATGGAATTGAATTCCTCCATGTGGAAAAAATGACTCCCAATGACATTCATTTATGTTTGCTGAACGTTTAGGGAGACGAAACAGTGGATGTGAGCACAGTGAGACAGTGGGTGGTGCATTTCAGCAATGGTGAAAGTGACAGTGGGTCATCTCCATTGATGCAGACAAACAAGGTATGCAAGCTCTCATTCATTACTGGTGAAAAATGCACAGCTAATGGTGGTGACTGCATTGAAAATGTGTCTTGCTTCTGAGAGTTTGCTCTAACAAATAGTGTTATTGTGCTCTTTGCATCTTTTGTAGTTTCCATGGAATTTAGTAGGAGTCATTAACTCCAGAGCAAGCTACATATATCACATGTGAGAAATGATTTGTTCTAGTGTGGGGTTTAGCTGGTTCTTTTTAAATACTTGCCTTAGATACAGCACTTTATGTCAAAATAGAGCAAACACAGAACCCTATCTCATCTAAGACTACCATGACCATAAGAGAAATAAGCACTTTTCTACACTCACATGGTGAACAGTAGGTAGTAAATATAGCCACATGATAAGTGAGTGAGGAGAGAGACTAGGACAAATGCTTAATGAGAACCCTCTGTCACTCTATCTTTCCTTTCCTTGCCTTGCCTTGCCTTGCCTTGCCTTGCCTTTCCTTTTTCCTTTCCCTTCAGTTCCCTTTCTTTTTTTCTTTTTATTTAGTTCATCTCAGTTGTATCAAGGTAAACTGGATTGGATGCTTGGAATTTCCAATATCTATTTTTAGGTTCAAGATGTTCAGGTATGTGTCACTTTTCTTTGTTTTTTCTTGTCAAGGACAATATTTATTTGAATAAGGGTGTTGAAATATAATTTCTGACCTTTTATGGATATCAAGTCAAAATATAAAGTATTATCAAAAGTTAAATTCAACACAGATAAAAATTTCAGTTTTTCATCAGGAGGGACAGCAGGGAATGAACAAAAAGTTTTCATTCAGCCTAAGGTTTATGATACCCTTCTGCCAAAACCAGCAAAGACAATCAGAATTGACTATATGAATGTTGCACTGTGAGTTCTGAGATTTGATGTTTTTGTCATACGTTGATTTACACATCTGTATGAAACCGAAAATAATGTCACTACATCATTTTAGCTATCTGTCACTGTGTGTTATAGCTAGAATTTTGAATCTCAGATATGAATACTTGTTTCTGGAGGCTTTGTTGCATGTGAGAGAAACTAATGATGAAAAGAGGAAGGCAAGTTCTGAGGTTAAAGGTAGGAGATTCCTCTTCTGTAATGTAATATATTGTGTTCCCTCTCCTCATAAATTTTATCTATAAGCCACTAGCTAAAAGTTGACGTCAATGTGGCTATAGACAACAACAAGAAATGTGTGCAGTGCTGGAGACCACAGTGCCTGGATGCTCTGAAATTTTTCATTTCTGCATTCAGAGCACAATGATGGACACCAGCTGTCCAATCATTCAGTGATTGTATCTCTTGCACTTTCCTCTTCTTTCAGTGTCAGCCATTTTTTCAATATTCATGTTTCTATGTGAGAACTACTTAAGCCCATTGTGATGAAGCCAGGGAGCAAGAAGAGAAACACTAATTCATTCTAATAAAAATATCTTTTTATCCCAGCCTTTCAGTTTCTTGTTTTTGCCTCCCAAAATCTTCTGCGAGTAGAACTAAGAGCTATTAGAGGCTTTTTATTTTAAAGTACACAAGCACAAATTGTACTACCTATTGAACAGATTAATGGTTAAAATTAAAAAATCCAAATGACTGGATAAGAGATCTTCTTATGGGGGTATTGCATAAAATGTCATTAGCATCATTCATCTCCTACCTTAAAAAACAAACAAACAAACAAAAAAAACCCCAAAAACTAAACAACTGAGTAATAACAATATGTTGTGGTGTACTCAGTGGCATCCTTGCACATTAATCTTGCTTTGAGACTACTTACTGAATCAGAACTGAGGGCAGAAGTACCTGTATATACAGTGAATATGTAAGTGCCTGTGGTATGTGAAACAGTAAGTTTTCTTTTGTAAGCTTAAGAGGTGATGGCCTCTTGACCACTTGTGTGTGTTCTCTGATTTATAGCCACAAACTCAGGTGCTGAAATTCATCTCTGTTATACTGCTGATGCCAAAGTTCTCTTCTGGACCTCACCGCATAATCAGAAGAGAGTGACAAGAACTGTCAAGTTAGATTTGCATGTGAGAGCCAGAAGGGTCTTATCATCATCTCACTTTTTTTTCTGTAAAACTAGCATATATAATTTTGTGTAGATTGTAACTTTTACTTGAGCAAAATATTTAGTTTTTAATGTAGACATCAGGTGATAGCAAGTTTGCAATATCACTTGGTAAATTATTTAAAAAGGATAATATTCTTGCCACTGCTTCTGTATGTTTAATCTGTTCTTGTTGAGATCTCATTTCTTTCATTAGGTTCTCTTTTTTTTTTTTCTACTAAATTAAGTCAAAGCATTGCCTATTTAAAATATATATAAACAAATATGATAATACATGTAAACTGCTATTATGTCAGACCTTAACGTGCTCATAAATGAACAAGAGAGATTTGACTTCTCACTATACAACATCAAATGATTCAATTTGTTCTTTTCAATTCTCTCAGTGTTTCCAGCATTATCAGAACTGGACAGGACACCAATATAAAATTTGAAAAGAATGAATTATTTTCTATAATCTGTATCAATTTACATAATTTTTTTCCATGTTTCCATTTTGTGTACTATACTCTGGCAGCATATGGAGGTGAAAACAAGAAATCTGAAGAGACAAAATCTGAACAAGTGATATTCTCACAGGTGATATTCACAGAGCCCTGCCACTAGAAGCTCTGTTATAAGTCTTTTTAATTTAACTCAATATTTAGGAATGGGAATTAAGCTATTTCAAAATGAAATTTGTTGCTCGTTGTGTCGTAGTGATGGAAGTGATAAAATAACTTCCTGTAATGGAAGTAGCAAAGCTACCAGAATTTGGGTGTTTCTCTCATCCAGTATTGAAATGATCGAGATTTATTGATTGCTGCAGTTACAAGCTGAAGGTTTTTACTCAGACAAGTATTGATTTATATTGATGAGCTCAGTGCTAGTGATCTAAGGTTTACTTTGTCAATAATCCAGAATAGGTGTTTTATCAAAGTGGAGAGTTGGCTTTCTTACAAGATTATTCAGAATCTTCAAAACTAGCATTCTTGATGCTACTAGTGGTAGAGATACTGAGGTTAAATGCTTAAAACTTTCTTGAATATATTCTCCTCTGTGTGAAAAAGACTTTAATATTCAAGTTAGGGAGGAGTCTTTTTTCCTTAGGAAAAAGAAACTCAAACAAACAAAAAAACCAAATGGCATTGCAAAAACAAAGTGAGAATTTCATAAACGGGAGCTATTTGGAGCCAAGGACTGTAGTTTAAAAGTCTCACTTTTAGAATCATATGATAAATTAAATTTATCTACTTCAGTCCAACTGATACTGCTGACCCTAAATGTCTAACCCTAACTAATTCATATCAGTGTGAGCTTGAGCAAGAGGAGTTGAACGAAGACTTTTGATGTGGGGAAGATGCATAAGCAATAGAAAGAAGGTTTTCATAGTGGTAAAGAATCAAAAGACAGGACTTTATACTGTTGCATTCTTTAATGTGCTCAGGCTCTCCTGGGCTTTGAAAATGTTTCTGTAGAACAAATACATAATACTGTAAACCTCTGCATTTAGTCATCTCATTTTCATGTAATGCAAGTTAGAAGAATGTGAAAAATATGGATCTTAGCTGTTATAACCTTTGTAGTTTCAGTGTTGAAATTTCTCCTTGCTTTACAGCAGGAAAGTGTTTTGAAAAAAGTTAACTTTTCCCTTTAGTGAAGAGAATGCCTTAATTGAACAGCAGATACTAAAATAGCTATGAGCACTGAATATCTTGAAACTGATGTTCTAATTCGTGTAAATTCAGGCATCTGCCATTCTTTTTATACCAAGGTTAATTCATACACAGACCTTTTGAGAAATAATTATCTTTTCATTTACTCAGATAGATCAGCTCCATGGATCTTAACTCACAGCTATCATTTGCAATCTGCTGTGTAGTTTTCTCACTATTTTCAGATCATTTTTGTATTGACCTTTAAGGCAACTGCATAATTAAGATCACTGGTGCTGTTCTGTAACTTTAAATTCACTACATCAACAAGTTCATGGTGTAAAAAGGCCACTAACACATCCATTAGGTCGATCATGCTCTTTTAAAATCAGTAGCAAAAGCCACAATGGTCTTAGACATTGGAAATTACTTTTATTCACAAAATCATAGAATAGCAGAGACTGAGAGGCACTTTTGGAGATCATATATACAAACTCCAAGCTCAGAACATAGGGTACTTGTGTGCAGTTGTGTTTTGAAGATCTCCAGAGATAGAGAGTCCAGAATATCTCTCAGTAATCCAGTTCAGTATTCAGACGCCCTCACAATGTTAAAAACAAACAAACAAAAACCCTTGATCTGTGCCCATTGCCTTTTGGTTTTTCACTAGCCACTGCAAAGAAGTCTGGCTCAGTCCTCCCATCAGTATGCATATGTATGCATAAGGTCCACCAGAACTTTCTCTTCTCCAAGCTGAAAAGCTCAGTTCTCAATCTCTCCTCATATGAGAGATTTTCCAGTGTCTTTATAATTCTTGTGTTCCTTTGCTGGATTCACTGCATGTCCGTGAATTTCTTTCAATGGGGAAATCAGATTTGGACCCAGCAACATAGGTGTGGCCTCACCAGTATTTCATAGTGAAGCAGGATTGACAATCTTGGCGTGTGATAAGACAGTCTTCCTTATGCAGCCCAGGATGCTGTCAGCTTTCTTTGTAAGGAGGTCATGCTGATGGCTTGTGGTCACCTGGTCATCCACCAGAACTCCAGGGCCTCTTATTGCCATGATAAACAACAGATTTTGGCAATAGTTTTTAAAGAATTCGGAAGTAGGAAAATAAAAGATTTTACAAATATATTGGTTACCAGCACATTTTTCTCCAGTTCGAAATAATAATTAAAAAAAAAAGCTGACTAGGAAATTAATAACACATTTAAGCTTAAATGTTATTTCAATGTGAATACAAATTGCCTGGTATTTGTTTTAAAACGTATGCCTATCTATTCTCTTCCATGCATCTACTTCCATCCTGTAATTTAGTTTGCTAGGATTTTTCTTAGGAGAAATAATACCAATAAATGCATGCTTTTATAATGTAAAAGACAAGATAAGGAATTGGATTAAAATTATATAGATACAAACCATTACCTGTCAGACTAAGACAACATAGATTGCTGCTTGTCAAGCGAGGGAGGAGAATGCATTTGTAGTTCCTCTACTTGATTAAGTTTCATAAAATAATCAGGAAAGCTTTTCTGTTGGAAATAAAAGTTACTTTTTGAACTTAATTACATATCAGCACTTAATGACATCAATTAAATTCTAACAACCTGTAATGTACTTTTAACAGAAATCCTAAAAACCTGTAATTTGCTAAAAAGGTAATTTTGTACCTAAATTAAATTTTAATTATTTTACACACATTTTGTTGATACAAAGCTCATAGAGGTATTGCATGTAGCTTGGAGTTTTTTGTTTTCTTTTCCCCTAAAATGAATTCATATTGAATTTTCTACACATACTTACTTTCTCTTGCAAATATTTCGAAAGTTTCTTTGGTAACCTTAGCAGACAGCTTTGGCAAGTGACACTGGTTTTTGGATTAGTAACACATATAGAACAGAATACAACGAGTTTAGCTTGAGCGCTCAAAATCTTTTACAAATGACATTGCACTACAGACTCTTTTGACAAGATTGGTATATTCTGATACCAGGGATCCTTGAAGCAGCTATACCTGTTGGCAAGATGTGTTTGTGGTGGGAGCTGAAATGTTTTTCTACTGGCTCTACTGTGGCAAGCGCCATGTGTAGGGGAGGCTTAATATGGAACTGAAGAATAGTGAAAAAGAAGAATGTCAGTTATGAAAAATATGAATTTGATATACTCCAGATCTGTCTATCATAATTTTGAATGCTGTCTTTGATTTCATCATGACTAAGGCTGAGGTGTTCTCGAAGTTTGCTTAGGGTGTGGACAGAGAATTTTCTAAGCAATGAAGTGAGCAAGAAATCCTTGCAGGTCTCCATCTATTAATATCTGTCCAGTTAGGACCCTCTGAATAAAAGCAAAAAAGCAAAAATATTACTTTGATTTCAAGACAAAAGGTCAATTTTGTTCCAGATATTCTGAAATTGATGAATGTTTTTACTGAAAATTTAGGGAGTTGGATTTACTCAGTCTTGAACATTAGTCAGTCTTTAGATATTTCTCCATTATGCTTTGAAAGGTCTGGTAGAATTCTCAAACCTAGCAGGACCAGGAAATGCAATGAATTCCTTCATTTCTTTTATTTGTTATTCTCAATTAAAACTTGCTAATATTTCAAACTATATATATTCAAGAAAGGAGATTTTTTTTTGTAGGAATGGTTTTGATCAAAATCATTGCATTTCCTTCAGAGTGCTGTTAATGGGTAAATTGATAAGATGCTGCTAAAGTGTTTGAAATTACTTATCTTTGAAAGTACTAGTATTGGTGTGCTGTGAATATGAAGCAAAACTTTTTGGCAGATATTCCACATGAGGCTTCTACTGACTAAAGACACAATAATTATTTATTGTATATTGTCAGGAGAAGAAAAACGGACTCTGGCACTTTCTGAAAGTGATAACAGAGACAGTTTATTGGAAAAAATACAATTCTTAAATAATACAAAGCATACTTCTGATTGGATACAGGCGTGAATCACATGTAACACCTCCATAATTGATTTGCTAGTATGTGGATGGCACAAGGCAATCATGCACCTAAGTTTCTTCTCTGATTCATTGGCAACAAGCAAATTCTTACCTCACGCTAAATTGTAACTTTTTGCTCTTCTGCTAATGCAGCTCTTTTTCTGCCTTTTCTTGCTGACTTTGTCAAGGACTGACTGACCAGAGTCAGTATCACATACACCACAGCACGTAGGCCTTGACCTAGGCTCGTGTAGTCATGTCCTCCACTAACCAAGTATGCCTCTATAGTATATTCCATCCTACACCAACAGTTTCCTAGGTGTTAAAAAAGAATAACTTAGAATATCATTTTCATACAGTTCAGATCCCCTACATTAGTAAATTTTTAAAATCCACTCTAAGCTTCATCATTTTGTATGAATTTTTGTTTTCTCTTTTAAAATTCCAACCACAGTGTGCTTTCAGTGTACTTTGTTTTGTTTTACAGGATTACTGTTGCAGAGATTGTCAAACAACTTCTCATTAGTGATCAATCAAGATTTTCCTATCATAAAAGCAGGTTCTGCACAAATTCAATGCACAGTGCAGTTTGCATTTCAACATACTTTTAAACAAGACCCCACAAAATCTTTAAATGCAAAAATGAAACCATACCTTCTGTTTGTGGGATTAATCTTACCAAACATTTCAGGAGAAGAACTCTGGCTCTGAAAGCATAGAATATGTATGGGCTGATGTGTCATTCTGGGGAGGGTGAGAAGAAAGATGACTAGTGGGAGTATTTTTTTCCATTCTGATAGAACCTGTCATGAAGCTTAGTTCATTGGGTAGAGAAATCTTGTCTAGTCTCTATTTAATTCAGGGAGAGATATTATTATAGAAACATAGATTGTCCTGGGTTGAGAAGGACCATAACGATCATCTAGTTTCAACCCCCCTGCCATATGCAGGGTCACCAACAACTAACCTTTATATATAAGGGCTTTTCATTCATTTTTGGGAGAGAATTATTGTAGTTAAGCAATGGTATTTTATAACATTATTTTAATGTGTGGTAAAGTCTAATTCATAAAAGGACATCTTAATTGCATGGCAAAACAAAAATGTTTACAAGCACTTTCTGGAAACAAGCAATTGCTAAATGTGAGCAAGATGTCCCACCTTTTCATTAGCCACTGAATAAAGACCCCTGCCAAAAAATGAAGTAAGAATTTAGTAAAATGTGTTTATTTTCAATACTGTATTTTTTACTGAGGCAAAAATTTTGTTTTGCATCAAGAATAGTCTGCTGACACAAACTTCTACAGTTTATTTTTCAGGAAAAGACAGGAACAGATAGGAGACAAAAGGCTAAATACATACACAAACTTTCAGAGGGGGAAGAAATGATTGTTCCACTGCTTTCTGCTACAGACAGGTTATTGAATGAGACTAGTGAAATAAAGTTTGTTGAAGTGGAGGCCAAAAGTGATCAAATACAAAAAGAGAATACGGAGCCAAATTTCTGTAGTGGCAGGTGCTACTGGAACAGATAATCTGGGGAAATGATTATATTTCAGTGTTTGGAACATTTTAAGGCTCAGATTGGAAAAGCCCCAGCAGCCATTAGTCATGTTCTGCATGGGGAGGTGGGACAGGACAAGTCCAGAAGAACCAGTCTAGTCAGCTGACTACTTTTTTTATAGTTTTATTTTATTATTATTATTATTATTATTTTTAATGCAGAAAAATGCCATGCGTGAAAGACTGAGCACAGATCTTATTCAAAGGCTCTAATCAGTATATTTGTCTGAACTAGAGAAAGGGGAAGCAACAGATTTGCTGAAACATTCCATGCGGACGTAGAGATAGAACTCATAAGTGTTCTGCTTCCTCAGTTTTTGATTACTTAACCAGTAGAGAAAAGAAGGGAATATCTCTATGTCTTCCTCTGATAGTTTTACCAACTCTGCCCTGAAAACTTCCCATTTGAGAGTTTGGTGAAACTCAAGTAAAAAATATTGTTTGAGATGACAGAAACCACATTTTGGTGGAATTTTCAAATATTGAATATTCTTTTGTTGGTTTTAGTGAAAACCTACGGAGAGAAAAACACAAAACTGTACAACAGTAAGAAGCCTTACTTGTACTGGGCAGGATTTTTTTCCATATTAACAAACTGAAATTTTGGTTCCTTCTAGTCTTTCATTTCTCCCCAGGTTCCTCTACATTCATGAAGTGTCAAGCTGGCTAATTTTATTTAACAATTTGAATAGACTATTTCCCCTTGACATTATTCACACACTTCAGCTCATAAAGAGGAAAATAATAGCAACTTCAGCACCTGAAAGGTGATCATTTACAGGCTGTGTTGTACGACCTTTCCTGAAGAAGAATGTAATAAGTCTATTATATTGAAACAATGAAGTGTGTGGGCCTAAAGCTCAAGAGAAATAAGTGCTGCTTTTGTCACAGTCATCCAGGGCTCACTGGAAACAATTAGTGAGCAAGACATAGATCCAGTTCGAGAGAAAATAGCTGCCGGTAATGCAGCACAAATTCCTAAATTTATTTTGTAAATGAAAGAGTTCTTACCATGATTCACTAACAGAAATTCTTAGGCTTTTTTCATAAACTCCATGCAAAATGTGGAGGCTCTTGAAATGGAGGCTTTTTGTACAGAATTTAGCTGAGGGACAGAGGGGAAAGCAAAGAGTAGGTGACAGGAGATGCTTGGACAGAAAGCCAGGTAAGTTCGTACTGATTCACTGCTCTTAGCTACCAGTCTTGGGCATCAGCAGCCCAGGCATCCCCTGGCATTCATCTCCATTCAACACTCTGATCTGCAGGATCATCCTGCATTTCCAATATCTTTCCTCCAGATTTTCACCTTCTGCTTTCTAGGTCCCCCTTCTTTCTGAGAACATTTTGGCACCAGCTCTTCTTTCTGAGAACATTTTGGCACCAGCTCTTCTTTCTTGGCATTTTCTGAGTCTATACGTGGAAGCATAACATGTGATCAGCTTCCTAGTTGGTGGTTCTGCCTCATATGTTCTTACTTGTTGAAGGATTCAGGAGGTCCAGGTATCACCAAAATTTACAACCAGACCAAACCATCTGCAGCTAGCAAGCAGCAGTCTTCTGCCTGAGAGCTCAACAGCTCAGTTTCAGGTATTCACTCATGCAAACATATACCCAGTTGTCTATTTCATAGAATCATAGAATCATAGGTTGGTTCCATCTAAGGTTGGAAAAGACCCACAGGATCATCCAGTCCAACCATTCGCCCTTCACCAATGGTTCCCGCTAAACCATGTCTCTCAACACAACCTCCACACGCTCTTTGAACACCACCAGGCTTGGTGACTTCACCACCTCTCTGGGCAGCCCATTCCAGTGCCTGACCACCCTTTCAGAGAAGTAGTATTTCCTAACATCCAGCCTGAATCTTCCCTGGTGCAGCTTGAAGCCATTCCCTCCAGTCCTATCACTAGTCACACGAGAGAAGAGGCTGACCCCCAGCTCACTACAACCTCCCTTCAGGTAGTTATAAAGAGCAATAAGGTCCAAGTCCTGTTTTAAAAAGTTTTGAACTCAGCTATCCCTAATGTGTCAGGAGGGTGTGGGGTCTATCCTCTGGACTTTCCTTAGATGACAAGAAATCTGAAAACATTGTTATAATCTCAGGCTTGTTGGTTAAAAAATGAGAATAAATGTACAAAGCATTGAATCCCATTGCGAAATTGAATTCAGATTTTTTTGTTAGTCTATACAGAAATCTCTGAAAGAAGACCTTCTTGGAACAAATCCTGAAAAATGAAAGCACTTGATATTGCAGCAAAGTATAAAATGTTTGCATCCATTGTCTTTGACCTGATAGGTCATTGTTTCCTTTTGTATTGCCACTGAGTATACTCAGATGGAAGTGTAAAGAGCAGTAAGAATGGATTGATGGTCAGCCAAAGCAGCATGATGCTTGAGGACACTGAATGCATATTGTAATTTTCTATGTACTGATGGAGATGAACTGCCTGGATGCATTATGGGTATAAGAAGAAATTGCAAAATGGTCCTATGGGTTATCGGGCTGTCAGCTTTTGACTGACAATAAATCATTTGCCTGTCTGAAAAATAGCAAGAATGGATTCCAGTCAGATGTCAGATTGTTATTCAGCAATTTGTAGATAACACATAATCGTGAAAGAGCCTTGGTACAGTAATTGCCTCTGCCTTGTCTAGACTCTGAATGTTATTATTATTCACATTAGCTTTACAGAAATATCTGGAAATCCTGACTGGAAAGTCATACATAAATAGATAGTCTCTGTTCCAGAGAGCTTTTAATACAAAAGGAAAGAGAGGTAATGGCTGAGCGTGATGAGAGAGTGGAGAAGAAATATGAGAGAGAATTAAGATGAGCTCACAGTGATATCAGAAAGCTTTGGCTCTCTATTGGCTTTAGCTGAGCGTATGTATTTCTGAAATGACTGCTGAAGTCATTGTAACTACATCAGAGTGAAACTTATGTGGGTTCACAATGAGAACTCCATTGTTTCAGGTATGCTGTGTAGTTACTGAACCAGTCCTCTTAACTGTTCACAGGGTACAATTTATAATGTGACAGAGGATTTTAAAAATTCTGAGGCTTATTTCCAAATCTCAGTGATGGACTGCCTATTCTCCTGGGTCGCTGACCATCTAAGGCTTTCTGGGTAATCACAGATGACATGTAACAGCAGTAGGTACATATATGTGTATACATATTTCTAGCTTTATTATTAATGGAAAAAAATTTTTTTGCACTTTTTTTTTTTTTAATTTGATTGGAAAACTACATAAATGTAGCTTTGCTACGGTATTAACTAGAGTAAATCTGAAAGTATGTTCCTCAACTAATGTGTTCATACACAGCATGTAACTATTTTCACATCTCATTTCCTTAGCAGATGAGATGGAAAATTAATTTAGAAAAAAAAAAGTAAAAATAAAAATATAGAATTATTTTCCCTTTATTAAAAAAAAAAAAAAAAAAAAAAAAAGGACTTGAAAAAATGATGACATTTCCAGTGAAATAAAAGCTTCATGGCTTAGCCTTTGCTCTTAAATCAACCTTCCTCACCCAGGTAGCATAAGAAAAGGTAAAATGTAAATTAAAATTCCTCTTAAACTATGTTACCAAATCCTTTTACAAGTATAATTAGACTACAGATACTAACAGGTCTATTTCTTATCTGTCATGAAAGAATGAAAAGCATTAAAAAACAGTTGAGTACAAAACTGATTCCTAATGCAGGTAGAAGTACAATTCTGCACTTATTTATTTATTTCAATATAAATTTAAAGAAATCAAATTTTAAAATAAAATCAAACATTGCTTACCTGAGATCTGAGTATCCAAAATACCCCTGTTGCTTGATGGAACTTCCATCATAGACAAAATATTTCTCATTCATATAAGGATGTAAGCAGATCATTAATTTCCTAAAAGAAGTCTAACAGACCCAGCAAATACTTGGATCCTTCCAGAACTGAATTCCTAATATTCTGGCCCATTACGTCTCCAACGTGACCAAATGCATCTTGTGCATAGCTGGTCTCAGAGATTGGAGGAGAGGAAGGTTGTACTTCCCCGTTGGCCAAAGAGCTCACCCTAAATATATGCCTAAAGAAAATGGAAAAGCTGAAAACAGATGGAAGTTGAATGAGGAAGCTATTAAAACAATAGATTCATCATAGAATGTCTTGGGTTGGAAAGGACCTTAAAGCCCATCCAGTTCCAATCTCCTGCTGTAGGCAGGGTTGCCACTCAACAAATCAGGCTGCCCAGTGCCCCATCCAGCCTGGCCATGAATGCCTCCAGAGATGGGGCATCCACAGCTTCCTGGGCAAAACATCAATGAAGTCTCCGACTCATGAAATCTCTGAGTTGTCAATTGTTGGAAGAAAATAGGATACAACAAGGGAAATATCACTCTTTGTCTTTCTTGCTTCTTAAATGCTTTCCTTAAGAATTTTCTGTTTGTTCTTGCCACTGACAGTCTGTTGGGTTGGCTGAATCTAATCAGTAAAATGACTATACCTACCCTGGTTAAAAGCAAAATCAAAAAAACTGCCCACAGACAGTTCATTGTGGCCAGGTGGCACGATACAACCTATTTCCATACCATTAACTCTCTTACTTACCAAATGAGTATGGCTATTTTCAGACAGTCTGTTGGAGATGATTCCTAGCCCATTATAACTCCTACAGCATGCAAGCAAGCCCAAGCTTTGTTTCAGAGGTTGCTATTTCAAAAAGAGACCTTGCCAACAGTTTCTTAGCATGATAGTGGGCCGGTGCTCAAGCAGGACCCCTCGTGCTCTTTATTTTTCTGCTTTAAAGATTTGTGTTCCTAAAACAAAACAAAACAAAACAAAAAACACAACAAAACAACAAAAAAACCACCTCTTCCTCTCCTTCTCTGTTGGACCTTAACATATTCTAAAGGCATTATTAACAGAGCATTGGAATGGAGATATGGGAGTGGACCGTCTCCACCTGGGGGTGTTTCTACTCTGAGTAGCCAGAATAAATGAATATACGACAGAGTGAAGTGAGATAGTCGAATTCTCCATAGTACAGTACCCTCACACACAGTAGTTAATATGTTGGTGTATGCAGCGCTGTCATTTTCAGCTTCCAAAATCACATTTTCCTTCTGTTCTCTCTTGGTTAGTTGTATGGTCCTATTAATTTCCTTTTCCATACAGTGCTTTTGGCTAATACTTCAACTACATACAGTTTTACAATGGAATTAAATCCCAGAGTACGTGAAGTATCAGGAATTTCTGGTGACTAAAAATCTAGTGTTTTTTGCCTGTTTTTCTCTGCATTAAGAATGAGAAGTTATTATACAGAAGGATTAACGTGTTCAGGTGTCTTGTAACCTTTCCAAGTGATATGGCAATCTCCATACATTAGATGGGACTTTCAGAGAAATGCAATTTCTTTTGCTAACTGATCTATTTCAGTAAAGATCAAGGAATGATTCAAAAGTCACTCACACCAGGTGCAGCCTTAAAAATACTTCAGATTGTTATATAAAAACATCAGTATACTCAATCCTGTTGACCTTTAAAATGGCTATAGACATTTATTCTGAATACTTGTAAAGGTGAAATCTAAACAAACATTTAAATTGGTGCCACACATACTCCATTATACAAGGTCTGCAATTCTTATATAAACCTTAGCTTGTTAGTTTTTTGTGTTTTTAACTCATTAATTGATTATTTAGACTTTAGCTTTTGTAAATGCCTGATTACCTAATGAGAAATAACATAAGAAATCTGGACTGAATCATTCCTTAGAGGGGGAAAGATGTTAAATTAATTTTCCTTTATGTGACCATGCAATTAAATCAGGCATAGGTGAACTACAACTACACTGTCAGTCAGAAGAGATCTCTGCATGTACTTGACTGTCTTGTGAAACTCTCTGAGAACACGTGATTATCAGCATGGAAATCTGTTTATTTAAACTACAAGGTATGGAATAAGTTTGGTTTTTTTTAATCTTTTAGGCTGAAATCTATTTTTCATTTAATGCATAGGAGCCTTAAAAGCAGCTGTATTTTGTTTCCTGTTGTTTGAACTTGGCACTTTAAAACCATTTATGTATGATGAGTATGTAAATGCTCCTTGTGTTTACCATATATTTCCATATGTGACCATCTCTTGTAATATAAATTGCATTTGCCACTTGTGACACTTATTATTGGGCTGGCTTTTAGCTGTTTAATAGATTTAAAAATTATTATTTTTAATAATTTAATTTAATTAAATTTAAAAATTTAATTATTATTTTTAAATCCTATTATTAGATTCATTTATTTATTTCAGATTTCTCAGTACATTTTTATTTACTTTATTTTAGTTAATTTCCATTATTGTAACTCAGAATTACTTTTCCTCTCCAAGAATACAATTCATTTTTCCATACCACACATAAAAAAAGTTTTTAGATGTTAGTTTGTCTGGTGGCAAGAAGGAAATGTGTTGTATTTGGACAAATAGGTATAGAAGTAAAAAAATAGAAGTAAAAAACAGTCTAAGGATTAGCCCAGCATTGTGTAAGGAACACCATGACTTCCACCATTTTGGGATGCAGTTACTGTAATTTTCCTTTTTCTGGATGCCATTGTTTCCTAATTCTTTGGATTTTTGTAATACACTACTTCTTGTGCTTAGATGTGTTAAATGGAAATTCAGTATATTCATTTACCTTTTCTCAAATGACAGAGGGTATGTGTGCTTTGAGTGTGCGAATTCAAGCTTTGGGTAAGCTTCAGAGGGCATCTAAGTGATGGATAGTCTACCGTCAATAAATACATAATTTCTGTCATCATATAATGATTTAAAGTACTGATATTTTTGTATAGTAAGACAAAATTATTTTTCAGTTATATCAGTTATCTTTTTATTTCTTTCAAGTAGCTTTCGAGTACTGGGTCTATTATTCTTGTTTCTCTCTTTCCATAAAATAGACTTTCTATTTTATGGGTTGCATTTTTATCCCCTCACAGTTAGTGACTTAAGCGTTGTGCTATTACAGAATTATAGAGTGGTTGAATTTTGTGGTAATATTCTGTGCAACTGTTAATTTTTGGAATTCTGTCCAGGGTAGTCACTGTAGTATGCATACAGATATATTTTGTAATTCATAGAAATGTATTTTTCAAAAATTCCAAAATCTTTTAGGATCTACATAAGCATTTTGTTTTTTTTGTTTTTTTTCCTCCTGAGGTACCTTTAAATGTAAATAGCTGTGTATGGGAGTCCTGAGAGATATGAAAGAATGGTTTACAGAATTTTCATTGGGAATGTATATTGGTCTAAAAATACATAGCTGCACTTCAGGGCCTAGGAGTTCTAGGTGGCAGTTGTTTCATTTACTACAGCTATCTGTAACCAGTAACCCTGCTTCTCTTTCACAATAGTGAATGAAGAATTACTTTAAAAAATATTCCTAATTATTTCAGATACATTTTAAAGTGCAATAAGCTGTGGTTCAGAAATGCACCACAGAAGCATGGTGTTTCTTTGCCATCTTCATTACTAACCAACATTACCTTTTCTTTCCGGTAAGTGGCACAACACTGCTTCTTTCCTGTTTTTTATTATATGATACAATAATACTGTTTTGTATTATATGATATTTGTCCTTGTATCATGTTTCTTACAATTTTTAATTTGATATGAACCTTAGGAAAATAATAGTGTTCAAGAAGTATGATTTTTGACAACGCACTGTTATCGATCCCATTTTTTATTATTTCTATCTGATTCTACCTGATTCGGCAAGGTGTTAAATTCCAGTCATTTGTTCAAAATCATTTGAAGCAATCACTCCGAAATAATTTAATGAAGGCAGAGTAGGTGTGTAATAGTTGTACAAATTTATTCTAGATAAGATTTCTGATAGCACTGATTATTCATCAAAATGACCCTGAACATTTAACCTTCCACGGCATTTTAAAATTTCAATAGAAGTTCAAGCAAGTTAAAACAATAATAATAATAATAAAAAAGAAGTATGTCAGCTATATATATGAATGCTTCCTCCCCCTCTTTTCTCACAAATGACAGCATTGCTTTTAACTTTTAAGTGTACAATTAGCAAATAATTCTGCTAATGTAGAAAATAATGATAGTGTCAAAGATGAAGTCCCAAGGATTTCTGTAAACAAAAGATGTTAACCACAGGCTGCAACTAAATTGCATAAACTGTAAAGATCTGATGTCAATGGGCTTGAGAAGCTATCTCAGGCTCCACATATCTCAAACAGGTGGATGATTTTAGGGCTCTGTACCCAGTGGTATATTGAATGAAGCACTGGCCACAAGGAAAAGCCTTGTAGGATCATGCAATGAAAATATAGATGGGTGGTATTGGCAATAGCATCATGGATGAAATAGTCAATTGCCACCAGAACTTCAAAACTTTTTATTAAATCTGAGTTTTTCCTTCCCATGCTAAGTGCATGCAGACCAAGCACATGCTGACAGCAAGTTTACGTTGTCACTGAGTAATAAAACTCAGTAGAGATTTTATTGTCTACCTGCAAAGTCATTAAGAGGGCCAGGCGACAGCATGGTCAGTGAAACATGAAGCAGAATTAAGGAATCCCAACACCCTGACTGTCTTGGGACTGTGTTCATAAGGTAAGTAGGAGGAATTAATGTTTTGACTACTTTGTTCCTTTTCTCTGTGACAAAATAGGATTGAACCACTGTGAAGATTCTCAGCATATGAAAAGCATCAGAGCTGCCAAACAAATATGTGCACAGTGACAGTGCAACAGCAATATTAATACTAGAATTTTGTAATTTTTCAGTACTTGATTTTGTAATCTTAAAATATTGTTATACCTTTCAGTGTGTGTGAACATAAATAAAAAAAACTAATGTATTTCCAACAGAGGAAAAATGTCAATTTCTGTAGTAAATTCTGCTTGCTTGTTCTCTTTTGATCTGATCACTTGGGAGGTTTTGTTTTCTTCTTGGTAAACTAATGAAATCATGTGGTATTTTTGCCTAACATTTTTTAATAGGAATACTTTACCCTTATTGAATTTCCAAACGTAATCTCTCTTCTGTTTTCCTCTGCTTTTCTGATGCCTTTGGAAAAAATTATTGATATATCCTGCAGAGGTTGCTTTAGCATTATGTTGTGTTCAGATAAAGATTTTCTATAAATAATTCAGTATTACCTGTATATTACTCCTGTAATAGGAGTGTTTTCATCCTTGACATTTTATATAGATTAATATATATATTTTTATTCAAGTTAATATCTAAATTTCAAACCCTGAAGAAAGAAAAAAAAGCATAGAGAATACTGTCTGATAGAAATTTGACATAGTCTGGGATGATCAAGTTAAGCAAACTAGATATCAGAGAAACCAAACAAAAGAAAAGTGCCTGAGGAGTGGAGGACTCTAAGAATAATGACAATGTTTTCTGAAGAGGTAAACAGAATATCAATTTAACCAGATTTAGGTAAGGGAGATATAATACTTCGAGTTTACAACAGGAAGCAGAGAAGGAATGAAACCCCAAAATGTTCAAGGTGAACTGAGAAAATTAAAAATATCCTTATTATTTAAATAATACTGGAAAACAGAAGATTTGTATTTTGAACATGCAGTTTGAGAGGACAATTACCCAACTGAGTTGCTTTCTTGGAACAGAGGGAGCTGCAGTCATTTCTGTATGATGTTGGGCTTATGCCTATTTCTCTCTGTGCCTATTCTAAAGAGAATAATATCACTTGCTAAACTCTGCAGAGTAAAACTTACAGTATGTTCATCTTCCAGGATAATTAGGGCTTGCTGTGTGTTGGAGATACTGGTGATTCTGATACGTTAATGCTTTTCTGTGTGGAACAGTCTCAAGCAAATGGATGGAACTCATCAGCCTGGCTTGTTCTGGAAGGTAGTGCATTTCTTTTCCTGAACTATGTTTGCAAATGCATGTTATGATAAAAAATATTATAACATTCACTCAAATACTAGAATGTTATAAATGTTTCCAACAGGCATAAAAACCACCTCTGAAAATTTTGTTTGTTTGTTTGTTTGATTGTTTGTTTGTTTTGGCATGATGACACAACATTGTTGAAGAAATATCTGATGGATGAGTAAAGTAGATTTTGGAACTGTATTTTAAAATTAGTCAGTAAGTCATAGAATTGTTTGAGTTGGGATGCTAAGAGGTCATTTAGTCCAACTCCTCTGCAATGAGCAGGGATACCTACAGCTAGATCAGGTTGCTCAGAGTACTGTCCAGACTGATCTTGAATGTCTCCAGGGACGAGGCATCTACCACCTCTCTGGACAACCTATTCCAATACCTCAGCACTCATACTGTAAAAAGCTTTTTCCTTATATCCAGTCTAAATCTTCCATCTTTTAGTTTGAAGCCATTTCCCTTTGTCCTCTACCAACAGACTCTGCTAAAGTTTCTGCCACCTTCTTTTCATAGCCTCCCCATAAGATACTGAAAGGTTGCTATCTGATCTCCTCAGAGCCTTCTCTTCTCCAGACTGAACAGCACCAGGTCTCTCTGCCTGTCCTTGTAGAGAAGATGTTCCATCCCTTTGATAATTTCTGTGGCCCTCTTGATGTCAGTGATGGAAGATACTAAAGCGCATCAGTCTCAGTAATGATGTCTGAGGAATAGCACTGATCTCAATTCAGACAGTGACTTACCACTACTCTCTGGTTACGGTCTTGCAATCAGCCTAGCAAGTCCCAGTAGAGGTTATGTGATGATTCTGAAGAAATGATCAAACAGATAAAATGGACTAATAATAATGTTGTTAATTACCAGTTAAATGCCAGAGAGAGTACTCATAACAAATGTTTTCCTATTGTAAGTATTGGGGCATTGTACACTGTTTACTGCATGCCAGCTAACTGAAGACACTGTCTTAGATAACAGTCCTTTGATTCTGATCTTTGATTTCTCTTAATTATTTCAGCTTTAAAGGCTTGAACCCACATGTGTTGAAGTCAAAGTTGTAAGTACAAAATTGTGGGGAATAAAACAGTCTTTTGATAGCTCTTCATAGGTTACCCAAGTGTCTCTTGAGGATACTTAAAAGGGCAACAAGAAAACATAACAGTAATGTTTTGAGATACCATTTTGCAAATTCCATCCTGTGCTGAAAGCTTTAGTAGTTTGATTTCTAAAATCTACAATCTAGATTTGATTAGCTAGATCAAATTACTAGATTGAGAAAAAGCAATGGATAGGGAAAAACGCAGAGAAAAGAATAACAGCAACAATAATAAAACTCCCTAGGGCTTTATGTTTAGATCAGAGTGTTTGAATATAAAATTACAAATGAAGCAGTAGTTAAAGGAGAAAAGTATTAAGCATATGCTGGGAGGAAATATTAAGTGAATTAACAAAAGGACTTTTTGACTGATTAACTGTTTCCCAGTTAGAAGAAAGAACTTTCATGTCTGAAATTAAGGTAATGTGATTAATAAAGAAGAAAATGTTCACAGTTCTTATCCGCCTAAACACAAAGTAAATGTAATGGTGCACTTGCTGCTGTGATGATGTAAACTGCTTATCTTGGCTTGCAGTGAGAAGCCAGGCACAGAGAGATTTTATGCAAAAACTGTGTAGTGAAATGGAAAAAAACAGTAGCTGTAGGGTTAATACAATGTTCCTTTTTCTAATCAAGTTCTTTGTTCCATGTTTGAAGAAGGCAAATATTTCAGTGGCTCACTCCCAGTGCCAGGTACCAGATAGTAAATCTACAGGTGTAAATGAGGAAGAGCACATGCCAGTCACCTCTTCCGAGACACCTCTGACCATAATATTGTGGCATAAACACTCCCAAAGCCTAAAATCATTTGCCAGTGAATTAAAGAAAGAAAGAATAAATTACGCAAGAGAAATTGAATAGAAATTTCTGACTGAGGTTGGCATTTGTTTGTGTGTGTGCAGTTCTTTCATTGAAAAGTTGTCCTCTTCTAGCTTCAGGAACAGCAGTGTGCTGACTGCCATTTTGAGATGCACAGGGTTTCAGGCTGAGTGAGATCAGTTTCTACAGCTTAATTCTATTCCTTCCTGAATTAAACCACCATTTTTAGATTTGTGTAAGATCAGTTCTTCTGAGAATGTAAATAAAATATTGTCTTATTTTAGAAGGAATTTAATCTCAGCAAAGATTCTTCAAAAAGATGTGGAATAAACAAAAGAGTGAGTACCAAAAACTCTATTACCACAAAAAATTAACAAAGTACAGGAGTTCTTGTTGTAATATACCATGTGTGGTTAGGTGAATGGGTTGGTGAATGAACTTTAGCTTTCTTATTCTTAACTATTACTATTGTGTATTTTAAGGCTGATTAAAATTTCTTTAATATATTTTGAGATATTTTGTCTGTGTTGCCTTGATAGCATTGAAACTTATTTAAAATTGACAAAGAGTTAAGGATCTCTGCATTGTTTTGAAAACATAGATGACACTAATTAGTAAGCTGAGAGAAAAACTTCAACAAACAATTTATTTCTTCATGAATATAGTTTATTTTTTCTTCCTATAATTTGCTGATTGCTATCTAAAATCATGACAACCTATCAGTTGTTCTGTATTTTTTTTTCCCCTAATTTATCGTTTTATGCAAAAGCTGTAGCAAGCTTTCACTGCAACCAACACTTTAAATGTACAGAATGAAATGGCCTTTGGTCTCTCAGTCATTCTCTGTTGGATCCATGTTTTATCCATAGTTTTGAAATAAACATGAGGCATGTTATCAACTTGTGGCACAGGCCGATAATTAGAAGCACTACTAGTTTGGTGCATTTATGAGATACAGAGACAAATGCAAACAGGTCCAGTTTTCTCATTAGCAGTACTCACTTCTCTCACTGCTTGGTGTGTAGCAGGGTGAAAATCAGCTTCTAAGAAATGGTCCTATCACACACATCATATCCAGACACTTCTTTATCCAGACGCTACTTGTGGGATTAGTCTTCTGCTATTGCCTTTTCTTTTGTCTCTTTTTGGTAACTAGGTATTTCTTAACATTAAGGGACTTGTCTCTGGCGATGTCAATTTCAGAATGGCAATACCATTGCATTTTCTCAACTGATTGTCAGACCATATTTTATGTCACCCTAACAGGATATTGCAGTTTCTGAACTGTATGTATATTCCCTAGGCAACTCACATACTCGCTTGAGTTTGCACTTTTTGTGTACATCAGATTTACTGTAAATTTGCAGGCCACCACTACAACACCTGTTTGGGACTTCCAACAGTACATCTGGGAAATAGCAACCTTATTTCATTCTCCTTATATCTGCCCTGAGTCTTTTGCATCCAGACCACCTGCACTGCCTATGGGAGACAAGTCTCATTTAGCATACTGGATGCTTCATAGAAGATCATGCTTGAGCGTCACTAACTACAGTGCCGTTTTCTGATTCTACCTGGGAAAGATTTCTGGTCAGGGAAAAAAGAGAAATATGTCTGGCAACCTCAGCTATACCAACAGTTGCTGTTTTCTGTGTGGAAAATTGTGCACAATTTCTAGTGTGGGTCAGTGCATAATGGGCATGAATAAACCTTGCTGGTGTCAGAGTCCAAGGAAGCCTGAATTATTTATTATGTGCCAGTGTAATTACTGTCATAAGCATGAGTTAAACAGTGGCACACTGTGAGGGACAGTCCCCAGCCACCAGCTGATGTCATTGTGAATTAGTAGTACTGAATCATGTGGTTGGCTAATTAGAGAAGATTCATTAATTACCCATATATGGGTCTGGTTGAACTGAGTTCAGCTCTCCAGGATGTAAAATTGTGCAGTGGCACATTGCTGAGGAATATTTCACATATCTCTGCTATGAGATAAGAATTAAATAATCTGATTTAGAATCTCTGTGTTCCCAGTGCTTCTGGCCCTTGACATCCCACTAGAACTTCCATCATTGTTAATAGCTTGATATTCTGATGTATATTTCGCAACAAAACTTTCAATATCTAAAAACAGTGCTTCCTATTTATGATACTACATTAAAGTATGTCTCTAGTCCAAAAAATCTCACTTATTTCAGAAGAAGTAATCTTAATTCAAAGTGATTGTTATTTGAAATTATTTGCTGCAACCTTAGCAATGAAATAAGCTGCTTCACTCTAGCCCACTGCTATAATTTGAATGTCTACACTCTCATTCTCCATTAAAGTAACCTGGAATTCATCTAGGTGTTTCTCTGTTAGAATGTTCTGAAGTGTCTCTTGAAAGCTAGGACAAGCCTGAAGGGCAACATGGAGTCAACTAGACTGGATCAGATATCTTAAAGTAGCTCTGCAAGGGAAGGGGGAGCTCTCCAGAAGACATTGGTGAAAATAGTTTGTGACTGAGTTTTGAATTCTCAGGCCTCCTTGACTTGTGTTATAGCATCATAGAACCATATAAGTTGGAAGAGCCCTTAAATATTATCCAGTTCCAACTCCTTGCCATAGTCAGGGTTGCCACTCGCTAGATCAGACTGCACATCCAACCCAGCCTTGAACACCTCCAGGGATGGGGTATCTCCAACTTCTCTCTCATGGATTTGTGGCTCCTTGTGAACATTTTACGTATTTTAATTTTGGCATATTTACATCTTAACATGGTGGAATAGACAGCGGCATCAGCACTCTCAGGGGTGTCCCATTCATTCGTATATAAGTCTAACTTACTTTAGTGATCCCTAAATTCATCTTCACCTACCATGAGCCTTCCTCTTTCCCTTTAGCTTTGTGACTAAGCACAAAGACCTGGGCGTACTGAGAACAGGCCTTGTCAATAAGGACAAAGCAAGGAGGGCTCTTGAGTCTTTGCCACATCCCATGTCACTAGATCACTTTCTACTTTTAGCCATAGGCCAATTTTTTTCCCAGTATTCTTTTTGCTGCTCATGCAGCTGTAGAAGGTTATGCAGCTCTGCACATACCATGCATCTTCCTCCTTTCAGACAATCTTTGTCCTTGTTAATTTCTTCACCATGCATCCCACAGTGCTTCTGTGCTGCTGTGGGGCAGCCTCTGCCTGCTCCCTCATTTTGCGCTTCTCTGAGGGGGAAGGCTCATCCAGGTGTTCCCCATTCAACCACAGTAGCCTCCTGCCATGTGGCCCTTGCTGTCTTACACGCTGAGATGGACCATTCTTATGCATGAAAGCTGAACAGATCTGCTAGACACCTTTGTTCTTCAGGACAATTTCCTCTTGCACTGTGCTCCAAGCAGCATGCACTTTTAAACCTTAAATAGCTGAAATTGAAGGTCAAATGCTATGATGTTTAACCCAATGATTGTAGGCAATGCTCTGTTTGAGAGGAGCTCCAACATTTCTTATAGATTCTGTTATTGTTAACAGGAGACTAACACGTTGCTGTCTATGGTACTGTATGAATATTCATAACTGTGGGCCAATGATTTAATGTTATTTAACATCTATACAAAATCAACTTATTTTCCTATAGTCAGTGTGGAATATGTGTGGAGTTATTTCTTCAAAAGAATGCCATCCAGATTTTAGCTGCTTTGCTAGACTATATTTGGAGAAAAGTAAATAATACTACAAAATAAATCAATACAAAAGTACTCAGCTAGATGTCTTTTTCAGACTTTCATCTTCTAGTCAATGGTGAAAAATGAAATTGGTGAAAGCATCTTTTAAATTATATCATTGTGATAAATTTCCATAAGAGGAATACACTGGACAGGGAACTGTAATTTACTATGCAAAACAGTACAAATAATCCTGACACTAAATGTGTGAATTATGTAAAGTTTTGTGATCTTTTGCAGATTCAGAATCAAAAAGCAAATATTGCTGATATTGCAGCTTTGTTTCAATCACATTTGCTCTTTAGTCCTTCCTAGTGGATGGCAAGGTTGTCTCGCTCCAATTTATAGGAGGGAGAGGAGGTTCTTTGAAATATGTATGCCCGGCGTGAGATTAAGAAACAGCGGTTCAAATATTTGTCCGACCAGTTTATTACAAATGTTAATAAGGGAGATGGGGAAAGGGGAGGACGGACACTATTATGGATTGGGGTGATGGGGAAGGGAAGGCGAGTGATAGAAAAGATAGAAAGAAGCAAGAATTGCGTAAAGCGGGGATAGTCACCACCAGGATCCGGCAGTAGTCCCATTGCACGACGTTCCGATGGTCCGAAGCTGAAGGGCAGGAGCAGCGAGGCCGGTCTTGGGCAACGAGAGGGTGCAGGTACCGGGTGGGTCCAGAAAGAAGCCGCAGAATAAGCCTGGGAGGAAGCAGCAGGTCTGAGGTAGCAAGCCCAGGAAAGTCCATCAGCATACGGTCTGTAGTGAAGGATCTGATGGCAGAAACCTCGAGTCCGTCGTGATGAGGGACCTGACGGCAGAAAACCCCTCTCGTCTGTCATGGTGAGGGATCTGATGGCAGAAACCCTCCAGTCTGTCGTGGTGAGAAATCAGATGGCAGAAAACCCCTCTCCTCCTGGTTGTTGGACCCTCTTTTATCCTCCTTTTTTTCCTGCCTACATGACATCCCTGGGTGCTTGAGCAAGAGTCATGTGCATACCTCCTGAGATGGCCATCTTCTTCGAGGTAAGTCCACACAAAAGACTGTTTCCCGGCCATTATCAGCAGCTTATCCCTCTCTAGTTGCCCCTGGCCTTGTCCATCTGTGCTCCTTAAAGGATTTTGCAACCCTTACCCAGGACCTGTCCATCAGTGTCCTCCAGACAGAAGATTTCTCTACCTTTGCCCAGGACTTGCCTGGGCTTGTTCCTCAGCAAACTTTGAGTCAGTCATATAACAGAATAATCTCTTATAAAGGTCCAACATCACAAGCATAAAACTTAATTCCCAAAGGGAAAGTTGATCATCTTGGCTCTATAAAGCTAAGTCAGCACCTTAGATTAGATAAGGACTAGTATTCTCTCTAATTAAAACTAAAGCAATTTGGGTATCTGATGTCAGAGGAAGTGAATACCTTCCAATCAGTGAGCACTTGCATTATTATAGCACAGAAGAAAATGGTGGGAATCATTTTTCTCAATTGATGAGTTTCTCTGTTGTTTGATTTTCATGTAGGAAGAGTTTTGCAGATGCTGTGGAATGATCAGATAACCACCAGACAGCAGCCTGGCAAGAAATTCAAATACGAGATATTCATTTTCAACATCCTGATGTTGACCAAAACAGGGAGAAGTAGTCATTAAGATTATAAAGCAGGAAGGAGTGATAGAGAGAAGATAGCTGATGACAGCTGTCTACTGTGAGTGCAAACCAGTGAAATGACAGCTTTTTATGGAAATTGTATGATGCTGTCCTAAAAAGGAGAGGAGAAGATTCCTTCATTCTTAATGCAGTTGATCCTTGGGAGTGGAGATGTTCAGATTTAAGAAAAACTTTTGGCTTAAAATAGATTTCAGAACAAATTTTGGTAGTTGCATCAACACAGATCTTATTTTGTAATTATCAATATTTCACTAGGGCAGAGAATGTGTAGTGCAGTTCTTTTTCTTAGAAAAGCCCACTGCCTAACAGAAAGGAAACTAAATGTCAGAGAGCAAACAAGGGGGACAAAGTAAGCAATTGCATCAGCAGTTTCACTTATAGTTCCCTGTTATAAGTCAAATGTACAAAGAATCTCCACAGCATGAGCCTGCAGGGTTGGTTTTCTCATTCTTCCTTCCTTCCTTGAAATGGGCAGCCTCCCTGTAGTACCCAACTCAGCTGCACCTGCAAGGAGAATCTCACAGACGTCTCTCTCCCCACAGTTACATGTAGTGGCAAGAACTAGAATGACATTTAAGAGTAACTGTCAAACTACTTAGTAGTTATTATCACAAAATTGGGAAAATAGAGCAAATCCTTTCAAAGGATGACTCAATTTTATTAAAAAACATGGAAGTCCTTATTTCCTCTCATCTCCTGCAAAGAACACAAGTGTTTCAATGATCATACTTGAGTAAATCTTAAAATATTCTTACTACACATGCCATTTCATATACTTAGCCAAGAGCAGTAAAACATAATAATTGATTCATCATCTTTTCTGCAGTGAATTACTTGTTATTGCAAACCATTACAGACTCTGCCACATATGTTCAAGAGTGAGGTACACGTGGTAAAGCAGAGATGTGATTCCCATTTATCTCGGTCTTTTTAACTTCACAGCCAGTGAAAAGCAATCTTACAGCAGATGCCAATTAAAAGTATGTAGCCTTTGTAATGGTCAAGTTGTATAAATGATCTTTGTGTAAATGAGAATTTAGGCTGAGGTCATCATCACTAGACTTGAAAGAACAACTGCAGATAATGCCAGACGGTGTAGATGCTGTAAACACTGTATACTTGGCTTCAGTGATGTCACATTGTCTTTGGACCATGAACATAACTCACAGATGACAGTTTTATGCCTTTCTCCACAACTCTTTTTTCTCTCTGTGGGGCTGTCTGCCACCTGTCACTGAGTTTGATGCTTTTGTTTAGATGTCAAGTGCTTTAACTGCCAACAAATTATCCCATATACTCACCTCACCAGCCTCACAGACTTGTTGCACCAGCAGTCCAAATGATACTCTTGACTTCCCCTTTTTACAACAATGATCTAGTAAGATAGCTTAATGAATCATCAAACACACAACACGCTGTTAACCCTGTAAACTGTTTATAACAAAAAAATGGAATTTGGTTGAGGAATCTGTTGCTACTTCTACCATCTACTGTGTACTTATCATCTACAGTCAGCTAGCTTTTGGGCCTGGTGAAGTTGATTGCTTTCGTATCCCTGGGTGACTTCAGATAAATCATATTATTCCATCTGTGTCTCAGAGAAATAGCACAGTGAAAAGCTTATATTTCTTGTATGAGACTGAATACCAGCGATTGTCTAGGCCACAGATATTTAAGTAATGATATTTAAAGTCCCCTGAAGCAATAAATGAATGTTACAAGAAGAAACTGCTCTCAACAAAATAACACCCAGCATGTCTATACCATCAGTTAAGTACATGTTTTCAAGATCGATTTCCTCACAACCCCACATCCTCTGGCCTGTCCTTCTTGCTTCTCCAAGCCCAAGCTTGGAGTGCTCTTCATACTGGGAACTCAGGCAAGACTGGCCACTGATTATAGGTGTAAACTTTCTTTGAAGTACCCTGGATAGAGTAAGTCAGGATGAGACAATCTGATACAGCTCAGCTTTTCCAAGTTAAGACTTTTTAATTTGAAGCTAAAGCTGGCAGAGTAGGCTGAAGCACTTGTATGCTACTCTTGAGTTTCCTCTTTTCTGTAAAATGCTGACAGAACCCAGAGTATCCAACAGTCTGGGGTTAGTTGCTGTAAATTTACTTCTACAGAGAGGAAATTAGAAGATAAAAAATGTAGTTCTCTGAAAAAAAAAAAAAAATGAAGAAGAACTCACCAAAATATTAATGCTATGGAACTCAGTCCTGGAGCAGGTACAGTTGTACCCATGATACAAGCTGCACTATGCATCTCACTCCAGTGTTTGGTGATTCTGGAACCTGCTTTCAATGCTAAGTATCTATGACTGCTTTTGCACGTATAATCTACGTTTCACTAAAAGGAGCAAGCCTCAGAAAAAAGTTCCTAGTCTGTGGTCTAGCGCTTTTGAAATATCCAGCAGCAAGACAAGTCAGGGTCAGTTGTCACTTTCCTGCAAATTCCTACTCCTGATGTGAGTTAGAGAGAAGAAGTGATCTGGCTTGATGATAAAATAACATAAATTTAAAAAAAAAGAGGAAAAAAAATCCATGGGATTATTTCCAGTTGGATCAGTTCCTGGTCTGGTTCACAGGAAAACCTCTCAGACAGTTGTGCCAGAGCAACTGAGGAGGTAATGTGCTGTGACAGGAGTCACCGGTGCTGAAGGCTTTATTTTATGAAATTGGTCTCGCTTCTGTCTACAGTTTGAGCAAGGTCAGACTCTAAAAATGATTGCTCTGTTAAATGACCAGTGAATTGGATTCACACTTCGGAGCTAGTAGGGTCTCAAAAGAAAATGAGGGACTAGGAGAGAAGGATTTATTTGTTCATCCAGCTACACTTTTTTTTTTCTTTTTCTTTTTTTCTTTCTTTTTTTTTTTTAGCTCTTATTAACTTGATTTTCTGTTAAGTTTTTGCCAAGTGGTGATCAATTTTACATTTGCAACTGATCCATATCAACACCTTGTCTTGTTTATATCTTCACTGAGAAGTAGCAAAGTATATTTTTATCAGCTATATATTACATTTAGTTGAAACTGTATAAGATGTTATAATTTAAATTTGTAATTATAGGTTTATAGTTACACCCCATATGGGGAACTCGTGGTGGGGGTTTTGAGTTAAAATGTCAATTTGAACATTTGTAAATATAATGACAACATCTCAGGTCTTTAAAAGGAAAGAAAAATAAAATGAAACAAAAATAAACATATACCAAAAAAAAATCTTTATGGTATTTTAATGCTATTACCTGCGGTTCTCATAAGTAGCAAACCAAAGCCTTTGTGGGTTTCTTTTGTTTATTGTTTTCTTTTTCCCATCAGCTATCTTGTGAATTATATCTGAAAATATTGCAATTTAGCTAAGAATAAACAGACTAGAAAGCTCATCCTCTACCCTGCAGAGCTGTAGCACAAGGAGTCCTGCTGATGGATGACAGAGTGCTTTTCACGGAGTGATGGATGCTCAGTTTCTCTCAGTCATTGGCTGTTAAAGCTAAAGCAAATGGTTGCACTTGCTCTAGAGGCTACCAAAAATGAGCCAACAGACACCACCTCTTGGATGTGTGATGAAACTGTTCTGTCATTTATGCTTTGTGTCTGAATTGTCTCATCTGATGCTTTAATTCCAACTTGCTCCTCTTTTTCAGATAGTTAAAGTGAGCTGTCCTTCTCCTTCCTTCTTTTCTTTCTTCTTTTTCTTCTGCCTCCTTCCCAAATCACAGAGTTTCAGGAGAGGATTTTTAGGTACTTCACTGTGTGAAACTTAAGCAGTGATAAGGAGTTTTTTCAAAAAGACTTTTAAAAATGGAGTCTTTTTTAAAAAGAGGGAAAGCAAAAAGCTTTTATTTTCAGCCAGGGCTCCAAAGTGACTGAGCAAAGGTGAGTAAAGGTGTCTCAGAATAGCTAGATTTCTAGGTCAGACTCCCAGGTACCTTCTATCATCTATAAACATGTACAGAAGTGTAAAGTCTTTATAAGAACTTGGGCTGTATTTTGCTTACATGGCAGGACAGTGGTCAATCATCTGTTGAGTCAGAGAGCTGAGGCTTCAGAAAGAATTTAGAAACAAGAGGAGTACCCTTACTTTTCTGTAATGGGTCACCAGCACATTCCTGAACTTCAAAACCATTCAGGAACAGAGGAGGTCAACATCCGGTCCAATCAAGGAAGATTTTATTGTTCAACCTCATTTTAAAGTGTAGAAATAAATTTTGCTATGGACCACTTGGCAAATGAGAACTGTCACAGAAGCTGTGTCTCATATCTTCTAATTCAGACCTCTGCTACAAGTTGGGGAGCAATGAGATATGCAGAATCACAGAATAACAGAATTGTAGGGGCTGGAAGGGACCTTTAGAGATCACCTAGTCCAACCCCCTACCAAAGTAGGCTCCCTAGACCAGGTTGCACACGTAGGCATCCAGGGGGGTCTTCAACATCTCCAGAGAAGGAGATTCCACAAGCTCCCTGGGCAGCCTGTTCCAGTGCTCTGTAACCCTTACTGTGAAGTTCTTATGCACAATTGTGCAGAATTTCCTATGTTTCAGTTTGTGGCCATTAATACAGGAGTATGACACAATGAGCAGCATTTCACTGTGTTGCTAATGTCTCCTTCGGATATACCGAATGGTGAAGCTGTCCTACATCTTCCTATCTGATCTCTCTCTCTCTCTCTCTCTCTCTTTTTTTTTTTTTAATAATTATCTTCCAAAAATGCTTACCTGAACAGGAAACTTTTACTTAGAGGAAGCACAAAAGTGCAATAAGAGAAAACGAGTAGGCTGTTTGCGCATCATGAGGCATTCTGGTGGAACTGTGTAGTGTTGTTTTTTTCATTTGTAAATTCACCTTTTTTTTTTTTTTTTGAGTAAAAACTCAAGATAAATCTGCTAAGGATGTACAATGGGATGCAGAAAGAAAGGGAAAGTAAAAGAAGCACTGCGGAGAAATACATATAAGAAGAATTTGGCTGTACATTTTGAGCCCGAGGCCTGACTTGCTTATTTTAGTATAAATTATTGAAATGAAGTTAAATTAGCTTTGCAGAGATAGTAAGGAATTGTATACATCTTTTTGCTTCTGCAGTGCTTCTTAGAATATATGAGAACTCTTACTGATATCTTGGTTATTCAGCTCCATAATATTCCTCAGTGTTCTCCTCAGGGGCATCACTATGGTACATCACCAGGCCTAGTATTTTTTGTAGCTCTTCTTTTAATGGTGAGGAGAACAAGTGATTTCACTGTCCCAGATAGGTGACCCAATATGCCACCGTATGGGCTTGGACCACCCCTGTCACAGGAATATGTGATAGGTCTTTTACCCATCTTTGAATAGGTAGCGTTGTTTTTAGTACTACCTCTGCTGTTTTGTTATTGACTCTATTGCCTGCAAGGCAGAGTAGATGGCCAACAACTATTTTTCAATCAAGCTATATCTTTCTTCTGCTCCATGCCAAAACTGAGACCAGAAATTGGGGTGTGGATGGAACCCTGACACTGTCACAAACCCCACCCAAACCCTTGCTGGGTAACATGTACATTTAATGCAGCAGGTGGGTGGGATCAAGTATGCTAAATGCCAGCACTTGTTTGACAGCTTATTTGACTTGCTGGAAAGTGCCTTGCTCCATCTGTCCCCAGTCCCACAAATGGCCTTTCTATACAGAGGCCTCAGGATCTGTGGAAGGTGGAGTACAAATGTCCTCCAATAGTCCAGGACGCCCCAAAATTCTTGTAGCTGTTTTGCTGCAGAATAAGTCTCTCATCTTCGCAGTGAATTTGACCAAGACTCTCAAAAGTGTTCTCAGAGGTGGCTTCCCTCATACCTATCACACACAAGTAATTCTGGAGTTCTTCCATAGAATTCCATAAATCACTATGGGTAGGTATATCTGGTTTACTAGGTCACACCAGTTGACAGTCTGCCATAATCCATTGAATTAAGGAATGATTTTCCTCTTTATGTATGTCAGTCACATATAATCACTGTCTTAAGACTGGTTGTGTTGTAATAGAGGCTATCTTAGATATTTTGGGTCCATTTACTAGAGCACTTTCAGCTCCTATATCCCACAGCCTCAACAAGCAGGTTGAGACACATTCCCTCTGCCTTTGCTGGAACTGTTGGACTAAAACCATCAATTCAACAGCCATATATGGGCACACAGTAACATGCATCATAGTTTAGGGAGGAAGTCACACTTTGAGTGGAATTCCCACAGATCTTTCTTGGAGTTTTTGTTTCTTTTTTTGTGCGGCTATTGGCAGGAATTTCTAGAGGGTCCAGTTCCACCAGAGCCTCTAGTTCAGGTTTTTTTGAATTCTCTTTTGCAATGTTGTTAATTGCTCATGGTCCCCTTCTGTATGGGAACTGTTGAGCCACAGCCTGAACCACTGATTGAAAGGACTGGGTCAGCCCTGGGAGCACAGGTGAAGGCAAGTCACCTGTGAGACCAGAAGGGGTGGAGGCTGGCTACATCTCTCTTAGACCCCATTTAAGGACTGACTGCCACTAGGGAAGGATCTCTCTTTCTGAAGATCCCTTTCTGGTAGAGCTTTCCCCTGTGAACCTGGAATGTTCTGATACAGCTAAGCACTATTTTTCCCTTCTATAGCACCTTTCTATTGTGCCAGTCCTCCCATCATCTGCCCAACTGCTGCACCTTCGTTCATGTGAGACAAGGCCTTGACTTCTTGTATTGTGTTAGTTTGGGTAGGCTTACCTGTTAATACAGCAGTCTTACATCCTAGCTGTTTAACTCAATTGTGTAGTAGTTGATTTTCTGTCCTTGAGATGTTCTGAGGTATCTAAACGATTTAAGGACATTAACAGAGGCCAGACTACAGTGGATGTGCAAGTTGTCTTTGTTTGTTGAAATATTCTTTCCTAGGCCCTGGAAATATGCTGTTATTCAGGCTGGGGAGCTGTTGATGTTTCCCCCATCCCTTAGATGGGCCCCATCTTTCTACTATAGAAGCCAGTGTGTGCAATGGAGAGCCCAGGAGCCACAGTACGTATCAAGGTAATTCCTTTTCTAGGGAAATGGATTTTCTCTCCTCCAAACCAATTCGCTACACCTTTTAACAAAGCCATCTCAGAACTTATTTTGCCTTTCATAGATGTTCCTGCCTAGCTTGCCAAATGTAAAGATAGGTGACAAGAGATCCAACTGCTTGAAACTAGTTCCAGATCACTCAAGAAAGCTAGAGGTTGCAGTCCAGTAATAAAGAAGAAATTGCTTACCCCTTTCCAAGAATCAGGACTTACCAAACACTCCAAAGGGAAGTGATCTCCAAGTAGAGATACTTCCCTAGTTGTTGTCAGCCCTTAAATGAGGTTAAGGAGGGGCAGACCTTCAGGTCACAAAGGTGAATTGCTTCTGTGTACGCTCCCCAGGCTGACAACACCACTCTGCCAGGTACTCATTCACTGGTTCAGGCCATACAGCCTGTTTCTTCATTTTCCTTAGCCTTTTTGGCTGTATAAAAGTACTTCTAATTTAGCAGATGTCCTCAGTGGGAAGTATTCCTACCATGAGGTTTTGATTTATGTCTGTGTCAGAGAGACTAGAAGTCCCAAAATTTGATCTGGCAGAGCAGAGACATTATAGACCCACTTCTTCTCCTTCTCTGCTCTCGTGGTGATTTTTTTTTTTCTGTCTGGATGGGGGAAACGGTGCTATCTGTGGATGCTGTTCAAAAAAGGAGGAGGTCCTGAAGTAAAGCATGTTTTATAGCATTTGGGTTTCTTCTACTCTTGTAGCATCAACTCACCTCTTTGTATCTGTTGCTCTAGACTTTGCTTTCTGCACACAGTAAAATATCTTAAACTTCTCGGTGTATTTCTTTATTGTATTGGGGAAATTGTACTGATATTTTGTCACGCTAATAAGATTCACAGCAGCAGTTTAACCGAAGATTTTTTTTTTTTTTTGTCTAGTGTCTGATTTCTGCAAGTAGCATAGATCCAAAAAGGAGCAGTGAACCTCTAAGTTATCCTGTGTGTAACTGGAGTCAACCGAAAGGTGGATGTTCAGATCTGCTCCTTGCCTAGCTTATGTCATGTGTGTAAATAAAATTCTCTACTCCAAATATTTGTTCATGAGATCTGGACTCAGATTTCTAGAAAGAAATGAATTTAGAATTGTAGGCAGGAGTTGCTGTGCTAACTTCAGCCCTTCACCAGTTTGGTGAACATTTTCCATGTTCTTCTGTGTCCTACAGATTTCAGCCAAAATATTTGAAGTGACTTAGATTATTAGATAAATTGAAAACAGTTAAAATGCAATGCACCTGAGTGACCAGAAGCAGTGGAGCCAGGATCCATATGGTCTTATGTTTAACCACATTCCATACATTTCTGGCTACCAACCCCTACAGTCACCAGGAAACAATGAAGCCAACACACTGGCCTGAGTCAGACAGATTGAGAACATTTCCTGCTGGCTATATCAGAAGCTGCAGCATGCCATACAAAAGACAATGTCGACAGCTGCTAAAACATGGGGGCTGTCCATACAACTGGCTGATATTGTCTAAGCATGCTGCGACTGTGATACTTGCTCCAAGATAAGATGGGGACCATTACCTGAAACAGCAACCCATCTTCCTAAAGGACACAATCCTCTCCAGCAATAGCAGGTTGATTCGACTGGGGCCCTCCCTCAGTCTGAGAGGGCAAGACATGCCCTGACCTGTGCTGACACAGAAAGCAGGCTAATACAGGCCTACCCAGCCCAAGAGTGAACAACACGTACCATCAAGGTGCTCACCAAATTGATGGCTACTTATGGGACACCCCTAGTCATTGAGAGCAACCAAGAGACTCATTTCACTGGTGCAATGGTACAACACTGGGCACAAGAAAACGGCATTGAGAGGCAATTCCACCTGCCATATAGTCTGACAGGGGCAGGAAGTATTGAATGCTATAACAGTATTCTTAAGGCTACCCTGAAGACAGACTCTCAGCCCCTGCACAGGTGGACAAAGGGATTCTACAAAAGTCTGTAGGACCTGAATGAATGGCCAAGAAACAACAGCAAACCCATTTGCAAGCAAACAACAGCCCTGAAGATGTTACAGACAACATGAGCCACCCTGCTTAGAATCCAAATCACAGGCACCAATAATTGAGTAGGACCAAAACTAGGCAATAATCTTCTGCTTCCACGCTGAGAACCAGGTACCCATAAAATAGAATAACCTCGGAAGGTGCAAATAGGACTAAAGTGGTGTGGCCTACTCACACCTTGGGGGAAGACTATTGGGGGTTGGGGCTGGGTAGTTTCACTGATACTAGGAACGTGGCCTGCAAGCATCATGGTTAACACTGGTTTTCATTGCTAAGGAAACCTTAATAATGTCCCTATGGCAAATCAGGTTCCTGCTTTGGTACCCAATATAGTTATGCCTCAGATATCAGGCCAGAGAGTATGGTACAGACTGGGGGACGCACCCCAGTGCAAGCTGAAGTGTTGACCTAAGACAAGAACACAGCCTGTATCTTGCCGCGGGGAGCAGACGTCCATCTTCCTGTACCTCTGAAACATATATATTACTCTCCATGAGGCTCTAAGTCCACAGAAACACCAGAAGGAGCAACATGACACCAAAATGTTCCACAGTCACTATAAGATCAGCACGACACCCAGTGACTCAAAAGACATGGTGAGGAAGAAAGGGAAAGGCTAAGCATAAGGCAGTGAGTGGTGAACAACTGTTTGAGCCTCACTTCTTAAAACTACACATATATCTGTAAGAACTATTATTCTGTTTTTCTATCCTATTGTTCTCTGTTTTCTGTATGGGAACTGTTGAATTGTGGCCTGAACCTCTGATTGATCACCTGAAGCAAGCACTGAGTCAGCCACAGGAGCACAGGTGAAGGCAATTGACCTGTTTGACCAGAAGGGGTGGAGCCTGGCTGCACCTCTCCTAGACCTCATTTAAGGGCTGACTGGCACTGAGGAAGGATCTTTTTCTGGAGATTGCTCCTCTTGGAGTTTTTTTCTGTGAGCCTAGGACACAGGTGAGCATTTTTATCTATTTCCAATTATCCCTTTCCAATGTGAAAATCTTTCTAGCTGTACGATCTGTGGATAATGGCCTAACCACACCCTCCCTTCACAGGTGGTAGGGATCAAGCACATACATACATCCATGAGCACTCTGTATTCAAAAAAACAGAGCCAAAAAACATTCATCATGTTGATATCATTGCTGCTAGCACCCACCAGAGGAAGAGCAAGTGACCCTGCAAGAAGAAAAATTACATTCTCCTGACAAAGCCTGAATTTAAGCCTGCTTTACACAGAATGTGAAGCCAGATTTTCAGAAGAGGCCAACCCAAGAACAAACTACATTACCAGAATGAAAAAACACCACTATACACAGATCTGGAAAGAGTGAAAAGTGCCTCAAACCCCTAAGGAAAAGGGAAGGACAAGGTTGACAAAACTCCTAACTGGAAAGGAGCTTTATCCCAGGTAGGTGTTAACTAATAGCAAATGTATAAGATATAGAAGAGTAAATTGAGATGCAGACATGATTTCTACCACAATAAAAGAAGAAAAAAAAATTTAGTACTAGAAATGATACAGGATTTTGGAGAGGTACTAAGGCTAATATTTATTCATTGGAAACATAGAAAATAAATAAAAATCAGCAGAACACTAAGTCAAACCCCATAAAAGAGCCAGACATCTGCTTCCTCTTCTTGTACCCTCCTGCCTCTCAGTTTCACACACAGCTTCTTCTGCCATCTTCTGTGGTGAGGCCGGGCTCACCTGGGGGTCATGTGCCCTTCCTGGATGTTGCTGCCCATCCCCTCAGGGCAGTGCTGCCTCATAGGCGTTCTCAGCTCACAGCCCGAGAAGCTGGCAGAGCTGGGCATGAGGGACTCATCTCTTCAGCTTCGGTGTTTGTGACTCACGTAAACATGAGGTGTTCCTTCCGAGGCAGCAAATGTCAACCAACATAATTAAAAATATTTTTTTGTTAATTAATTCTTTATGGTGACTCCTCCCTCATGTCTCTGTCTCTTCAGGGGAAATCCCTTCTGAACTCAGAATATATTACAGTGTAGTGATAAAGGAAGGCAACTTATGCTTTTGTTTCTTTTGAATGAGAGAAAAGGAGGTGGGACTTAAATTGGTTATAAGGTGGTCATTACTTTCTGCTAATTCAGAAATTAAAGAAGCCTGTAAAAGAGGCAGGAAAGAACAAAATGGATTGCAATTAGTAAACACTTATTTAAATGCAGCTGACTTGTCTGGTCTTGAGGAGCTCAAAACATTCTCAAACATTTTTTGATGTATGACAAGGTCTTATTTCAGATTGGACTCTCTAGGAGCTATGGGGATATATTTGTGAGAATTGTGTGGAAGGAGTTTTCCTAATTCTAATACCTACTTTGTGGATACACTCATGTATGAGGTCAAATAGCAATGAGTTAGAGCAGTAAGGTTAACTTGTAAAACAGGAAAATTTTGTTGAGTGCTTGCTGATACTTATTTGTAACTTTTCAGCATTTGTTGTGATGTTACATCTCACGATGCAGAACAATGCATTGTATTATCTGAACTGCAAAGAAACACCAGCTGCAGTTTCAGTAGCTTAGGCTAACTACAGATTTTCTGCTATTTCATATAAAATACAGAGGAGACAGAAATGTTTTTATAGCTAAAATATGTCATTTGCAGTTTGCTGATATGTCTTACTTCTGACCTTCTAATGTGGTTTTATTAAGAAACTTAATTTCTGAATTTTTCATCTTGTGCAGTTATATTTCCTTCTGTCCTTAGTGTGATATAAATATTTTCAACTAAAGTTTCTGAAGGAAAGGCATCCTACTTCCACCAAAACACTTCAACTGAATTTTTTAAGGAAACATTACGATAGAAAGTTTAAGCTTAATTACTGAAAATGTCAAGAGGGAAGACAAAGAGTGAATACCATACATGAAAGATGTAAAATATGGTTGTTTCTCAGTTCCCAGGCTTCTAAGCCCCTTAGAGAAGAGCAGAAACCACCTAATTCCATACTTCATTACTAATCATCTGGTTACTTAGATTGTTTAGAAAAAACTCATACATTTATTCCATTCCATTACTAATTATTCTTTAAGAGGAAAAAAAAATGAATAGCTGTGCTTTTCACAAATGAAAAGTGAGATTTTTGCTTACTTTTTACTTCTTACTTTAGGAACTGGATACTGGAAAAAAGAGATCAAGCTGAAAATCATCTCGTTCTAGTGTACCCTTATATTCTACAGATAGAAATAGATTCCATTTATTATATTAGCTTATTATTAAGATGTGTTTTTATTGTCATTATTACAAGCTGTAAGCCAGTGAACAGCCAGACTGAGAATTTTTAGTAACTCAAGTTGTCATCATGCTTCAAAGAGCCAAAGACAAACCTTCACATGTACATGGCTTCTATCCTGACACATGAATGCAGGGTCACTGGCAGCCACATTTTTAGGAAGTGCTGGGAAGTGCTAATTGATTGCAGCCAGCAGTCCAAGTTCTGCAAACAGAAAAATGAGAACAAGCTGTCATTTTAGGTTTCAAATGTTTACACTGTTAGAAAAATGGTTGAAGTGGCACTCTTTCTTCCAGGGTTTGTGGGTGTATATTTGAATCTGTAGCTTGTAATTGCAGTCTGTTCCCACTGTTCATCTCTTCCCTACTAAACTGAGCTGCCACAGAAAACAAGTGAAACAAAATGTGAGTAACGTACTGGACATTAAATGGGATTTTCACCTACAACTCAGCTGTACAAACATGGTATAGTGCTGATTTATAGGTGGAAGATTTGTGGAAATAAAGGTATTTTCAAAAGTGAATTTTACATTGTCAGCAGCAGAGTTCATTCAAGTGAGTACTGTGATGAAAGAGAGAAATATTTAAAGGGATTTAAAATATTATTGGTTACAGTACAAAAATAAATGTTAAATTAAAACTGAATTCTGTTAATTCATTACTAGTAGATGCTCAATTTCTCCTGAGTAATGGAGTACAAGGTAGCTGCAACTGCTAGTTACTACTGTTTATACCATTCAGGGAACAGCTAACAACCCTTAATTACAGGCACCAGCTTATCTTCTGTGTGATGGGGGAAAAATGAAGTAAGTTGTTCCCAATAATTACATCTGATTTTCTCTCCCTTACTGCCTAGGAGAGGGGTTGCTGCCAGCAGTCCATGGCAGTAGCTTTTCCCTTTTGTGGGGATGGGGATAGCACAAAGGCAATAAAAACCAGAAAAGGTCAGGCTCGCAGGGAGCTTGAGAAAAGCTGACTTACAATCATGAGGTTCCTTTAGGGGACAAGTCAGGTCACCTGTGCTTCAGAGCCTGCTCTCAGTTGCCCTTCAGCAACCCGTTTTCCCTCTACAGTGAGAATTCTGGGAGATTTTCTTTTCTTGCTTAAAGAAAGCCTTTTTTAATTACTCCCATCACACACCAGCAATGTGTTAGCTATTGTGACACTTTTTTTTAAGTGTCTTGATGAAAATTTTCTTCTGAAAACTGGAATTTGATTTTTAAAAGTGAGAGTTTGATTGTTTACCAAGCAGAAGCAGCTTTAAAAGTGCAATACAGAAACAGTTTTGAAGGCTGAAAATAAGTTCTGCTTCTTCAGCAAGCCACATTGCTCTGTCAGGGATGAGCTGATGAGGAGATCACTGAACTACTACTACAACAGTTTTTCATAGTAATCATGGAGAAGCAGCCTCGACTAGTGGCTTGTTAATCAAATACTTGATGCTCTGTTACTGTTCCCTTGTGCTCTGCACTGCATCTTACATGTGAACTGCTGTACTAGTTATTTTGTGCTCATTTCATAAATGAGTGGCAATTGTGTTAGATCAACAGTTATACTGATATTTGTGTTGGAAAGCATGTAGATGTAGAGATTCAACGGTAACTAGGCTCCTGAGAGTATAGAGAGTGGGCACCAAGGTCTTTAAAAGTTTCCCTACAGGTTAAATGTAGACCTTCCAGAAGGCAACAAGTAGTAGCCAGTTATGTTAAGAAAAAGCATTATTTATCTCTGTGTTGCTAGATACTAATCCTTCGGCAAAATTTGCTGTGTCACTGCAATCAAAATACTAAGGATAAAATTTTGTACTTTTCTTGCTGTTGGTATGCAGTTTGGTGTTGGGGGAGCCTTGAGGGAGAAAGAAAATGTATTTCTTTCGCTGAGGTATGTGAAATGTAAAAAGGGAACAACTTTTTTACATGGGCAAATAATGTCTGCAACTGTTTCACTGAAGATCTCTGATTCAAAGAAGATAAGTATTTTATTTAAATAGACTACTTACACTAATTACACTATCTTATTGAACTGTTAAACCAATGTGGATGAGAAATGCATTTTTAACAAGGTTTGAAGGCTGTCTGTGTTCCAAAAAAGAATGCTTACTAATAGCGGAATGTCAAATATCTCAAATCAAAATAATTGTAAGGGAAAGACGTATTTTTCAAATGCACTGTTTACTCACAAAACTATTGTTACTTGTATATCCTTAAGCAAGTCTGAGGTCTTTGCAAGAAATCTGACTTGAATCTGATGAAAAACTGTGTTATTTTCACTGGGGTTGCAACTTGCTTCAGTGTTAATGGTTACGTAACTTCTAAAACTGAGGGCTCAGAGAGGAAGTTCAGGTGGCTAAAAATTAACATGAAAGAAATCTGCTCTTCAAAAGCATGGGATCTGTTTTTTTTTCCCAGACTGCTGATAAATTGCACATTTAATCTGTATTTATAATCTGTAATTATTAATCTGTAACACAGAATGGTTTGTTGAAAAGGACCTTTTAAGATCATCTAATTCTAACCCCTGTGCTATAGACAGGGACACCTCCCTCTAGATCAGGTTGCTCAAAGCTCCTTCCAGCCTGGCCTTGAGTGCCTCTAGACTGGAAGCATCCACAGCTTTGCTAGGCAACCTGTTCCAGTGTCTCATCACCCTCACAGTAAAGAATTTCTTCCTTATATCTAGTCTAAATCTACTCTCCTCCCTTTTAATGCCATTTCCCCTCATCCTGTTGCTATAAACCCATATATAAAGTCCCTCCCCCATGTTCCTGTAGGCCCCCTTCAGGTACTGAAAGGCTGATATAAGGTCTCCTTAGAGCCTTCTCTTCTCCAGGCTGAGGAGCCCTAACTCTCAGCCTGTCCCCATAAGGGAGGTATTCCAGCACTCTCATCATCTTCATGGCCTTTTTCTGGATCTGCTCCAACAGCTCCATGTCCTTCTGATGTTGGGGGCCTCAGAATTGGATGTAATACTCTAGGTGATGTCCCACAAGAGCAAAGCAGAGACGCAGAATCACCTCCCTCAACCTTATGATAACACTTCTCTTGATGCAGCCCAGGATACAGCTGGCCTTCTGGCCAGCTCATATCAAGTCTTTAGTTAACCGACACCTCCAAATCCTTCTCAGGCTGCTCTCAAGCCATTCTCCACCCAACCTGTATTTGTGCTTGGGATTACCCCGACCCTGGTGTAGGACCTCGCACTTGGCCTTACTAAACTTTGTGAGCTTGGCATGGGCCTACTGTTCAAGCCTGTCCAGGTCCCTCTGGATAGAACTCCTTCCCTCTAATGTGTCAACAGCACCACTCATCTTATTGTCATCTGCAAACTTGCTGAGGCTGCACTCAACTCCACTGTCTGTGTTGCCTATGAAGATGTTAAATAGCACCAGTCCCAGCAGAGAACCCTCAGGAAGATTACTCGTCACTGGTGTCCACTGGGATATTGAGCTGTTGATGGCAACTCTCTCGAGTGTGACCATCCAGCCAATTCCTTATCCAGCAGTTGGTCCATCCATCAAAATTTTTTTTTCAATTTGGTGACCAGGATGTCATGCAGAAATGTGTTAAATGCTTAGCATAAGTCTAGGTAGATGTCATCAGTTACTCTTCTTTTATCCACTGATGCTGGAACTCTCTCATAAAAGTACACCAAGTTTGTCAGGCATGACTTGCCCTTGGTGAAGTCATGATGGTTACCACCAATCACCTCATCTTTATTTTCCATGTGCCTTAATAGGGCCTTCAGGAGGATCTGCTCCATGATCTTGCTAGGCAGAGGGGTGAGTCTGACTGGCTTGTAATTCCCCGCATATTCTTTTTTACCTTCTTGAAAATGACACAAGACCTCCATTTGAAAGGAGGAGAACAGCAGGAATATTAATTAGTAGGCTGAGTCTCAACTCAGATTAACTGAGATTGTGATGATAGGTTGGGAGAGTAGCCAGCAGAGAAAGAGGAAGTAATCTTAGCTTCTCTATAGGAAGAAATATATCTGCCGTTTGTTAAATGTACTCACTGCTTAGATGTGATTATAATCTCCCAGTTGCTATTTGACAATTATGTCACAATAGCATCTCATATAGTCTTGAATTACTGGTGTTTGGCTAAGGAAATATGACCTTTCTTTGCAGATGCAGACTTTAGCAGTAGCATCCAAGTCTTACTTCCTTTAAGATTAAAATATTGCTGAACATTTGAAATTTATAGAGTGGCTAATGGGGGCTGTGAGAGTTTTCTTATGGGAGAGAAATTTGATAGGAACTCTGTTCCTTTCTGATCTGTATAAGCTTCTTGTGACTATGAATAACCCAGCTTTTTTTTTTTTCTTTTTCCCCCTATAGAGCTGCAGTTGATATTACTTTGTAGCATTAACTGAGATTTTATCAAGACTCAGGAATATGGTTTGATATTGCCCAAATTTGGTCATGGTCTAATCTTGGTGAAAAAAGACTTCTGAATACTCTTGAGTATACTACAAGGGCAGTAAAGGAGATGGCATTTTTGGGAAAAAGATAACTTCATGGGTTGGTTATTCTAGGTCTGAATGAAGCAGTTAATTATTTCACTCCATTGTGAGCAAGAGCCATCTATGGATGAGAATTGAAAACTTTCATCTACCTTTGACCCTTGGTCTCAGATTCCTGGCAAAACATTCTTTGTTTATCCAGCAAATATGAACTTCTACTGACACAGTTTATCGAGGATTCTGTTTAATATTATTATGCAGATCCTACAGAAGTCCAGAAAATGTAAGTACTTCCTGGCATTTAGAAGCTGCATGAGTGATCTATGCATTTATAGGAAGGATGAAACTGGAGTATGTGTCATAGAACACCCCTGGGTTGAGACCCAAGAATTGTGCCAGCAGAACAATAATGCATCATGGTAGCTGTTGATACTGAGCAGTTGCTTTAGAGGAAGGTTATAATTTGCATTAGAATGCAGTGAAAAGAAGCAAAAGAAAGTCTTATTACTTTGTCCTTCACTTCCACCAAAGGAAAGAATTTCAAGAATGTCAGGTTAGCTGTTCCCTCTTCCCTTATTCTCTCTTATCCTTATTCATGTTGCAATTGATATTTAAAGACTGAAAAAAAAAAAAAAAAATGGAGGTGATGAATGAAAGGGATTCTGCATAGTGGTTGTCTAGGGAAATAGTACCTTACCTCACTACTGGCACGATAATAGAGCTCTAGAAGAGCATGTGGTTTCATTAGCTTTGGGAATATCAGCACTAGACTCTTGGGGGCTTTGTTTGGTCATATTCAGATGATGTTTCTTAGGTCCACAGAGATATTAAGAAACCTCAAATTTAAGCAGCTGGTAATGTTAAAATTTGGCATCATCTGAATTGTACATGAAGCATTGCCTCTGGTTAACAGAAGTAAAATGTTAATTTAGTCTTTGATAGAACATATTAGCATGATAACTCACAAAACAGTTTGGGTATGCTAATTCTGGAATAAAAATGTGTTCTGATTAATGCCTGAATCAATATGAAAACTACCGGATGCCTGGAATCACAAAGTTGATCAAAGCTGCCAAAATTGTGTGCAAAAACATGAATAGCAATAGAGGCTATTTCTTTTTCTTCCTGTCAGAAACAGTGTGAAATTTGACTTTAAGTGGAACACATTTAAATACGTAAATCTGAAGGATTAAACCTGTGTTCTGTTCTTACTTTAATACAAGTATTATTGAGTTTTCCTGGCACAGATTTCATAGCTAATGCTTCTAATCAGTTGTCACAAGTGTTATGCTCCTCTGAACTGACAGTAAGGATTTTCTTTAGAACTTCGCTAGCTATAATCTCAAAAACTATTCCTGTGTTTTGTTGTTTGATAAATTAAATTACTAGAGCAAAACATTATTGCCCCTTTGGGGTATGGATGATTCACTGTACTTGTAAGATGCAGAAAGACCCATTGTCTGAAATGCAACGTGGCAACAATGTGTTGGATATCCCATTCTTAATATTTTCTTTTTTGTTTTAAACACTTTAACTCTCCCTGACCTAATACTGTATTAAGAACCTGGTCATTTACAAATTGTGTAAAAGAAAACTGTCTACCTTTGGGCAACTTGGTGCCTGATAGCACCAATTAGAGGGAGAACAGGGAGGCATAGTATAAAGACTGTTTGAGGTACAATTCAAAGCAGTATAACATGATGAAATACTCTAGATTTATTTTCTGAATATTAGCAACCAAGGTGAGCTTTTTTCAATATTTCAAAGACTGTATACTTTTTAAATTGTCCAAGATTAAGCCTCCCAGCATGCCTAGGGTATGCAATAAATTATACTTTATTGTCCAAAGACATACTTAAGGCCTGGAGCCTTAAGAAAAACTGCTTTGAAATAGTACTTGAACACATTTGTTTCAGTTGTCTGTGGATCTAGGCTAAGAGATCATGGCTGTGTACGTGTTCTTCTGTATTGACTCATGGAATATTGCTGCAGGTGGCATAACGATGACTGTGAAAATATAAAATCCCTCTCATTCAGGAGTTCCAAAAAACTGTCACATTGCATCCTTACCATGTTATGATCATTCTTTGTAATTTACCTTAAGTATGCATGGAATGTCTTGTTAAAGATATGCTAGCACATTTACATGCAATTAATTCTATACAGTATAATTGCAGTATAGAATATAAAAATGTAACAGTATAAAGCACAGTAATATAATTACACAGTAGCTTATCCAAGCCTTGAGTCAGTAGAAATTCTTGCATCAATTTCAATGATGAGTGGGAAGTAAATGAGAATATTTCTATATTCTCATGGTGTGGTGCTCTCAGGAGGGAGCACCAACAATTGCAATGTGTCATTCCTCTCATGCTCCAAAGGAGGTCTTTCTGTCTTAGTGAGTGTTCAGGAAGTCTATACAAATGAAAATAATCACTGTGCAGCTCAGAAGATTCCTGCTGTGCTGAGATTAGGCACTCTGTGGGGGAGAGATTCAGATATTCTTAGCTAGAAGCTGGGGCTCAGAGTGCCCAACCCATGGACTTGTGAGTGATAGATTTCTTGATATTAATGGGATGCAATGGAAAGAAAAGAACAGTGGTTGTCCTGTAACCATGCTCCAAACTGAGATGTTTCAAGGAGGTGTAGTGGAAGGAGGTTGACTGTTTTTGAAAAATGTCCCTAGTTAAGCATTAACTTAACAACTTAAGCAGTTAAGCATTTAATAATTTCACTCAACTAAATAATATTGCTCATTCATAATGTAATTCACCTTACTTATAAACAATGAAAATGAAGACTCAGCAGTAGGATGATTTGAAGCTGTCTCTCCTATTCCTGAAGGAATTACTGGGAACTCTGACATGACTGGAAAAAGAAGAAATATCAGCAGCCTTTGAAATGGTGAGCTCCTTCTTCTGAGACCAGAAGGAAGAAGAGACAGTCAGATTTTATATTGTATATGAATTTTCTCTCTTCTTTATTTTACCATTTCTTCATTTTATATATGGATTCTACAGATCTGGAAAAGGAAGGACATGAGGAGGAATAGAAGAAAAGAAGATGAAAGGCATGAAGTATGCAGAAAAATGATGAGAAGTTTGGCTTTAGGATGATAAAGTAAATTAGAGAGAAGAGGGAAACAAAAAATCACAGAATAGAGCTTGAAATGAGACACATACTAGAGGGAATGAAAATAAGAAAACAAACTGAAAAAAAAAGGAGGAAAGGAAATGAACCATTTATGTCACTTGCCTAGACCCAGGTGAGGGACAAATTGTACTGTGGAATAGTATGAGGAGTGATGAAATAGAAATGAAAATAACTAAAGAATAGAGAGTCTACCTAGAAACTGCAGAACTGTTCCTTTTGAGGAGCAAAATCATAGGAGTGCAATAATCATATCTTTGCATCTAGCCATACATTAAAAAAAAAACATACAGCAAAACAAAACAACAAAGAAAAAACACACTTCCTTTTTTTTAAAGATATGAACCCTAAAATAAAAAATCAAAGTATTCCAAACTAATAAACAAATATTGTAATTCTAGTTGTCATGACTTTAATGCTCATAAAAAACAAACATGCAAAAACATATTGGTGATCTTTTCCAACCTGAGAAATTCTATGATTCTATTCTATGTTGGTAGCACTTTTGATCTTTTTGAAAAAAAAGATTTTTTTAATTTGTTGTAACTACATGAGCAACTGTTCAAAAAATTCTCCTGGCTTGATTGGCTCAGCAATGATTTGGGGAACCTGCTCTCGGGTTTCAGATGTAGACTGCGGTTTCAGTTCTGTTTTTTATTTAATCTCATTCCTAAATTGTCAGTGTGAATTCCAGTTAATGAAAGTTATGGTGGTGTCAGAACTCCTTTCTCTTCACCCTTGCTCCCATTTCATTTTACATATCATTTCCCACAGTGTATTTATATTGCTCAATTAATAAATACAAGTTGCGTATGTCTTCCTTCTGTAGTTTAGTTAGAGAGGATTGCTCAGCCCATTTTAGAAACCACATATGACCAAAACACTGGTGATATCTCTGTTTACTTCTGAGTTTAGATTAGCTCTCACTAGGACTGTGATGTCCTCCAAGGCACCCCTTGACTGAGACTGTCAGAGCAGAGATGAGGATAAGAGGATGTTAAGCATAGATCCTGCTCCAGGAGAGGATGTCTCATGGGGCTGACTTAGGATGTAAGTAGGATGAGGTCTCCCTTTACATTCAGTACCAATAATTTCTCTGTAGGACTCTGAGTGAAATAGGATCTTGCATCCTCTCCTTCTCCAAACTCTAGACTAACAATCATGGCATGATGGCAAACAGAGGGGGATGACTGGGGAGCTGAGGTTGACCCTAGTGCAGGCCATGCCCTCACAGACAGGGACTGTCCCAATGAATCTAACCAAAATAGGAAGACAGAGAGGTGATACAGGAGAACCAGTATGGTTTCACCAAGGGCAAATCCTGCTTGACCAACTTAGAGGCCTTCTATGACGTTGTATCTGCATCAATGGACAAAGGAAGAACCACTGATGTAATCTATCTGAACTTCAGTAAGGCCTTTGACATGGTACCCTTCAACATCCTTTTCCCCAAATTGGAAAGATATGGATTTGATGGATGGACTGCTCAATGGATCAAGAACTGGCTGTAGGATCAAGTCCAGAGGGTGGTGGTCAATGTCTCAATGTCTGGATGGACATCAGAGATGAATGGTGTCCCACAGGGGTCAGCGCTGGGACTGATACTCTTTAATAACTTCATCAATGACATTGGCAATGGGGTTGAGCGTACCCTCAGCAGGTTTACTGATGACACCGAGCTGTGGGATGTGGTTGACACACCAGAGGGATAGGATGCCATCCAGAGGGACCTAGACAGGCTTGATCAGTGGGCCCAGGTGAATCTTCTGAAGTTCAACAAATCCAAATGCAAGATCTTGCACCTGGATTGAGGAAACTCCCACTACCAATACAAGCTGGAGAATGAAAAGATTGAGCGCAGTCCTGCTGAAAAAGACCTGGGGGTAATACTGGTGGATGGGAAGCTAGACATGAGCCAGCAATGTGCCTCCTGCAGCCCAGAAATCCAACTGTATCTTGGGCTGAGTCAAAAGAACTGTGGCCAGCAGGTTGAGGGAGGTGATCCTGCCCCCCTACTCTGTGTTGGTGAAGCCTCACCTGGAGTACCATGTCCTGATGTAGAGTCCTCAGTACAGGAGAGACATAGACCTGTTGGTGTGCATCCAGAAGAGGGCTACAAAAATGCTCCAAGGGATGGAACACCTCCTATGAGGACAGGCTGAGAGAGCTGAGGCTGCTCAGCCCAGAGAATAGAAGGCTCCACAATGACCTGATAGTGCCCTTTCAGTATCTAAAGGGGAGATACAGGAAAGAGGGAGACAGACTCTTTATCAGGGTCTGTGGTGATAGAACAAAGAGAAATGGCTTCAAGCTTAAAGAGAGTAGACTTAAGTTACATATAAGGAAAAAGTCTTTTATTTGAACGTGATGAGGCACTGGAGCAGGTTGCCCAGAGATGTGATTGATGGCCCATCCCTGGAGACTTTCAGGGCAAATCTGGATCAGGCTCTGGGCAACCTGATCTAGCTGTGCATGTTCCTGTTCATTGCAGGGAAGTTGGACTAGATGACCTTTAAAGGTCTCTTTCAACTCTAAGGATTATATGACCTGGGATCTGTAACACAACCATCAGCAGCCCTTGACATTGAAAGTGATGAACGAAGGCTGGGTTCATCCATAGGCTCCCATCAGGAAGTGAAGAAGACAGGGCTAGAAGATTTGGCTAAGGGGTCTGTCCAGGAGACAAGCAGCCTCCAGCTAAGGTCTATGTGCATCCAGGAGATTGGGCTGGAGACTAGAACCACCGAAGAAGGGACTGTCCGTCCCAGAGGGCTGAAATGCTGTCCTGGTCCAGAAGGATGGTGGAGGAGGCACCAGGCAGCCAGGCCTGTGAGTACCCAGGCTTGGAACTTGACTTACAATGCAATTAAGTTTTACTGAGCTGAAGCAGTCTGCTTTTAGTATTCCCTGATTTTTATTAACTGATGGTATGCTCTAGGAAATGGCGGAATGAGAAAAAGAAAGTATTTGATAATGTTTCTAGCAGCTGTCTTACAGTGAGTGAGATAGTGAAAGAAAATCCCATCTATTTTGGTGTGCTGGGGGCTTCCGGTAGGACTTGTCAATTGCTTGCTGCATTTAATGTCTGGGATGGGATTACTAAAGTTGGGAGATGCTTCAGGTAAAGCAAATGGGTTTCAACTCCCAGGCTGGCAGCACTCTTTGTGACTGCACCAGGCGTTCTCATCCTGCTTTGGGGTTTTCTAGGTAACAATATAGCTAGCCCTAATCTATGTGGAGATCTGTGTTAGTTTTAAAACTCAAGGTGGTGTTTTTTCTCGTTGTCTGAATAGAGCCTATGTACATTATGGAGAAGACTCTGCAGCTGTAAATAAATGCAAGTGTTTATCACATTCCCTTATTGCTATTTCTGTTACCCCCACTTTCATTTCCTTTCTGTGTCCATTCTGATTTTAGCTGGGACAGAGCTGATTTTCTTTGTAGTGTATGGTATGATGCTATGTTTTGGCTTTAGAAGAAAAACAGTGTTGATAACACACCAATATTTCTAGTTGTTGCTGAGTAACACTGTTCAGAGCCAAGAGTTTTTCAGTTTTTCAGCTTCTGGTACTGTCCTGCCACGAAATAAACTGAGAGGGCACAAGAAGCTGGGTGGGGGACAGAACCAGGATAGCTGACCTAAACTCGCAAAATTATATTTCATACCCTATGAAATCATGTGAGAAAACTGTACAGCTGATGGGAGATGCCTGCAAGGGAAACCTCTGCTGGGCTGAACACGAGTTGATCAGTGGTGAGCAATTGCTTTGCCCATCGCTTGTCTTATACATGTGTATGTATTAACACTGTTATCTCTCTCTCTTCCTTTTCTGTCTTAGTAAATAGTTGATTGTTGTTGGGTTTTTTTTTCTTTGTTTGTTTGTTGTTTTTTATCTCAACCCATGAGTTCTATTTCTTTTCTTCATTATTCTGAGAGTGAGTAAAAGGCTATATGCTTTTTAGTTATCTGCAAGGCTAAACCACAACGGCATCATTTATCTGTCCATCTAGATTATTAAATGAAGAAGACCATGTGAGAAAGACAGAAAAACATTTCTTTCTTTCTTTTGTCTATGATGTTTACTAGAATTGTGGTTAATGCAAATGATTTTCTGTTTTTTGTTTTGTTTTATCCACTTTTTATTTTTTTTAACTGGTTTATAGCAAAGAACGTGTTCATTAACTGAAAAATAGTTGGATATAAGCAGATTAAGGCTGATCCAGGTCATTTGTGCTAAATGGTTTTAATAAAATTCAAGGAAATGCATGGTTTCTCTTGGACATATATGAATTTTAGCCGGTGTAGCAGGCTCTCATTCCTGTTGCTCTTTAGGGCGGCTGCTTGAAACTAGCAGATTCACCAAATTGCAAAACCAGAAACATCACCCACAAACAGCTGCTGCATGTACTTCTCTACTTCCTGAAATTATTTATTCACTTTAAGTTACTGATCTAAGAGCTGAATAGTCCTACTAAACAACATGCTCATGAGAAAATATATTAAATTAATGGGTACTTGCCAATGGTATGCAAAATTTCAGCAAGTCTGGGTCATTTTTAGCTGTATATATTTTGTAATTAAAGTATTAATTTCTAGTGACCAGTATCAACTATTTCCTTAACGTAGATATATCCAAGTAATTTAAGTTCAAACAGTCTGAACTGATGAGTTGGTCTATTTGAAGCAGATCAATGTAATGGAAAATGTAACTGTTCCTATAATTTGCAAAGTATTTCTCCTTGCAGCTAAATATGTTACCTTTTCTCAGAATTAATTGTGTGTGGATAATAAGGAATCACTGTGAACTTCTTTTTAGGTTTCTACTAGTCTTCAGGATTGTCTCTTTCACTTCTATGGAAGAATATTTCACATACCACTTGAGTCCTCATTTTATATCAGATATTTCCTATGGAAAAAAGAATAAACAATTACCTTCCGATTATTGCAATATATGATGTTCAAATAACTGTTGGAACAGCTTACACTTGGAGGGTTCTTGTTCTTCAGCACTAGCGTTCAGCCTCTTTGGTTGTCCTTGTCCATGTAAGGAGCCACTGTATTCCACCCTACCTTTGCAAATATTACGGCACTCAGAAGCTAGATACTGCTTCTGGTGATGGTGATTTTATTGGACTTAGATGAACAACAATCTCTTTGCGATCACTTAATCTCATATGAAAATTCATTTATTATTTTACTCAGGTCTTTCTCAAAGGGTGACACTCCACCTTTCTCATGGGACTTTTGTAGGCTCTAGTTCCACTTCTAGTAGTAAAGCAGAAAAAATCTGTCTTCAGGGAGCATATTTTGTGAGACTTCTTCCTGAAGTCTGCAGAGAGGTATAAATCTTGTGCTTGTCCTAACTAGAAATCTGTCTTAAGTTTTATAATACGTTTTCTGTATTGCTAATGCCTCTTCTACAAGTCAGGACTTTTCTTCCCATGATCACATTGAATGGCTGAGTCTATCATCAATTTCTGATTTGTGGGAAAGAAGAGGTAAAAGAAATCCTGAAAAGAGAGGAAGAAGGAGTTAAAGATTTTATAAACTGGCTCTAACTTTTATAATTAAATGAAGATAAAATACATTAGAAATTTCCAAGTGCACTTTGCTTGTATCTAAAGCTGTGGATACTCACCCCAGTTTTATTTCTAGACAAGAAAAACAGTAAGCTATCATATGCCTAATCTTGTGGGAGTGGAAATCTCTGTAGAGGTAATGGTGATATGCTGAGACCTGTGAAAAAATTATTGCAAGTTAACAAGCATATCTGTTCCTCACAAGGAAACAGTCTAAGTAGCGAGAGTCCTACTAGTGAACCAGAGCAGCCACTCAGCATAGCAACAGAAAGGTACAGATTTTAGACTTCTGTGGAAAAATCTGCTGGTACTTTGCTGGAGAGGATCTCATTAACTTTTTCATGTGGTGGTCATGTAATTCTGCTCTCTTCAAATCCTGAAAAGATACAATTGAAACATATTCACCTTTTAATGTTGCCTATTTAATATATTTTTAAATGTTTGTCAGTAAATGGATTGCCTTCAAAAAGCCCTTCTAATGTTATTTATCTGCTTACTTCGTAACTGTTTTATCTCCCTTACACTGTAAATGAGTGATGCAAATAGTCTTTACCGAGCTTCTATTGAGCTTCATCAATGTGAGATGGAAAAAAGCCATGACACAAATCTACTCTAAGACTAGAAATAATCATGTCAGCATTATTACATTTGCATCAGGTAGGGCACAAATAATGAAGAGTTTGTTCTCCTGAACTTTTGTAAAAATGACTTATTTTTATTGGTGGAGTCCTTACTGTACTCTTCTGGTGCAAAATTTCTTTTCTTTTCTTCTTTTTTTTTTTTTTTTTCCTTTCTCTGTGCCCTTTCCGTAAAACCTCACAGGAAAGAGGAACTATACAACACCATCCCCAGTGGGCTGAGTTGACTTCATAGTATCTGGGTGAACAGAAGTTATTCAGTGCAAACTCTCTCCTTTCTGCCCTAAAGCAGCTGACATACTAATGCAGAAAAGTTTTCAACAGCAGATGTATTTTATAGTAAGTAAACACTGTTATTTCATTATCTGTTCTGTTAACAAATTAAGTTAATTCTTGTGGAGTGGCTGGTGAAAATCTTCAGTGTGGTCTTACTGGGGCACAGACCATCAGCATAAGAATGAAAAGTAACTAATGTGAACGAGGGACAAAAGGCCTCTTGCAGCTCTTAGAGTGAAGTGACTCAGAACACTGACTTGCAGTCAAAGCTGTAACCTGATCATCCAGAATTTCTTCTTCTCATGGTTAACAATCCCTATAACTTTTGCTTTTTCATGAAAAAAAGAAAATGAATCATGTCTATTAGTAAGAAAGATTTAAATGGCTGATGCTGTGAACATACTGCTTTCTCTTTCTAGTTGTTTAAACTTCATTTCAAGCATCTGCTCCCTGGCGTTCACTCAGTTCCAAACACTGATTTGTGTTTGTCAAAGTACAAAGGGAGAGATTAAAGTAAACAGTTTTAAATAAGTAACATAATGAAAATTACAAATAAACAGATATACATAAATCTGGAGCATCAAGACATTACTTAGGATGGGGGAGAGGAAAAGACAGAAGTTCTGTTTTTCTCTGTAGTTGTATATTTATTGTACATATATTTCATAAAAAGAGTTTTCCACTTCAGTTTATTTTTCATAATTTAGTCCTATTCCCTACCAGTAAAAGTTTAATGATGTAGCACGATACCATGAAAATGTGCTTTCTGCTTTGAAAAATTGCTCTTTTTCCTGACTACTAAAAATGAACAAAATAACTGTGTGATCATAATTTTGATTCTCTCCTCTTTCTTTGAAGCAGTAGCTTATTTGAGATTAATTCAAGATGAAGGAAAAATTACCCAAAAGTTCTGACTGTTGACATGGGACTTTTCTAAAGTGACTATGAAGTTTGTGATTGAATTAATGGAATGATCTTATCTGCATCCTCAATACATTCTTTCAGTCTAGTATCTTCTTTTTAATTTTTTTTAATTTTATTTTTTCTCTTTATTTCCCAGAAAATGAAGACCAAAGAAATTCTGTCTTTTCTATTTCGAAGGGATAGGACAAGTGCAATTTATTTTTGTGAATTGGTATAGAATCATTCTTAGAATTTTTACTGGTATAAGGACTTCTTAATATTTTTCCTTTGAATACATATTTCCTATGTTGTTGGTGGAAAATAGTAGTGTTGTAACCCTACTTAATATCCCTGATGACTTTGCTCAACATGATTTATATTGTGTAGTTTCTATACTAAGCTGTTCTTATTTCAGAGACGATCAGGAAACCTAAAGAATTATACAGTTTTGAGCCCTTAGGGGATTTAAGCATTGTGTTCTCTTTCTTAAAACATGTTTTGCTGCACTGGAGTTGGGCAAGAACAGTCTTTCCATGAGCCAGAGCCAAATAGCTCGTGCTACTGGATTTGATGATTCCAGATGATACACAGTATTGGGTATTTTTACACAATTTTTACACAGCTTTTTAACTGTATTTTTGCAGTGAAGCACACTCATTTTAATAACTTATCTTGACATTTTAAGATACAGGATGCAGAAGGACACAATCATCTAAAATTCCTGTTTCTTCTACAAAGAAATAGCATTTCATTTGCTTTTTGTTGTTGTTGTTGTTGTTGATCCAACTGCACAATTCCAGTACAGTAAGTTTTTCTGTCTTTGTGAGATCACTATACCAAACTAGATCATAAGCATCACTAAATTCAAATAGATTGCATCATCTTTTCCCCTGTGTTTTCTAGGAAATCTGTCTTTTTAAGAGTAAAGAAAAATGTTGTGATTAAAACCTGTTTTTGACTAACAAATGTTAGATGTTCATTGTTACTTAATTACATTTGAGTTGCTTACAAACTGATTACTTAATGATGTATCACCATTAGGTGAATATTTTTCCAGACATCAGTGCTACATGTACTATTAAGTCTCCACCTCCTTTAATCTTCTCTCTTTCCCTTCTTATCCCTGCTAATGGGTACTAGTTACTTTTTTTTTTTTCCTCCAGTCCTGTGAGTCCTTACGAGTCTTCCAAGAAAACTCCCTAAACTAGTCACTTTAAGTGATTCTGAACAGGGTCAGACAACATTAAAGATCTAATTCATCATGTTGGTAGCTTGGTCTTCCCCTAGTATGGCCTCCATTCTTTCTCCCTTATTCTTAATTATAAACGTTAAGTGTTTGATCTCAATTAACATTTTTATATAGAATAAAGCAATGAAATGAAAGCAAGAAAATTTAAGCTTTTTTTGTCACCTGCAATAGTTCACTTTCCTCCATTAAATAACAAGTCATTCTTTCTTCCATTTCATTATCAGATTGAATGCATTTCAGAGCACTTCCTGATTGCCTTTTATGTTTTCGTCCAACTGTATATCGTTTTGTGCCATCGTCTGCTCTGCTTATCTCTCCATCATGTGCTATTCTTCTAAATGGCTTTTTAGCACTATGTCCCTGTTTCCATTGTGTACAACTACCTCTCCCCCTCTCCCACTTCCTGATCACTGAAGAGCTCCTGATGGAGGTGGTGTCTCACTACATCCATCACCTATTCTCTATAATGGAGATGGTTGTCATCAGACTTTGCAGTCTCATTATAATCAGATATTCTCCTGCACTATGACAAAAATAAAATAAAAAAAATCTATTATTAAAAGAAACGTGAGATGAGATTGTAGGAAGTATAGGCTAGTAATTCCCTAAGTAGTATCAAGAAATAAAATAGTCAGAAATGGTTGCACTAAAAAAAATCTAGAAAAATATGTTTGAGATACATATTACTATAGCTTTTGTAAGATAAAATACATCAGTTATTATTAATAAACGTTGTTATTAGTTTGTGTGTATGGAAGTAGCCTTGTTCACAGATCACGCTTTGCAAAGTGGCTTGCAAATATATGGAAAAGAGCTGAGCACCCAGAAGATGACAGAGGTGACAGTTTGCACATGAAAAACTGTCTGTGAACACCATCTTTCACAAAGATTGAGGCTGGGGAATAACCCAAGTGGTCCTGTGAGGCAATTCAATCCTCATTTCCCCATAGGAATCTATTAAATCTCAGCTGGTTGCATGTGAACATACAGATCTTCCAACTTTCACTACTGAGCAAATCAGTCTGGCAGTGGTGGCAATTCTTAGCGAGTTCCCAAGGTGTTCATCAGACATTTTTGATGAAATTTTATTCTTCCTGTGTTTCATTCTTGAAAAAAGTTGTTCAAAAATGTATGTACTGCCAGAGAGCGGTGACATGAATAAGGTGTGATGGTGAAGTGAGAGGTATTTTTCTCTGGTAAGTGAGGTCTTATAAAAGTCTAGTAAAGAGACATGATCCATTTTTGAGTTGAATATCTGATTGCAGCTTTACACTTTCCATTTAAAAATATGCAGGTTACATACACGAACTGAAAATACAATCTCAAGCATTCTAATAATAATAATAATAATAATAATAATAAATAAACAAAACCTTTTATGGCAGTCTGGAAACCTATTCTCAAATTCCTTTATCAAAGCAGAAAGCAGGACTGAGTATCTTTTGCTGTTTATAAGACAGTGTTCAGCCAATGTATCGAAATACATGAAATTATTTGCAGTGCTATCTTGAGTTAGAGCTGCGCTGAGCTCTCCCCATTTCCTTGTTCCAGTTGATACACTGTTAATAGCACACCAATGTGCGACTGTTGCTGAGTGATGGGTGTGTGCAGTGGAGGATGGGCCACACAGCAGGCTGTGCAGGGCTATACGTAGCCTATGGGCTGGACGTGTTTTAGATTGATTGCTTTGGTTTATTGGGTCATCAGTTGCCAACTGATAATTATAAAATAGATAGGAATTACAAAAACTCCACTGTGTACTATTTTTAAACATACAAGCAGCCAGCTAGAACCCAGATGTTACAGGAACCATAGAGGCATCACAAATGATCTCAGATTGCACACTGGTTTTTAAGTCCTACCCTGTTTCAGCTGAGTGTGACCATAGCTGTTGAATAAATAAAATAATTAATTATCCTTATTCAAATGCTGAACAAGACAAGAAACTAAATGAATGAGCAAGACTCTGAGGCAAAAGGTAAAAAAATAAAATAAAATTGCAATCTGACCTCAAAGCAAAGAGCTGATATTAAATTTGTGGTTGTTTTCTGGTACTGTGGATTTTGACTAGAACTGGTTGCCATTCCACATATGACCACCAGAGGATCAATTTTCAATACTGCAAAATATTGGTATACGCTGATTTTGCTAGTTACTCAGTTTGAATTGCTATGAACTCTCAGCTATTTCATATGTCCAGAGGCACTGCTCCACACTCCATAATTGGCTAGTGAATGCTGTTATCACCTGACAATTCCAGTTTTATATCACCTCACCTTACTTCACCTAGTTGTCTTATTTTCCTGGCTCAGTGGTCAGTCACTGTTTTAATTGCTGAAATTCTGCCAAAGCAGACAAAGCAAGACTTTGATGCCTTTTTAGAACTGGTAGAAGAATTACCCTGACTCCACAGAATCTGTGCTTGTGATCATGATTGTCTCCAGCTGAGAGGCTGTTAAATGTGAAAGAATAGGATGGAGAATGGGTATTACAAGAGGGACTAGCAAAAATTATAAAGTTAGAAGGGGAAAAAAAATAGAAAGAAAGAAAAGAAACGAAATCAGCTGGAAATTTGTTGAAATGAAAGATTCCTCTTGAAAGGTAAAAAACTGTCTAGTAGCTTCTACAAAAATCAGCTATTCAATGCTGATCCAATGCAAGACAGTGTTGTACAGAGTACTTTCTGTGACAGAACTCCTCATTGTATACCCACGCCACAGCAGCTAAGGGTGTTTGTAACTTTCTCATGTCAACTACTATCCATTTTTAATACTTCAACCACTGACAAAATTCCCAAGCATAGGCATGATGGGCAAGATTTGGGGAATATATATATATATAAAATCTGTTCCCTCTTTCCTGAACTGGTGGATGAACATTTTCAATTAGGAGAACAGTAAACAAAAAAATTATTCTCCATTCCACCCCCTTTAGTTCATTATCATAAATCAGTATCAGCAACACTCATTCTAAAAGCAACTCTACGGAGAAATCATCTGCTCAGTTGTTAAAAAAATGCAATCAGAAAGAGGACATGAATGTGACTCAAGAGGAGCTCCACACAGAGAATAAATTCCTGGACTCTTACCATATCAAATCAGCCTTTTATACTAAACTTTGTAAGAAACTGTGATGAGAACCAGTTCTTCACACAATGGAGCATAAGAGGAGCAAAGGCCATTAGGGAAATCCCAATAGCCCAGAGGCACAAGACCTCTTCATAGTCACAGAGCTCTCCAGGGGTGACATCTACTATCATGAGTCAGCAGGAGACCCTGTTTTAAGATCTCCACAGACTGAGGGGTAACTACTAGAGGTGGGGGTTCTTTATGGGATAGCAGTGAAGAGCATTTGGGGATTTTACAAGACTTATTATTCAGAGTTTATGGAAAGAATGGAAGGTAAACCAGAAAACGTAGCTGAGAAAAATCTATTTATTCTTACAGGAGAAAAAGTTTCTAAATTCTTTGATAAATTAAAAAGCTCTTCAAATTTACATTTTAGGTCAACCTGAAGAAAAATTTGTTTTTTAATGACACAGGTTATTTAAATCTTTTTTTTTTTCTTAAATGGTAGTATTGAAAGGAAAACTACTACATTTAAAATGAAATATCACAAAGAGTTTTTTTCTTTCCTTAGAAAAAGTCTTAAACAAAAAATCTTGTTCAAATCTGAAGTCTTGAACAAATCTGTTGTTATAATTTTGAAGTTAAAAAGAAAATCACCTCAATTTTTCTTCAATCAATTCAAAATACTTGAGTTTGCTGATTTTTGGAAGCAGTATTGTCCTATTTGCAATAGAATCCTTTTTCTGTGAAGCTGCAATAATCTAAAAATTTGCTTCTATTCTCATGCACATTTCAAGTTGAGAAGCCTCAAAGGTAACATTTTAAATTCTAGAAATTATGTCTTCATAGAGAAGAAATATGTCTTGATAGGCTTCCAAATCCCTGAAATATGTTTTACCATGTGGGGAAAATAGGGTGGTAAAGTTAGAAGCATGCAGACATTGTGTTCTGCTAGCACAATTCAACCACTCAAGGAAAAAAATGTTTTTATTTTTATTTAATACAAATTCATACCATCTTGCTAGCCTTCAGTACCTAAAAGCACTGGAAACTAATGTCTTGGTTGCTTCCATCACCAAAGTAAACCAGCCTAACATTTTTGAAGCTGTCAGAGTAGTTACCCTTATAATTGATTTTATTGCACTGTGGTAAATTTATCATAATTCTCATTGCTTACCCAAGGATGTGCTGATTTCTGATTGAAGCAAAGGTTGGTGCTTGATAATGTGGGAGGAGTGCTGTGCTTTTATTTTCCTCTCTGTTTCATCTTTTTACAGTCCTGACCTCTTGTGAAACCAGCTCACGCCATGCCCTGAGGCTTGACTTATACTGGAATCTGTGTCTAAGGAAATGTACTGGAGGGGGTTATTTTTATTTTTTAGAAGTCTTATAATATGTTCAGCTTCACTGTGAAGTGATACAAAAGTCAGTTCTTCTTTGCAGAGGAAAGTAGTTTCCACTAGGCTTTTAAAAGTCTGGATGAGTTTTCTCCACTCATTTCTGGAGCTGCTTCATCTATTAGTGACACTGGGAAGTTAGGAGGAAAAAGCCATGATCCTTTATCTTAAAACTTGGCGGTATGACATATGCCATAAGAAAAACATTATCCCATACAAGAAAACTGTCAATTCAGTTAGTATTTCCTTAAGTGACAGAACTTAAGCCAATGAAATCTGGTGACAGTACTCTACTTTCAATGTGGTAGAAAGATTTTGGTTTCATTGAAGATGATCTGGTTTAGAAGCACATGTTTTGAATTATACCTTTTATTTACATAGCCGAGGCCTTAGGCAGATTTAATATAGCAGTTTCCCAAGAAGTTGGATATATGATGCGAAGGAGTCTGTTTTTAACCTGCTTATTCAATGAGGTACCGATTTCACTGAGACTGGTCACTTTGAGAACATTTAATTTCCTCTCCACATATAAGTATGTTTTGTTTGTTTAAAACAACAATAGGGGAAATGTTACTGGTCTCCTCCTTGGTGTCCAGCTTTAATAAATACCACCCATGTCTCAGAATTTTCTTATCAGAACAAACTGAGGAATTGCTGTAGACCACTACACAAATGGGCCCCTCACTGTAAGAAAGACATTGAGGCCCTGGAGCATGTCCAGAGGAGGGCAACAAAGCTGGTGAGGGGTCTGGAGCACAGGCCTTATGAAGAGCGGCTGAAGGAGCTGAGATTGTTCAGTCTAGGGAAGAGGAGGCTCAGGGGAGACCTTATTGCTCTTCATAACTACCTGAAGGGAGGTTGCAGTGAGCTGGGGGTCAGCCTCTTCTCTCGTATGACTAGTGATAGGACTAGAGGGAATGGCTTCAAGCTGCACCACAGAAGATTCAGGTTGGACGTTAGGAAATACTACTTCTCTGAAAGGGTGGTCAGGCACTGGAATGGGCTGCCCAGAGTGGTGGTGGAGTCACCGAGCCTGGTGGCGTTCAAAGAGCGTTTGGATGTTGTGTTGAGGGACATGGTTTAGCGGGAACCATTGGTGAAGGGCGAATGGTTGGACTGGATGATCCTGTGGGTCTTTTCCAACCTTAGCAATTCTATGATTCTATGAAATAGGACAAGCTGACTGGGTGCTGAAATTTCAGTACAAGTTTGGTCCAGAAGTGTAGGGCAAAGATCATACTCCACCAATGCTGCAGAAGAGCTCCTGCAGAAGCACAATTGCCAGTATCTCATCATGGTGGAAGTAGGCTGTAGAAGCATATGCTAGCAGGTGGAAAAAATGGCTGTTGTAACAATTGCATCAGCATAGCTGTACCATAGTTTCCCAGCAGTATCTTGGCTCAGCAGAAGTATCTTTCTCATTGCCATTACCATGCAATCTGTTGAATTGTATGAAAATGTTTAAGCTCAATTACACAGATTAGCAATTCAGATCTTTTGCCTAATACTTCTGGTGGCATGATGGTACATATAAGCCTGACTTAAAAATCTGTTATTTTAGTGTTTCTTTATCTCTCTTGCTAAAGCAGGAGGCGCACGCATGATAAAAAGAGAAATAGTGTAGGGGGGTGATGCTGGAGTGTTCTCTCTAAACACAGACTGAAGGTGAAACGCTTTATATAACTTAAAAAGAAAAAAAAAAAAAAAAGACCCAAAGTCAAATAAATAGAAGTTGTAGAGAGCTTCATTGGCTATAACCAGCTGTTGTAAGAAATGTGGCAAAGGGAGGAAGTACTTGTTCAGCAGCTTCTCTCTCTTGACAGGAGCAGGACAGAAGTTTTCCACTGCCCATGTAATTTTCAGCTCACACCAAGTACTCTGTGACTCAGTGCATCATCCTATAAAATGAATAAAAGTAGGGTCATGCTTCATACAGTATTTTTGAATTATATCATTCCCAGTGAGGTGAGTGCCAGCTTCATAAGCAATACAGGTACAGAGCAAAGAGCTTTGTCCTAGATTAGAAAACAACCTAAACAGCCTAGAGAAAAGTGACTTTAGACCTCTCATATGATAGGATTTTAAGCCATTTTAGATAGAGTTAAATGTTTTCACAAAATAACATCTTTTCTGTCTTCAGGAAAGCCCACACTTGTCAGTGGTCTTGGCAAGCTCCAAAACAAACAAACCAAAAAAAAAAAAAAAATAGAGAGAGAAAATAATTTCAAAGCTCATTTTTTAATGGATGTTTTTTGGGAGTTAGATCACATAAAATAAAGATACTGGACTTTTCTTGCAGGCTTACTCTGGACAGCTTTTTAGTAAGGTGGACATCTACGCAGTACAGCATGCACCAGGATCTGTAGAGTTTCACAACAAAATAAGCTGACCTAAGCTTAACTCTGTAAACAAACTTTGTAAAGATTTCTACTACATCTTTTGTTTTGTTTTGTTTTCCTATGGTTGTACCCAGTGAACCTGTTATCACTTCTTTTTTTTTTTTTTTTCAACCAAATTAGACAAATTATAACCAGCCTCAAGACCTAGATGAAAATGAGCAAACTCACTACCTAATAATACTATTAGGGGCTGAAGGCAAGCAATGGCTTTCCTGGAGTCAGATCTCTTTTCAGACTGAAGAATAACAAATAACACTGCTTAATCCTTAAAGCCTTTTCTGGATATGATCTCCTGGATTTCTCTTCTATGTTTTCTTGGTTTGTAACGTGAGTCCAAGTTTACTCCTGCTGCAGCTTTGGAGAGCACTACTGGGATAATGTCCACTAAAAGAACATGAAGGAGCTCCACTGTCAGCCTAGGCAATCAACCTAAGAAAAATTATATTCCACAGCAGTAGCTGGTGACAGACTATCCATTCCTCCTTCTCTTCCTCCCACCTACTTTATTTGGAACAATCTGTTCAGATATTACTAGAGCTATTGTAAAAGTAAGTGTTTCAGTTTCAACAGTATTTTGCTGCATCATTATTTATTATTTTGACTTAGTTAAAAACAAGCTTATTCTAAACTCTGAGGAAGTGCATGAAATAAAACACAAGCTAGAGCCAGTTCCAATATATAAAAACTTCTGAAAGTACAGAAAATGAGATCTTGCTCACCATCCAAAACAACCTACTCATCCTGCTTTCTCAGAAAGAACTTGGTAAAAAAAAAAAGTCCTTTGTAGTGTGATGTAGAGGTCAACTAATTCAATTTTTGTGGGAGGATAGGAAAAGCAAGTTCTTAAGTTCAAGACCTTTTGTCAGAACACTCTGTATCATCTCTTCTCAATTATATTAGGTTCTGTTAAAACCGTGGGCAATGTCCATTGTCACTGTGTTATTCACCTAAGAGGAAAGAAAGAAAAAGAAAGCATCAAAGGTAATCTTTCAGAACTTGTAGATTAAGCACTTTCAGGTACAAGGAAATGGTTTGTTGTAGAAAATGGTGCTTATGAATTAAATATTATTAGCTCAAAACCTTAATTTTGCTTGGAAAATGGCTGGATATCCCAAAATTAGAGGTTTTGATTATTATTTGTATTATGGTAACACCTAGAGGCCAGAGCCCTACTGTGCATTGCACTGTGCAAGTGCACACAAGGGGTTGGTTATTGGTTTGAGGACTATATTACAAATGCAAAATGTAAGCAGCAAATGGATAATGCAGAAAAGTGCAAAACAAGAACATGCAAGATGGAGGTGGTCAATCTGAAAATAATGACTTCACTGACTCATTTGCTGGCCTCTAGTTGGGTTTAGAGAGGGATTATATCAAAGACATCCCAGGAGTGACTTGGAACAGGCTCATGGGACCACAGACATACTACAAGAAATGCCACTGAACATATGCTTTATTATAAGCATTTACCACCACCATCCCTCACTAACTTCACATTCCAAGTATTTTGGTAAGACTGTCTTCATGTGATCAGCAGTAACTGACAGAGTATAAGGAAATAATTTGCCTGAAGTCAATAGTCTTTTATAGGAGCAATTAACGTGGGATTTATATGTGTCCTGGAAACTGAGAATGTTGTATTTTCATTCTTTCTTTTCAATGTTCCCAACATATTTACATAAAAAAACTGTTGCTGGCATTGAATAATCCTGGAATGGCTATGCCCCATTTTTCTGCCTTTTGGTCTACTGAATGAGTTTGTAACAGCAAACTGTTATGGTTTAAAAAGATACAGCAAACTCAAGGATAACATTACTACTGTTGTCTGTTTAAATTTCACAGCAAACGTTCTTACTCTCTGCTGAAGAATGTTATGAAATCTGACAGTGACTTAAGACAGGGGGTCATATTTGAGGGCTGAGTGTTAGTATTGGCTATGGTTCAAGCACTGAGCCTACTATTGAGGGAGTTTATTATTGCTAGTGAGTATCTTCTTCTATTTTTATAAAAGAGCTATGAGAGCCTCCTTGGAAGTGGGTGACATTTGGCTGGTCAGCTAGCAGTAAAAGAGTTGCAAGTTTTGTGATATTTATCCATGCCAACAGTTTGCTCACACAGCAAGTATTCTGTAGAGCACTATTCTTCTTGTTACCAATGGCACTGGACAGCTTTCTAATGCCTCTCCTGAATATTTTCCAAAACTATCTGGTTGGCTGGGACTACACAAAACTTACGTTTGCCAACTGCTGACCCATCTGTGGTGCCTGGCACATGTTACTTCCTTAACTTGGACTGGCTTGAATTGGAAACCGCAGCCCACAGCTTGGCAGAGAAATCAGAGCCGTATCATGAACAGCTTTGTGATGGCACTGGCTTGTCATGTATCATCTTTAAGTCCCACATCATGTGCTCGTTATAAAGAAGCAATAAAAGAGCAGGATTAAAAACTTGGTGTTAAAATGTAAAGATTGTCATACACATGTAACAGGAACCAGACAGTTCTTGACTGTGTGTCCAGCTCCTCAGAAGTCCGGTAATGCTGTCTCATTTCACTCATCAAAATCTCTGATTTCTCTCATCTATTATCCATTCTGAATTACATGTTTCTATTTCTATACTGTTATATTTCTGCTATACACGGCCGACAGATTCTTCATCCTAAATCCTCACAGACTGTTTTCATTGTTGAAGTCACTATGAAATGTACAATCCCAAATCTTGAGAGATCAGGTAATTTCTGCTAGCCATTAGCAGAAATATCTTTTTATCTTCAGTACTTCAGTCTTAGCGTATCTCCAGTAGCACGTTTTTTTCTTTGTTTATTTTTAAATAATTCTTTTATGTGTAAAGTGAGAAGAAACTGTCAGATGAAGAGACCAGACCTAACCCAATTAGGGTTAATTTGACAAGTGAAAAACTATCAATAAGACAAGTTATATTTTTATCACAGATAATTGAGGGTTGCTGACTGAACAAGGGTTTCTGGAATCAAACCTGCTAAGGTCTGGAGAAGACCAATATGATAACGCATATTGAAATTCAGGTAGCAAACCAGTGGTGTACACTGTAAAGGCTGCTAGGATATGATAATCTTCAGTGATGTTTTGCTGCTGGTGGAAAGATAAAATTTACTTCAGCCATCAGTTTTTCCTATGCATATAAAGACATGGCAGCATACATTTGACAACAAAGGCTCTGCATCTGGATGTTGTTTTTCCCACTTCGCTCTTTCATAGTTTTCAAATTCTCTTACAGCTTTACCAGTCAGAGACAGTAATTTAGTGCAGAGACCAGCACAGCTATCCCACAGTCCCTCAGTGAAATTGTCTGCCTTCACCTTCGTGCTTTTCTGTACCCACTTGAAATGTGAGTTGATGATGTTTGCAGATTACAATTATGTTCATATGGGATGCAGAGACAACTCCTTCAAAAGATGTAGAATTCTTTTTACTGACAGGTGACGAGAACAAGATCTTTCTTTGAAGTTAATGGATTTGATTCTTCTTTCTGCTTAGAAAAATCAGCTCAGGATATCACTGTGATGGCATTGAGGAAGGAGTGGAGAATCAGTCTCAGAAAATTTAATTGCATGGTGCTTTCTCTTCTCCCAGATTCAAGAAACAGGACCAGGGAGAGAAAACAGTGTCCTGACTGTTTTTTTAGTAGGGCAGCATGGTGTATCACCAAGGGTTACTGAAGTGACTAAGAGAGGCAATTTAATCAAATGTGGGTAAAAAAGCACACATAATTTTTCAGTTACTGCGTCATGACCCGGTGTCTGAGTATGTGATATGCACAAATGATTTGGATCCAGCCACTCACTTTTTTATTCCTTCAGTGGTATTTTATGTTTGCATCTTCATCCCACAGCTATTTTCATGCAGTCTTGATTTGTACAGAAGCTTTTTTTTCTTCTTTTTTTTTTTTTTTTCCAAGAACCTGCCTAATGCTTGTTTCTTCCTAATATTGCTGTGAATATTGATCAAATCTTACATGCAGTCAGAACAACATTTTATTTGTACTGGCTGATAACTTATATACCAAATTCTGTCTTTATATCATCCAAGTGAATCCATTTTCAGTGTCTATGCAAAGACAAGTGGTAAATTATCTTACATGAATATAAACATTTTTTCATTGAGAATTTCATAGTTCTCATTCCTTATGATTGCTCTTGTAACCTAAGGAGCTCTTCTCTTCAAAGTAAAAGGTAACTCCTGCAGTCACAAGTCCATAATCATTTAATTAAGTAGTAATTCATGTAATTTTACCAATAGACTGTGAAATTTTGTTTCATTTTCCATTTAGCATACGTTTGATAAAATGCATTTCCTGATATGCAGAGATCTAAACACAGTGTCTTAACATTTAAAACATTTTTCTTTTGATAAATCAAAATTGTTTTGCCTTGGATGTAGTCAGAAATGTGAAACTTTGTACAAATTTGTCACAAGAGAAACACTTGGGTTATTAATTGCCAAAAACACTGTAGTTTTCATCCCCATAGTGAAAAGTAAACCCTGGTGGTCAGCACTCTAATGAAAGACATGGGTTCCTCATTCCTTGCTGAGAGGGTATACACAGAGGAAAATCCTGTGCCAGGCCCTCCGAGGTTTAGCTGCTCAGAGAGGCTTCAGACTGTGGCCTAATATTTGTCATGACACAAGAAGTAAATAAATACCTTGGCACAGAGCCTAGAGCCTGTCAACACTGCCCCTGCTGCAACCTCCTGTTCAAAATACAGAGCTCTATTTATCATCTTTTCATATAAATCCTGTTCAGAGGAAATCAATTAGGACATATTTAATTTCCTTCTCTGGCTTCTTGGTGATGTCACCTAGATAAACCCTGTATCCAGAGACCCTCACTGAGAGCATTAGGCCAAAGTAGCTGTGAAGGTTGTTACTTGTCAAAGTAATTTAATTTATAATGACATGTTTCATAGTTTGCCTGTGCAAAGTCAGCTTAAGGAAATAACTTCTGTGCCATTTCTCCTAAATGTTAAAATACAGAATAGTTACAGCTGCTGTTTAATGAAACATTTCACAGTCACAAGGATTTTCACACTAGATTGGAACCCCACTGCTGAGTCATTTTATCTCTTCAGTGCTGTAAATATTCCCAAGCATTCTTACTAAAAAGTGGTGAAACACTAACAAAAATGTACTGTGAGCAGGAAAGTAATTTTTATTTCTATTCTTGCACTAGAAAGAATTATTGAGAATTATAGGAGTAGAATTGGATGTATTCTGCTTGATGGGAGGAATGTGGGAAAAAAAAGATGGAGGTAACAACAAAGAAATTGTGGATGATATACTGAAACTGAAGACTACAAAGAGAAGAAAGAGTGGCAATCCAGGGAAAGACAGTCATGAAAGTGAGCAAATCAAGTGTTAAACATGAATGGAGGAAAAAAAGGATGAAAAGATTATGTTTTGAGAGATACAGAAAGGAAGGCGTCCCAGAAGAGCAATGTTCCATGTTATTGAAATCTACGGTCCTGGAGGTCCTTCCCACTGGATTTGACTACTGTAAGAGTAGACTTTTGGGACACAGGATTTTGTATAACTTCAACATATCTTAGATGACCAAGAGAGCAGGGTCATGGGTTATGTCTGGGCAGCCATTTGCTGCTTAGTCTAGATCATAAATGCCCACTCTGCTAGTTTTGTGTTTTTGTTGCCCTCTTTTTTAAATGTATTTTAACTAAACATATTAAAAAAAAATTACTTGTATGCATTAAATATATTATATATTTTATATGCAGCCCAAGACAATACCTTTTCATTCAATGTGTCCCAGGCAAGCCAAAAGTTTGAACACTGGTGGGACAGTCTATTTCTTTAGAGTATGAAACATACATTGAAGGACCTGGTGTGGAAGAGAACAGTACATGAACAAGGAGGTGTCCTTGGATTGTCCTTCTGACCTCAGAGTCTGGGAGTATCATTCTGGAAAAGAATAGTGCTCTGGTACCTAATTTCTGCCTTTTCTTTGGAATGCACTTAATTTTTTAAAGTGATGGAATAGGGATTTTTCTTCTTTTCTTCAGAATGCTAACCTTTCAAAATCAACAGGGAGCACAACATAACCCAGTATTTCAATCCTGTTTCACATCTGATGGCTATTTATAATGGTTGCTCAAATAGGAAATTTGCTTCTGACCTTTGAAGCTGGAATATACTTGAAATTCATGCCTCACTATGCTCTGTCTGCTCCTTTTCATGCATGTTTTTATATGTGGATTAATAAATATGAGTTTGGGAGCAAAGTTCTAGCAGTGAAATCTCACTCATGATTTTGCTGTGAGATACATTTGCAAAAAGCTCATCCACAAAGTGGAGGCAAACAACTTTTCACTTCGAGCAGTTTTAAATATGACATCACTATCTATGACTGACAGAATCAAGTACTTTTATTGTCAGAGTGACACATACGACAAAACCACTAAAGCTTAAGTAACCCAGGAAAAGAGATTTTAATTATGGCTCTTTGTTGTAATGTATTTTACTGTAATATGTGACTTAAGATAATAGTTTGGGTTAGTATTAGCCAGGCTACGATTCTGTTATTACAATACACTGCATTACAGCTTGTGTGCATGTCAAGAGAAATCTGAATAGTCAAAACTTTGAGTTATGAAATGAGTTCAGCAAACTTAAGCCACAAGATCTTGCTCTACATTCACAAAATACAGCAATCAAACAGAAAGCATTACACAGACAATGTTAGGAAGACGCTGAGGAGTAATGGGGTGCACTAAATCTTTTCATCCTCACAGCTCAGGCTGGAGCTGAAGAAGGGTCAGAAACTACTCCTTTAACTGAGTCTTAGACTCTCTAAAGCAGATAGGAACAGTATTTTCTGCCAAAGCACAATCTAAGAATTTGCCTACAGTATATATTGATCTGGCATATTCTGTATAGGATAGATAAAAATCCTCTGTAAAAAAATCATGCTATATATTTCTAACTGAAAGTACTAGGCTGAAATAAATTCTGATAGGAATGGAAGTTAAAATAGGTAATTGTGTGTTAATTTGTAAGGTTGTGTCCCTAGGTTTTTGAGATACAGTGAAGGTAATTTAGTGATACAAGTTTTGCGTGAACAGGTAAGCATTTGAGAATACAATATTGTTACCTGAAAGCTGTCAGTGTAATTGCTTCAGGAGTTTATCCATCATGACAAAAATAATCTTTAGGCTCTGACTATACAGATAGAACTTTAGGCACATAAGAACAAAAATATCCATGATTCTGCTAACATAAAACTGCAAGACGAGATATTTTTATTTTCAGTTTTCTATGGTTTTCTCATGACACAGTGAAGTGAAAGTCAGGTTCATCTTTCAGGAAAAAAACATTTTTTTAGAAAATAAGCAGACTGTCTTTCCCGTGAACTTGTATATGCATATGAAAAAATGCTTCAGTGCTTCTGAAATCATGTGGAGCATAATGCTGAGTAACTGTAATTTCAGTTTTGCAAAGGACTTCTTTTTTAAACAAGATTCAGTATAAGAATGATTGTGACTGATTTGTTACTGCATCTTTAATATGCAAAGAACTCCAAGTGCAAGAGTTAAAAAGAAACTTGCCAATTGGAAATGGTTTCTGCTTGCATTGTTTCAATATAGTGTATTAAAAACAGTTTGTTTCACTCTGAAGAATTCAAGATTTGTGTTTTAGTTCTTTACGTTTGGAAAGGGAAACCTCAAACGAAAATATTTTTTTCCAAATATATTTTTACTTGGATCCAAATGACAGATCTCTATTTGCATTGAACTCAGCAGCCTTTGGATGAAATGCTGTTTTCTCTAGGATAATATAAATCCACCTGGGGCTGTACCAAATACCAGTAGGGTCTCATTTCAGCTGCAATCAAATGAAGGTGCACTTAGGGAAAAATCATGTCACAATTACTGATGTTGAAGCCAGAACTATCCTCTTATCCCTAGACATGGGTATGCATGTGAAAACTCAGGCAGAAATTATCTGCTAGTTTGGGAGAGAAAATATCTATGTGTTTTATTTGGAGTGCAAACCCACAGTGCCGCTAGTTCTATCAGCCCAGACAGACTTTTTTATATACCCTTTAATTCGCTTTCTGTACCTCATGGGAGTGATGCTCTGACTGAAATGCCCTCAGACTAGCCTTGATCTTATTCCCGTGTGTATAAAGTATTGACATTCAAAACTGACTGAAATGAATATCAATGGCTCCATAAGCTGGCAGCTAGAACATCTGTGTAAGAGACACCACCAGATTTACTTACAGTCAATTCCAAGCGGGGAAGGAAGATTCCCAAGCCCTTGGGAGAGGTCTACAGTAATGTATTACAGGGGTCAGATGGGCAAGTCTTCCTTGATCTCACTTACCCAAAGTATTTGATTTTGAATATATATATATTTAAAGTATTAATCAAGTCAGAGAGTCCCTAGGAATGATGCTTCATCCTGGCAACAAAGGGATACTAGGGAGGTGGAACACCTGTGTGCAATGAATCTTTTAACGGTTTGATGTGAATCTGAAGAGCCTCAGTTAGAGAGTTTGAGAAGCCATCAGCAATCTGCCCTGCAGTGTTAACAGCCAGGTTGCTGGGACACCTTTTCCCATGCAAGTGGCAGCCATACTGACCCTTGTCCTGGCTGCTGTGCATGATCTGATCCTTAATTAGGTAAAACAGGCTTACAAATTCTTTCTCTTGTTATCCTGAGAGAATCAACTGCAAGCATAGCACATATGGTGAATTAAAATCCAATATTTCATCTGCCTTTTCTAGTGTTCATTGAAGTTTTTCTTAATAGAAAAAAAAATCTCTGTATGTGCTGATGAATGAAAGAGAACAGACAGAAGACCCTAAGCCACCTTTGTGGGCTGATAAACATTTGTTCAGAATATTTTCCACTTGATCCATTATTTTTTTACTGAATGTGTAAAATGTGCCTCCATGATAAAATTGACAAAGCTGTATGTTATATATTTTGGTGTTCAGGTTGAGATCTTGACAGGAAATACTTCATCTAAAACATCAAAGGCATATGGCTAGAGGTTACCAAGATTTCATTAATTCTAAACTATAATGTATATTTGAGTCCTATAGGACCATCTGATTACCATTTAAGACCCCTTATTCTTGACATCCTCTAGTGCAAAATCATTAAACCACACACATTTTTTCATTCCTTCCTTACGTCATTTTGCCCATCTTATTGTGAGATTAACTGTTCTATTCTAATTCATCTTTTTCCAGTTTTTTTTTATTATGTCTTGAGCATTTAATATCTCTTATGTCCTTAATTCTTCAACTTCCTTCAGTGAGATCCAACGATCTCAATCTGGATTCTGAATCATGGCACACTATGAGTTTCCAACAGCGTCCTATAATATTCATCTTGCTTTTTAGTCCTTTCTTCATTATTTTACCACCTAGATTTTGTGACAAACATTGCACACTGAGTCAAGATTTATACTGAAGTACTAGGACAGGTGCTTTTTGATTGGAATCATACAGGTAATTTAGGTTCCTTTACTGTCTCTGAACAGTATCATGTAATATACCATGAATACATCTGTGTACTTCTACAAAGGGAATATGTTCGCAAAGAACAGCAGCTGATCATAGAAAAGGTACCAATCACTCTTGAAAATTTTCAGTGTGGCTGATTCGCAGCTAACAAGTCTGTGATGGCTGATGATAAATTAACATTCAAAAGATAGGAAGGTAGGTTAAATGCAATGCACCAGTCTGTTTATAAGTATCTAAACAGTTGTATAAGCTTGTTTTTATTATGCCTGTCCCTTAGCTCTTGCCAAGTCACTTGTCTGCAAACTGTAGAAAAAATTATTTATTAAACTTTTATACTAGAAACACGGTTCAAGGAGACCTCAGTCATGACACATGTTTCAAGGGACTAGAATAATGCAAATAAGAGCAACATGGAGGCCAAAGAGGGAGAGGGTTTCTCTAAGGCAGCCTATGAAGTTATATTGAGATGAAACCAGACAAAATGTGTTTAAGCTTGGTTGCTGATGCACTTTCTGATGGTGGCATCTATCGGCATGATACGGTCTCTAGAGGGAAGTGGTACAAACTCCAGCAGTGGATACTTTAAAAATCAGTCTGATAGAGAACATTTGAGAAAATAGTAAGGGGAAAAGGTGTGGGTGTTGGAGAAGGAGAGCTGAAGAAAATAAACTTTGGATCTCAATTCCATGAGTCTAGGACAGCTACAGCCGGCTTGCTGCTTGCTTATACTGCTTGTCTAGAAAAACGGGTCACTTCATAACACATGGGAAAGGGAGGGATATACTCTATTAACTGCTTCCACATAGGAGCTGTATATATGCCACTTAATAAATGTCAGTTATTTTCTTCCCAGTGGAGGGATTTCTGCTTAATTTTTTTCCAGCAAAACAAATAACTCAATCAGATTCAGGTGCTAGAAGAAAATGTGACAAAGTATTGTTCTTCAACATGATCAAAGCCAACTACATAAGGCAATATTCTTCAACATATCTGAAGTTTTTGTTTCCAAAATCATGTCCAGAATGCACTCTATAGTGAGATAGATGGATATATTCTACTTCTAGATAATTTTAAGTTCATGTTCTAGCAACAGCATGTGAGCCAAAATGAAAGAAAAAGAAACCTTGAATCAATTTTCACATACTGTGTTATGTTACAGTGTGCACTGTTCTCTTGTATGAGAGCAGTATTTTCATTTTATCTAGACTGGTATATCTTTCCAATAAAAGGGAAAGGTATTACAGGAGAAGGTTTAGAGATTGTAGAAAGAGCTAAACACCTTTAATTCTTGTAGAAGGAAAATTTCAAATTCTTGCAGCAACTGCCCACCTACGTGTGTAAAAATAAAAACTATTTTGGACTGAAACAGGTATAAAGTGTGTTACTACTGATGTATCACCACCAAAACAGTCCATCATAAGTAAAATCCATTCTTCTGTTTAAAGAATCAGAACCATTGCAAACAATAGTTGTGTTAATCCTTTTGTTTTTCTTAATTTAGTTTACATGCTGAGTTTAAAAGTTGTAGCTACTGTAAAGGAGTAGCCCAAAGTCCCTTTAACTCTGCACACACAGGCCATCAAATCCAGTTAGGACTTGTTTCTAAGTGCCCACAAAGGTTGCCCTATTTCTGCTTCAATGCTGTTTGCTCACTACACTGAATTGCAGGGCCCTGAGACCTCATTGGTGTTGGACAAACTACATACACACATATTGTCCTAATTCTTTAGGATTTTGCAGTCTACTTGAGAATTGATGTACAGGTATAATGAAAAGTGGGACACGATAAAAAAGCAGGGATGGGGAAACTACAGAGGCACTGTGGCTTATCTCACATTTGCAGAACTTGGTAGGTCTGATATACTTTAACTTTTAAAGTAGGTTTAATGAAAGACTCCAAACCTGCTGCCCTTGTGCTTTAGCTCTTCCCACCCTTATTTGCTGCAACTTAGCTTGCTTTAACCTTTAACTATCATTCACTTTACGTTATATAACTTATCTTCATATTTTCCCTGGCTGCTGGCTGCACTCTCTGGGGATACAATAGAGAAAACATGTTTCTGGTAGGGCTGCTGAGAGTTAAGTATTCTCCCATGTTGGCTGGAGGCTATAAAGGTGATGTTTGAGAGCTGTCCACTCCCTGGGCTTCTTTCTGGTACACAACAGCTCAGATCTCAGCTCAGCTAAGCAACAGTAGCACCTCAGTGCTAGAGCAGAGGAAAGAGGGGAAAAGTTCTATAGCTTCTGATGTTCTTTGGTGAGATGTGAACCAAATACTGATGTACTATGCTGGTGACCTCATAGCAAAGTGTCTTGATCTGTGCCTGGGCCAGGTGGCTAGACTTTTTTTTTTTAAGTCATATTTTAAATTTGAGCTATCACCTAGGTACTGTAAAGACTTTATGCTTTTCTGGGCTGGAATCAATGAAACATGATGTCTGTATGTGTAAACAATGTACAAATTCATAGAAAAATCATTTATGCTTTCTACTTGTTTTCCTAGAATGTGCATGCACAGTACTAGTTTGTTACATTGTTTAATTAAATATATGTATATATATGTATATATATATATAATGAAAACTTAGTGGATGTTATGCTATGAGCTTTCCAAAAGCTTTCCACTGAAAACAATTCCTGGAGATCAGATGCAATAGGGCAGTCAGTAAGTGAGGTTTGTGGTATTAGTTGCTCATGGAAGAAGGAAATGAAGAAGAGAAGAACATATAGTCTGAAATAGCAAGTGCTGTGAGCAAAAATTTTAGACATCATAGATTGACTGTTGGTAGTACAATTCTATAGAATCTGGATAGTAAGTATGTTGGGTAATGGTTCTGCATTCAGAAAGAGCCAGGATACCTGTAAAAAATCTTCCTATTGACACAAAAGCAAGAAAGGGAACTCCAGATCATTTTGAAATATTTCTGCAGAAAAGCACATTAGACCTAATGACTGCATACTGGGTGATGGAAGGCACTTATCTGGGAAAAAATATATTTTAATGACTTCATTTATTCATTTTTAGAAAACAGTAAAGTTGTCATGTTATAACCTCCCAGAGATACTCCTGGGTGAGCTGTTGAAAGGTAATTTCAGCACACCTAGGGCTCCAACACTGCAGTATAACCTGTTGTGTCATAGTCCTTAATCATGCTGTGGCATTTAGAAATCATTCGTTGTAGCTGGCAAAACTGTCTTGCAATAACACCATTATCGCAACTTACAATTTTACAGTGATTTTTACTTAGGCAAACACACTGAAGTAGTCTAAAAACATTCTAAGTACATTGCAGGCATTGAATCAGCAGGCACTGTGAGTCCCTTATGATCTAGCAGTGTCTCTTATATAATAAAAATATATCACTTTTTTCATAAGAAATTATCACTGTTATAAAACATGCACATGTTTCTAACTTACATAAAACTGTCTTTTCCAAGAACTCGCACTGACTTGTGGACTGAGATACAGAGTTTAAAAGACAAAGCAATACCTTACATCCACTTGGAGACTAGAAATCTGCTATGAAACCATGATATATTTTGAAGAAAAATTTAATGCAGGCTGTGGTAAAAATTCTTTCAACTGTCTGCTAAGCTCAGTTGAGGTTTACTAAACTCAGAAGCATACAACACAGGCTGTTCAGCATATTGTATTCTTAGTGCTCAAGGAACAGATTCATCCACTTTGAGGAGGAAACCAGCTAATGATCTGTGATGGCAAAATATCAATATGAGTGGAAGGTTGTATCTGTTAATGGGAAAAAGCATGTTTAATTTGTAAGGATTTTTGTTGTCATCTACAAAGCTTTTAAGATTTTGGGTAGTGCACATGAAGAAAATTTACTTTGAATACTGTGAAAATGAGATGGAAATTGGCCTTATTTTTCTTATTTCTTATATGACAATTAGCATGAAGATATGATTTTATTTATGTGACACACTTGAGGTGTACTTGAAAAACTACTGAGTGTATTGTTCTTTGCTGAGTGAAATAAATCCATTCATCTTTTTAACTGAGAGGATGGCCAGAAGATGACAAGTAATGACACTTAACATTGCTATTAGTATGTTTAAAAGAGCAATCAGAATGCCTTTTTACATATTGGAAGTTAAGAAATAGCATGCTCATTCTGTTCTGGTTATTCTTAAAAAAAAATAAAACCTAACCACAATACTTTACATTTTGGATAGAAATAAAGGTCTTTGTTGCCAAGTGACCTTCAATGCTGGCTTAAAAATCATTATAGCATGAGCCCTGTTATCAGAAATTCCTAAACATGAATGACCTTGCCGGATATTTAATATTTTTGGATCTAAGAATAGAGAGATCTAACCTGGAAATCAAAATTCAAAGCCTGAATTCACATTTACAGCCCTTAGTAATGGAGGGGAAATAGAAATGTTGTTTGTTTAATTTGCAAACTAGCAATCTATATTCAGGAGCAATGTGGGATGCCAGCTTTCTTAGAAAAACAACCTACACATAGGCAACACAAACTATATGCGAAGAAGCTGATAAAGCATTCTTCACATCAAGTGTCTTACTTTAAAATTCACAGAATTGGTGGCTGCAAGTCTCAGAGGTAACCCTACGCAGTGTGATTCGAAGCTGACACCTTCATCCTATATTTATCCTATCCTTGACACCTATACTGCATTATTAGACTCCAAATTGAGTCAATTCTTAAATAAATTCTGCTTAGGAAATGTTTTTAATATTACAGGAATTATGGAACAGACTTCAAAATAGAAACTTTCCAAGTATAATCTAATCAAGATAAGAAAAAGCCAGAGATCTGACAACCGAATGGAGTTATAATAAGGCAAACATGAGGAGGTTCTATCAAGGACAGTGAGACAGATAGATAAATATTACTGATCAGCTCATCCACAGCAGAGGTGTCTGTGTGGAATTTTATATGTGATTGCATAGACCTGCAATGCTCTGAAGTCAAACTAATTTTTGAATAAACACTGTGGTTATTCATCCACATAACAAAGCAAACTCTGTCCTAGACTTTGGGCTGATATCATCCCTACATTCCTCAGCTACTGTTTTACTGTTTTTATACTTTCTGTTCTCTTATTTCCCATATCTATACTTTTTATCATGCAATACAAAAACAAGCAAAAACAAAAACAAAAAAGACAAAAACTAAAAGCAAAAACAAAACAAAAAAAACCCCTAAAACTCTAGGTAATGATTTGTAAGCAGCAGAGGCAGAGGAAGAATGCATTCTCATTTGGCTCAGGCAGGAGTTGTGGACTTTCAGTAGTAGTAACACATTTGGTGTTAGGAAATCTTGAATTTCCAGGTGGAGTCTTTGTACTTCAAACTCTTCAGGTGGTCCAGGATGAGAATGTTAGTTTAATACCTCAGACTGAATTGATTTTCACTTCATATCTGACCTAATTGCCATAAAAATAATCTGCATTACTGTCCATATGAAAACAAACATCCTTAATTATTATGGATATTACCATGAATTTTTTTAGAATTTTTAATATTTAGATACCATGTATTTGGAGGACAGATTCTTCCTAGGCCTGAGAATATGTCTAGAAGCTTCTGATCATTGTATATGTGCAGACAAAAGTACTTGGATCTACTTCTCCATCTGTCATTACCTTGTCACACCTGCAAGCAGAGGCATCCTGATCCAGGTGTGCTTAGTGCTTTCGTGACAGCGATCAGACAACACTTCATCAGTGTAAATGAAGCCCTTTTGGCCAGATGATGGCTAAACACCTTTACAGGGAAGGGAAGATTCTGGTAATATTTTAGGAAGATAGCATGTACAAGGGGCTGTATGGTGGCCTGGGTCTGAGTTGAACTTAAAAGACATCTTGGTGTCTTTGATACTCTCACTACATATCAATTTTTCAGGCCATTAGAAGTTTGTAATTAACAGATGTTTGTTAATAAGGAACTAACTGCTTTAATGATTTTTAAATGTTTTAGCAATTAATAAAGGCAGATTAAATGTAATGAGAGAGGGAAGTGTGGAATAACTCTTAAATCATCATTTCATTAATACTGCACTTTAAAAGAACAAAAAGAAAAGCTTGGATAACACAAAACAAGACTTCCATTCTTTTCAAGACTGTTTTTTTTTAGAAGTGGGTTATGTTTCACAATGTAGTAACTGGCTAATTCTTACCAAGCTATTATGACAGAAATTTTTGGGAGTACCTTTTCAGAAGGTGAAACCAAACATCTTCGGATGAGTGGGAAGAAGGCCTATGGGAGGGTGGGAATTTGCAGCGCTGCTCTAATTTATTTTCTGAATGTTTTCCGGATGGTGCACAGCAGAAAAACAAACAAAATAAGTTTGGATCCAAAAGAAATGTGTTTGCCTAAAGGAATATTTAAAACACCCAAGTACAAAACCGTACAAAAACTCCTTGCATGCCAGGTAGATATTTAAAAATTGAATATGAGTCAGAGTTGTTTTTTGTTGTTTGTTTGGCTTTTTTATGGGGAGGTTATCTGTGCATGTTTTTCTGTATTCCTGCACTGTCTTGTAACTAGCTCACAGTTAAGCTACCAAGTAAATTGTCCTTCTGCCTTTCTCTCCGAAGTGATGCAAACTGAATAAGAACACAGACCAAATACACCAGTGCCAGTCATTTTCCTAAGGGCTGTTGGAGTGTATGGACAACACACCTGAGAGGTGAGAAAGCCAGGCCTGTTTATGTGCTTCTTCTCTCCACGTCTCTCATTTCTCAGAACAATGCAGTAATAGGTTTACAGGTAGTCTCCAGGCAGAGAATCTCCATAAAAGCTGTTTTGCTTCCCATAAGCTGTCTGAGATTCAGTGCATTAGAGAGAGGAAACGTGACCTTCTAGTCTACACAGGAAATACTGTATGTGAGGCCTGAGCAATAATGGGAATTCACATAATAGCTGTGAAGTCTAAATGGGTCTCTGCACCACAAACATTTACTCCTGGAAACTCAGGGGTTTATTCATGCGATTGAGCATCTGTCAGAACTGAGCCTTAAATATGTCACACGTCCAACCTGATTGTGGATGTGAATATATAGTGATGCAAAAATATAAACACATAAATATGCCATGCTTCATGTGGCTGATGGTGACTGATAGAATCAACTGCTTATTGAAAATGAATTCTTAATTAAAATAGGAGATTATTATTAATGTTTTTTTTTTTTTCCTGAATGGTAGGAAACTAATTAGAGCTCTAATTAAGCAATTTCACCTGACATAGTTATCTGAATATTAACTCATCAGTAGTGCATTGAGAAATTTTACATACTCAGGGAAATCTGCTCACATTCTTTCAAGTCCCCTGAGTTTTGTGTCTATCAGTTTTATGTGGCCTCTGTAGGCTTTTGAGTGGGAATTGCACAGATTTTGTTCTTTATTTTTCTGATGTACATTAGCATGAGATCTCAGTGGGTATTATTTTTCATGGGTAGTTTGCTTGTTGGTTTTCCGTGTTTCTTTTATTATTTTTTCTTTCTTCTTCTTCTTCTTCTTCTTCTTCTTCTTCTTCTTTTTTTTTTTTTTTGTAATATTCATTTTGTAACATATATTTTGTAACATTTTGTAACATTCTCAAACATGAGGAAGGTGAAAATGTTATGCAATAGCAAGGGACAGGATTTCGTGAGTCAGACAGCTCTTTCCAGGTATTCATTCCCAATTTGTACTTTGCTTTGTAGTGTTCCTGCATGTGGGCTACAATATACCTGGATACTTGGTCCTTCCTCTGCATTGTGTTTCCTGCATTAGCTACACAATAGCAGCCTCACACAGTTCTACCTCTTAGCCCTATTTGTTTTGTAGGATTTTGCTCAGGACAAGCATCCAACATTATGCAGCCAGGTAAAGTTATACCCAACAGTCTGTGCACTAGTGAGATAAACTATAGACCTGCACTGCAGTGTCCTTTTGACATAAAAATATACACATAAAAAATACTCTGCCTCTTGCTTTAAAATGAAAAAAAAAAAAAAAAAATAGAATACTTGACATTGGGAATGCTCCTGTTTAAACTCAAGTTACACTTTCCCCACAGCCATTTGGAACCATTCATTCTTTTAGGAGCTTTCTCTTAGGGTGGAGAGAGATGATGCCGTTGCCATTTTTATTCTGTGCAAACCTTTAGCTTTTAGCAACTGGTAGATCTGTCCCAGTTTTGCTGAAAGAGAAGAAGAAAAGGAAAAGAAGATTTAAAATCTTTTTATTCAAGGATTGGAAAAGATTCATTATTTCCAGGATGTGTTTTTGCACTGAACAAGGTTTTGAACCTATCTGACTTTATTCTGGGAAACACTCCAGCATTTCTAGTAAGTTATAGTTACTATAAGGTCAGTGCTTATTGGTAGTCTATATCTAAAGAGACTTTAGAGCATATTCCTTATCTAATATTTTGAGACTTGCTGCTTGAAGCCAAGTTATCTTAGCAGATGAGTTTGGGTTAAGTGGAGTTATGCTCAAAATGTAATGGGGTCAGCACTTAATTCTTCTGCATAATGACCAAGCATCTATCTTCAACCAGTTAAATGGAAGAAGGTCATTCTGACCATCCTCAAGGAGTATTGAACACAGGCAAAAGGATCTGAAGCAAACCACTTCAAGTATTCTGCTGGCATATTCTTGTGTTAATTAAATATGATATGACGTATCTGAGATTCAAGTTAGTTTAGGGTTTACTGTAACACAAAAGATAGTTGCCCTTCCCAAGGATCTTCACTTCAGATAAACCTGATGATTTTTCTGTTACTTACAGAAGGAAGAGTTCAGCTTGAGGTACTCTGATGAGGCAAATGGAGCAATGGAATATCTCAACAGAGGTACTGAACACTGCCCTGAAGGCATTTTAAACTCATGTGCTTTGTTTTTCCTAGGGGTATGTGTGCTGCACTGTGGAGCATAAAAGATGTAAGAACTCTGGGCTGCAGTTTCACCAGTAGCAAATACAGCTGGGAGTGTATGTAATGCTAGGCTGAATACTAAAATGCCAGTGGCTGTTAATGAAATCTTTCTTTTTTTTTTTTTCTCCAACATATAAAATTAAAATCATATATTTAGTTGAGCCAGGAGAGTGAAACACTCAAAATGAAAAGTGAAGCCTCACTGAGAACAGATTAGAAAGTAGGAACACCTCCTGAAATATTTTATTGAAAAAAGAGCTTAGCAAGCCAGAAAGAGCTTTACATTCTTGATCTGAGTTTCTGTCAGGAGAGAACATTTCCTGTGAAGGAGTTCCTGCTGTTGTAACACCATGAGGACTGTCCAGTGTAGACCATGCTAACTAATGTGACCTTTTGCATAAAACAGGTTGGAATGAACATCAATTTCTGAGACTTCTTGAACAAGCTCTCCTTTTCCATTTGGAAATACTACCTCATTCTGAGCAGAATTTCTGACCATCATATTTTCCTAACAGACGAGAAATCCCTGCTGCTGTTACTGTTGGCCCACAACTATGGGTCTTGACCGCACTGTGCCCATGGAGGCAAACATCAATGTGTTCAAAAGCTAACAAGCCATGCCTGATCTTTCAGAGGATGAACGACTGTGATTTACAGGCTCTATGCGATGAAGAATGTACTATTGAAAACATCTCCTGATACTTAGCCTCTATCATATTTTGGGCTTTTGGATAGTTATATCCAAGGCAGGATTAAAATACCCAAAACATGGTGTTACTGAATCCTCTTCCCTACTATTCCCTCCATTGCAAAGAAGCAAAAGGTACAGCTGAGTAGCTGTAATATTCTTCCCAGCTGTCTAATAGCCTGGAGAGCTATTGTTACTAGCTCCAGTTCACAGCCGTTAAAATGTAACCCTTAGCAACATAAAGAATAAATGACAGCCTCCCTGAATGAATGACTTCATAAACGAGGGGAACACTTGAAAACTAAGAATCACTGGACTCTTTCCTTTCATGAGATGGAGGTTTCTCATTTTCTGCTTCTTGTTGCCTCTTACAACAGTACTTGGCTCTTATACCATGCTTTTAATCTTCAAAGTACTACATAAACATTAACTAATTAATCCTCCAAACACCCCATGAATGAGGTGAGAGAGCAACATCTCTGTGTACTTTCTGCTAGTGTTCTAGGGAAAATGTTAGAAAAGACTTTAAAAGGAGCCCTTTGTGCATTTATATGTATTAGCCTTTGTGTTAAGTATGTCTGAACAACAGAGATTCCTTTAAGGGTACACAGCAAATCAGTAACGTCTCAGTATTTATCTGATTACTATTATTACTATTTTCATTAGCTGGCTGAAAACTAATATATATTTATTTGATTAATCCTGTTTTAGGCAGGATCTTGTAACTCCTACCCTTGTGATTGATTTCCACATCACCCACCCTTATTTTTCTAGCATCTCACCTACCCTAGCACAAACATCCTTGTTTGTTCTATTCCTTTTTCTGCCTCAAAACAAAGGTCCTATTGTCAAATTAGATTCAATCAAAAGACATACAGTTGTAGTACTTAACTTCTGGGTATTAAGTTCATTTGTTCTGACAGTATAACGTCTTGGGACTTACCTGTCTGCAACTTTTATCTGTCTGTAACCTTAGACAAATTTGAGCACACTTCTCTTATTTTCTGCTTGCTGCAGAAAGTGCAGTAGCCCATTCCTCCTCAGGATGTGTCCGGGAGAGATAACAACCTTATAAGGCAGTGAGCAGGCGGCTGGACAACTGTTATTGCCTGCAGTTATCTCATCATTTACTCAAAGTCATCATGCTTCCAGGCCCTAGCTCTTGTTGCTATATTTGACTTTTCTCCTTACATTTCTGCATATGTTCAGTTACTCTTTCCCAGATTATTAATGAGAAAAGCCTCTTTCTTCCTGGTGATGACTTAGATGAGGGCCAGAATGTGGCAATGGGAAATTCATCTCATCTGCCATGCACATCAGCCCTGAAAAATAAAATAAATCGAGTATTTTTCTGCAATTATCTTTACTCCTTAATTTACAAGACCATCAGATTATAGTTTCTTAGGCTAATGAAAATTCAGAAATCTCCTTTCTATGTAATAACTAAAAAATTGTTACTACAAGTTTTCTAAACTGTTGTTCTCTAAATCTGTATATTGTCACCATTACATCAGATATGTTGCACCTGACAGTTAACTGTCTTTAACAGGCACAGTCACTCTCTTTTTCAGAATAGTCATAAACACATTTTTTCCACATATTCCTACTTTGGTTTGCCATCACCTACGTGCACACTTCTCCTGGCCTCAGTTTTATCATTCATAATGTATCCTGATGGCTTCCCCATGTAGTTATTCAGTAGAGGACAGAGTAAAAATGTTTCTGTGGTGTGGTTCTGTTGTACTTTTTAATTTTCTTTTCACATTCTTTAACAACCTTCATACAATCTGTTAAACGTATTTTATTTACTGTTATGTTTAAGCAGAATTGAGAGATCCCTGGTGACTTCAGTGTAGTGGCTATCAGCATGAACTTCTAACCACACTGTCCTAATTGCCTGATTGCTTCACTACCCACATATGCTGCTCCACCCACAGTTAGCCAGTTTCTTTTTTTTATCAGACTTCGTGTTTTTATCACGTGATCTAGAGAATGTGCTTGCAAGTATCAATGTTATCCTATGCTTGTACTCAACTGGTAAGCTCTATATTTTTAACAGAAAGCATGAGATTTGTACTCTTAAGACAACTTGCTAGATTCTTTTGTAAGCACTGGCAAGCTGTTTTCATTGAGCTTCAGATAATCACAGTCTCTCAAACTAGTTTTTATACCAATCCATCTACATCAATTTGGTTCCTTCTGTCACAACCCAGTGGTTTTTCCCATTTTATTTTACTGCTGAAAGTAGATCGTGCAACACTCTGCTTGAATGAGATCTGTTGTCTTTAAGGTTTTCAGTTTTCTGTCCCAGTTCCTCAAAGACTGGCACATCTTTACTGTCACCTCGTTTGGCTTTCCAGACTCTTGCCAGACTCAGTTACCTGAAATCACAATTTGTTCCACAGGGTACATTCATGATACAGGTATAATTTCAAAGTAGGAGAAATACTTTTTAGAATATACAGTATTGCATTTTATCAAATATAAAAGAAAGAACTAAATATTTTCCTCTGCTTTTCAGAGTATAATCTTATAATTACTAAAAATCCTATATCAATGCCCTGATTTATAAACCTACACTTAACTTGGGGGAATTACTGTTTCATTTCCCTGCTGTCAGCTCTGCTACTGTGTGAACACTGTATCTCTGTAAAGAATCCTTATTTTCTAGCAGGGTTGTCATAATTCTCTATGCCTGTACACTAGTAATGCTCTGAAATTTTAAGTAATAATGTTGCTTCTTTTATTCAATTGCATGTTTCTTATTTTCTCAGCATTGCTTGAGCCAGTCCTCTGTTAGAGAAAGTACCACATTGCATATTATTTTATTTGTCTTGAACAGAGTTTTGTGGCCCCTCTGCTGTAGGTTCTTGGGATTTTTAATGCATTTTTAGAGTCAGTCCTGTTTGGAAGGTTAGAGTCTGCCCAGAAATGTGTAATTCCCATTATGTATCAAAAGGCAGAGGGTGAAATCTTGATCTTCAATACTCTTACTCTGAGTTATTTTGTTCTAAATCCAATTGGGAACTGAGTTTCTGAAGTTTAAAAGTGGTCTTTTCAGCCTCAGATCAGTCTTTTCTGATAAAAATCAGAAATATCTGAAATATGTTTTTAGAAGGGAAAGCAGTACTACCTAAGTTTCTGTACAGGTTAGGCACATCAGATGCTGTGGAATTGGCCAACCATGAAAAACAACTCATGTATTCCATTTGCTTGTCCTCATTACATGCAATGGAAAATGTCATTCAAGCTTTCTTCCCCATTTTCCAACATTTCTAGAGAGATTCCGCTATGCTGATAGAGCTTTTAGCAGTTCCATTCTATCATTCAAAGTTTCTTAGTACATTTTCTTTTACTCTGTTTTTTTTTTTTTTTTTTTTTTTTTTTTTTTTCCCCTCAGCTCCTTTTAATTTAGTGCTACAGTTTCTACAGCCTTTCAATTATGTAACAAAGGCTGCTTAAAAGCCCAGATTCCTTTCAGCATGGAAGCAGTCAAGAGACCGAACAGATTCCACAGACTCCTAAAGTACAGCAGCTTGCAACCACCTTAGTTTCTTGGCAAAGGGCTGGTAAGTTAGAAAAATGGAAGGCTTGAGTGCTGTGGCAATGAATTAGAAAGGGGGAGAGAAGGGAATAGTCCCAAATGCTGCAAGAAATTAAGATCTGTTTTGTCCACTCTGTCAAGGATAAATTCAAAGCTTTACTTTAAGGAGATGGTAACTTCTAATCTGCCACTTCTTTTCAGTCAGTCCTTTCATAAATAATTTTTTTAAATGTAAACTCATGAAAACGAATCAACAATATGCAAGCCCATCTACAAGAGCAGCTCCAAAAGTAATGCCTCCTGTTTTATTATGGTGGTCCCCAACATCAGAGGCAGATGGTAGTGATATAGCAGTAGAAGTTGAACCTTCCAACAGTATTCCATTACGTTTTCTTGCCATGTGACAGATGGCAGCAGAAGGGCTGTCTGACAGAATAGTGTCTGACATGGAAGTGTGCATGGAGCGAAGGTGTGGATTTGAATTTCTCCATGTGGAAAAAATGGCACCCACTGATATTCATCAGTGCTTCCTGAATGTTTATGGAGACCAAACAGAGGATGTGAGGATAGTGAGGTGGTGGGTGGTGCATTTCATCAGTGGTGACAGTGGATCTTCTCCACCGTTGCAGATTTTTATGAGCATAGCATGCAGGTTCTTGTTCACTGCTGGCAAAAATGCAATGCTAATGATGGTGAGTATGTGGAAAAATAGTGTTTTGTAGCTGAGAATTTTCTATAACAAGTAGTGTTATTGTACGCTTTGTATCTGTTATATTTTCCATGGAAATTCATACTTTCATGGCAACCTACATATATATTATATATAATTCCTGAACAAAAATACACAGAGAAACACATTGTGACCAAAATATCAGCACTCCACAGTGAAAAGTTAAAAATAGATATAATAAACAAACGTCAAGTGGCTCAAAGATCTGTGATTTATCATTAATGCAACAGAATTTTGCAAATATAAATGAGGGAGTCGTTCAACTTCAGATAAAAACTATTCAAAGGTGTATTTGTCATATCTGGAGAATAGCTCTTATTCTTTTAGAAGGATGATAATTGGGCTGCAATACAAGATTTCTTTAAAAACTATCCACTTGGTAGGAAAATGTGTGCCTTTCTCTGCTGTTTGTTGAAGTGCTGTGACAGGTCTGCCAGTCACTCAAGCAGTCAAGTTGTAAAGGCAGAACAGCATTTCTATTTCAAGTGTGTCTGCTAGAATACTGCTATAAAAAAACAGCCTCCATATCTCTTTCAGTGCAAACACCACTCCTCAGTATTTCAATCAGATAAGACATTTTTGGGGAGAAAATTTCAGAGCTGTTGTGCACAAAACATTGATGTTACCAGTTTATCTTATTTTATTATCCAACAAATACACCAAAAACTCCTGGCACGTAAATACATACATATATATATATATATGTACATATATATAACGGTATATATATAATTTTTATATTTTATATTTATATATATAAGTTCTACATATTATGTATATATAATCATATATATATATATATAACTATATGGGCTACACAGCAGTGGGATATAGAAACAGCTAGTTTGAAAGGCTGTTTTTTAATACATTTCTGGTAAGATGTCAAGATGCTTTTTCCCCATTAATTTTCATTACACTCACTGACTCTTCCCTCTAACTTACTGTTTTTTTTCTGTTATGATGGTTACCAAAATTTTTTCCCATTTCACCTACATCAGTAATTCCCAAACTGCTCATTAAGCACAGTTACAATGCTGTAATAAGCGACCAACAGATCCATTTTAAGCAATATGGTGTTTATAGACTTTTTCTTAGGTGTTATTTTGACCACAATGGCAAATATTGCTGGGTTTAAGATGGAGCAAAGATATACAAAATAATTTCTATTTTTACAAGAGACTGGAATGGCATTATCATTGCTAGGCAGTAGCAACAATGCCAACATCAGGAATGGAGAGAGTGGAATTCTTTACACTTCCTGCTGCTGTGTCAGCTATTTACAGATGCAAAGCTGGTAAATTTTTCCACAGGTTGCATCTGGACTGAACTGATGCATCCTGCAGTATTCAGCCTCAGAGAAGAGAGAAAGAAGGAATGATGTCTAAAACTTCCCTTTTCCCAGAGCTGTTTTCAGAAGTGAACAAATTTTATAATTTCCCACTGTATTCACAGAGCTTGTTTTTGAATGTATGAGATATATACAGGTAGTGTTTTGGTGGGATTAGGTAGGAATTTGGGGGGTGTATTTTGTCTGTTGGTGCTTCTCACCAACCCCTGCCACTGAGTAGAGTGGAACTGTAAATGCTGACTGACCACATAGAGCTGGGGCTCTGCAGACGATCCTTCTGCCCCTCTGTCTGTTTTCCCAGGCTTAAATCTCTGTCATCTGATAAAGTTCAATCACTGTATTTTCATTCTTTTGAGTTCTTCCCACTCTCATTTTCTTTGCCTGCAATGTTATAATCAGCATTTCACTAGACTCGCCAATCCATGACCAACGCTCCTCTCTTATGTCCACCTCTCTTCCTGTTGGTCCCAGTTCAAAACTTTCTCTGAGTTTGCCATCAGCTCTAGATCACCTTCATGCTTCCCCCCTGGCTCTTTTAGGCTATTTTAGCAGTCCCACTCCCTCTCTCTCTGGCGTTTTCCCATCTTTTCAAAACCCAACATGTCTCACACAGTTCTCCATGTTATTTCTCCATTTTCTACCAATCTCTTCAAAACTATTTAAGCTTCAGCAACAGACTTCTCCACATTTTTCAGCTGCTTGTCTGGATTAGACAAGTGACTCTGTGCCTCTTACTAGGTACTAGTTGCAGTCTCTTTCAACTCACTTGCTTACTCAGAAAAGCTCTGTTTGCCCTTGGTCCATCTGAGCACTTGGTCACTATTCTCTCCTAAAATTTTACCCAAAACAATTTGCAAAAATGATAACAGACCTGAAAATGTGAAGCACTAGAAAATCTGAAAAGGGCATGGTAGTAGCCCACACAGAACGTAGATTACAATCTCATTAGAGTAACATCCTTGTCTTTGTTTTCCTGCATACACATAAAGTGGCAAATAAACCATTAGAACCATTTCTTTTTTATTTTATTATCAGCTGATAACATTAGTAACTGCCTACTACTTCGATCTCTCTGGGTCAGAAAGAAATTGAAATAATGTCAGGTAAAAGAAAAATGGTAATAGAAACAATAAGCCAGTTGCTAAGATGGTGTAAATCAGTGTGAGTGTACTGAAGACTATACAGCAATTCCAGTTTGTACTAGCTGAAGTCTTTTGTACTAGCTGCTATCTTTTGAATACATATTTGTAAGTGAGAGGAATACTAATAGAAAAATTGTTAAACTGAGGCCAAAAATCTGTCTTGTAATAATAGCAACTTGATCGATCTCTTTTCTCTCTTAGGACTAATTTATATGCAAGAAATCCTTGTGTTGTTTTTATTATCTAAGTGAATTCTTTAATTAAAAAACAATCAAAGGTTCATAAGACAAGCATACAATGTAAAGAGCTCAGTTCACCTACTCTGATTAGAAACTGATGTTGCATGTTTAGACTCCTTAATAAGAACTATGGATTTAATAACTGTCTATTGATGCAACTTACATTATATCTTAGAGATTTTCTTTTCTTTCATTTAAATAATAGTTATTCTCCTCTTTTCTCTTCTCCTTTCCTCTTCCTGCAGCTTCTTGCCATATCTGAATATTGTGATTTCATTTTTCCTCTCTCTCTCCAAGGGCTCTTCATTTCTATTTATTTTCCGTAGTCCTCAGGATTGTTAAATAATGGTAGGTAAGTAAACTTTACATTTATGAACTAGTTTTAAAAGAACCAACTTCTTACCATATTTAATTTTACCTAGACCTCACCTATGTAAAATTATTTAATGGCGTATATTACTACTGTACTTCTCATTTCCAACTCCTGGGGAAAGCTTTTTCAAGTATAGCATAGATTAGTTTAATTTGGTGACTAATTTAACTGTCAGATGTTGCCAGCACCTCTCCACAACTGATAAAGAATTTCCCACACAGTGAAGCTCAGACCAGGGAATATGGCTAACAGATTTTCACATTTCAAAATAACTATCTTGCTTACACAAAACAGTGCATGGGCAAAAACATATTGACTGTAGGAGTCTCTACCCTTTTAAAAATTATGCCTTTACATCAGGACCAACTTGAATCTACAGAGGTATTTTGTATAGCTGGTAAGAACTAATCTGATAAAATGTTTCCTTTTGATATAACAAAACTTTTCAAAAAGTCATTTCATTTCAAGTTTTCCATGAGAAAATAATTCTCTCTCCGTTCACCGATCACAGATATTAATATGAACAAAAATCACAAAAACCTTTTCTCCATTTCTCTTTCTCTGAAACAAAAGAAGAAAACTTCTTCAAGTATTGATGTTCCAAACCCAAAAACCTTCACTGTGAAACACCGATGAAAAAAAAAAAAAACCCAAGACAAAACCAGATCAATTGCCAGTTTTCAATATCCTGCATGATAACATTCAAACCCCACACGTTTTACCCATGACACTGAGTATCAAAGATGACATTGGTGCTGGATAGCTGATGATTGAGATAGCAAGGCAAAACCTCAGTTACAAAGATGGAACATTTTTCTTTTATTGGCCTTTTGGTAGTGGTCTCCTCAAGGCTTTTTGCAACCATCCAGTTGCTTTGGTAAGATCTGGCAGAGACATTGTGCCTGAAATATAAAAAAGCTATATTGTAATTAGAGACCAAATGTCCATAACGACAATATTTTATTCTAATCTAGCTGCTTTTGTTTCTCAGCACAAATGTGCTTAATATTATCTATTTGTTTATTTAAGTGCTAGGGGACCATACTAAATTTCTAACAGTTAGACTCTACAGCAAAAATGTATATAGAGAAAAGACCATCCCAGCCCCCAGGTAGGCACAAGAGGTGAGGAGGTAAGCAAAATGCAAGTGAATGTAGTTTCAAACCATCACAAGTGCACTTGGAGATCTGAGCTTTAGTTTTTCAGTATGTTTTTAAAAGCAATGATAAAGCTTTTATAACTATTCAGTATTTTTACATAGATTTTCATTCGCTAAATGACATTTCCTTTTCCTTTCCAAACAACTGTTCTGCATTGGCCTATTCTTAACTGTAGAAAAGGTGAAATCTGGAAAATTTCGAGCAAGTTATGGCATAAACAAATAAAGGTGGGACTGAAATGCAGATAAATATGAGACAGTAGTGTTACTGCAGTTTGAGAATACAGAAGTGGTTCATGGCTGATATAAACTGTCTAATACAGCATGTTCAGCCAAAAATGATAGAGCATTTCTACTTGTCTCTTGTCTCATAGAATAATGTGATAACATTGCTGTCAAGTTTCATTGCTGCTCGATAAGTGACATAAATATTTTTACACTTCTATTTTCCTTGGTGGCTGCTACTGTTCCTATAATATGCAGGAGAAAGTCACCAGAGGGTATATATAACATCTAACTATATTTCTCTGGCATATTTTCCACATACTGTGAGAGACTGAATCCACGTTTGCAGAAGTAATGGCATCCCAAGAGAGAAGAAGCTGTTTTAACTGCCTTTCAAATAGTCCTTGTTTCACAATTTACAGTAGATATTAAGTAAATGTTTGCAGAAATTAGAGCTGGTTTAAATGCAACAAAGTAAAAAAAAAAAAAAATTGAAAATGAAATGCAAACACCATACTTTCTGATGCTTCAGATAACTTATGAAAAAGTAAGCTCGATACAAACTTAACCTTAAGGCACTCAGTAATATCAGTAATATTTATCAGCACTGTATGGTTTTCCTTTAGGTGTTTTTTTGCTGATCTGCTACTTGTCTGGTAGTGTTTTTTTTTTCTGCCTGACTAGAGCATCTTAAAAATTCATCCACTTGCATAATATAGTGTTCATACATAGTAACAAGAATTTATACCTTTACAGGCCTATATAGCACATTTTGGTGAGTAGGGCTGCTGACAATGCACTGTTGAACCCTGGACTTGTGCTATAGATGTTCATATTACAATCATTCAGAGTGCATATCTATGCCTTTTACTCCTTCCTGCTGTTTCAACATGGAACTATAGATGCTTCATTATTTTTTCATTTTCTCCCTGTTGTCTTTCCTGATGTTTTGAAATCTTTTGAACTTGTTCTATAATGAGTTGCAAGATCAGGGACGCTGGTCTAGAAGGAATCTCATCCCAAAGAAATGAAATAATCTTTCGTTTTATTCGTTATGATTACAGTTTCAGAGGTTGGAGGAAACTGTGTTTGACAGACCTTATAAGGGAAAGAGAATCGGTCCATAACCACTCCTCCTCTGGCGATCTCTGGAGGATCCTTCCTAGAATACACAGTATAAAACAATAATCTTCCCCCATCTACCACTCCCTACCCCCAAAGAAAAAAAAGACAGAAAATTTAAATTTTATGAGTATAGAGTGGAGACACTGATGTAGTGGTATTTAAGAACTTCAAGGCTTGTTTTGAAGGGTTTGGCAAGAAACCAGACTTACATATTTCTTGAACCAAATAGCACTAATTTAAGAGACATATATGCTTCACAGCTATACTCAAGGGAGCTCATAAGTTATAGACTGAAAACCTTTCTGTTAAACTCACTGTTGTTGAAGGGCTGTAGTTTTCGTATTGACTACTTCAGGTTTCTCAGTTATTATTGCTGTACTAGGTGATTCACAGAAATTTCAACAGTTCTATAAATGATATATTCTGGGAACTCAGACTGCATAAGAAAATAACCTACTAATAATTACATCTTCCTTTCTACTTGAATATCCCAGAAGATCTATCTAGTTCGCTGACACTTCTGCACAACCCTTCTGCTTCAGTCTAAAAACATATAAAATAATATTTTAGGTTTAATGTGGATAGATAAATAGAGGCTGTATATTGTATTTCTTCTCTGAAAATCTAATGCTTTTTGGGTCTTATCATTACCTCTACCTAGTAATAAATATGAAGTTAATGACACAGTTCCAATATCTGCTGGACCAATACTAAAGTTGGTATTAAAGAGGTTGGCAATAAATGTTTTATTAATATTTTAGTAAAAGTAATAATTCAGTAAATTTATTAACATTTTAGTCTTTATTTGCATGTATATTTGGGTGAAGTGTGTGATTTTATGGTGAAATTTTGTTGTAGTGATGATATATGAACAATACTCAGTTATTAATTAAAGCGCATGTGACTACCAGCTAAATAAACTTGCAGAAAAGCATTTATAGCTTTTAGTATCTATTAGCTATAGACTTGAGGGGCAACCCTGAAAACCTAATTAAGTCCTGATAAGTAAGCATTTCTGATGTTAGTGTCACCTAACTTACAGCTTTCAGGAGTTGCCCCAGGCTACCTTTGCATAGCATCAGAGTGACACTGGGCAGGGGACAATGCTTCCTTCAGCAAACTACCTCAGATAAAAATAAGGTGCTGAGATCCACTGAGAAAACTTCCAGGAAATAACTGAAACTGATGTTATCAGTTCCTGCAGCTCATATCCAGTTTTTAGGCTAGTTTCCCATGGTGGATTTCAAAACAGACCTTAATTCCTGAAAGATATACAGTTGGGAAGCTCTACTCTGCCTTAACCAGACTTGGAATGACACAGGTGACAGCAGGCCCTCTAAAGCCTTTAGCATAGGTGGCCAAACCCAGGCATGAAGTTACAGCAGGAGCAAAGCTAAATGGCTCAGGGGTCTTACAAAGCTGCTGCAGGTGTTGAAACTGCCAGATGCCGAAGGCAGCATCTTCATAGCAGCTAAAAAAAACTGTAGGCAAGTCTTTCAGCTGTATCTGTCATGCTGGGTTATGAAGGTGGTCCTGAAGCTGTTGAGAGTTAACGTTGGTTTGTCAGGTAACATCAACATTGTACCACAATTTATTTTATTTTTATTTTTATTTTATTTTTTTCCCCCCAAAAAACTGAAAAATGGGCAATTCACAAAAACGACTCATCAGGAAGAGGGAAAGAGCTAACAGTGGAGGAGCTGTGGTGCTACCAAGGCATTCATTTACAAGGTGTGTATTTGCCAGCAGTTATAGTCAATAGACTTCATAAGTTGCAGGTTTGCTTTTTCCCCAGAGGAAGAAAAAAGTACTTTGTACCAGTACAGCTGAGTTATACACATAGAGGCTCTATAAAAATATACTTGAATTTAAACTATGTAGCATAGAACAAGTCAGGAAGATGGGATGTATATGACAAATATTTGTTATTTAGTAAACTCTTGTACATGTATCGCTGAATACCAGTAACCATGCAGTACATATTTCAGTCTGTAGGATCCTTTATTTTATTTAAGAAATACTAAGAGACAGGTATAGTAAAAGCTGTGTAAAAGTTGTGTTCTGTTTTTGCAGAAAACAAAAATATGTTCCTTGCCCAGCACTGCAGGATAGACAGATATAGGCAAAAAATTTTCTATAGACAAAAATTTCTGTGGCATCCCTTCTTCAGAATGGTTTATTTACATGGCCATCCTAAAAGTATGTATTTCAGTGGAAGAAATGATACTAAGAATTAAATGATTTTTTGGTTTAGGTCCTTAAAAGCAAAGAAAGTTTCAAGTTAGAGAATACAAGAAGAAATAAAGATGTGAAAAATAAAGATTATCAGTTTTCTAAAATCTAAGTTCCAAAATGTCCTGACACAAAGATATTTATTGTTATGTTTGAGATTATCAGCTTAGTTCTGCAATGTGCTACAGATCTTGTCCCAGTCCTTAAGTGTAAAGCTATAAATATTTTATTATAATGTACACTGAAATGCTTTTTCATACCATGGCCAGAATGCTAGCATTTCACTTAGAGGTTTGAATAAGTTTCTCTCATTTTTGCAAGAAACTACTTTTATTTGGCAACAAACAATTTTAAGATGCTCACCTCTATGTTACCAGGACTGAATATATATCTGTTTTGTTTTATTAGAAGATCACCACCATTATTTTTCTTGTTCCCTTGAGTAGTGACATAATGCCAATTATGAGAAAATCTGTATATATGCAGTAGAGTGTGTTTTCCCCACTCATGCGCATTACAGCAGATTTCAAAGGTGCTGTCCTCTGAAGCTTCATGATCTATACATGGTATTGTAACCATGACTCTCAATATCAAGTGCAAAAGCACTAATTTAGAATTAGTGACTCTCTACAGCAGGCAGACCTGCAAGCGTCTACATCCCAATTAGCAGGAGCTGATCTTTGACTTGTTAATTTATTAAAGCTGGAGGACAGGAAATGAGTGAGAAAATGTGTAGGGCATCCCAGTATATATGTTTTAGCTACCAAACTGTAACCCCAAGTATCTCTCATCATTATTCCCTTCTGACAAGGTGCTGTATTTCCTCCTGCAGACTGGGTATAAATTGCTTCAGGGATTGCTTTTGATTTGCGTTCTCCTATTAATGCTACCATTAGCCTTGATAGCATTGTTGAGAAGGTTACAGAACGTAATAAGTACATTCATCTGAGACCTTGGGCTTTCTTTTCTGGCTTATTTTGAACAGATTTTTCCCTGTTGAGATCAATTAACTTAGATACTGCCTCAGCCTTTATTTGGAAGAGAATGTTTTCTTCCCTGCTGAAAAATCTCAGTATACTCCTGCTTTCTTTGGCCAGTCACCAATTATCTTTTAGCATTTACAAGTTAACCTCCCCTGGTTCAGATCTAACAAATAAATAAATAAAGTACTTTAAAAAGATACAGTGCATGTCTTGTATATATGACAATGCTTTGATTTGTTAATTATCAGAACTTGGGAATGGAGACTTAGAAATAATACATACCAAATACTGGAAATACATGAACTTCAGTAATATAGAGGATCTATCACTTTAGAATTATCACAGTAATTACCATCATTATTTCTGAAGAAATCAAGAGACAATTGCTCAAAGATGTGGAAACTATATTGCACCAGTATACAGTTGAGCACTGACAGTAAAGGAAAGAGTAAGAAGAAAAGATACATGCACAATAGGTAAATAGGGAAGGATATGTTTATGATCTACTGAAAATGCTCCACTATATTCCTTACCTTAACATGATTATTGACAATTTATTTCATTTGTCTGTGCCTTGAATCTTAGGTAAAATGGTCCTGCTTAATCTGTCACCTATGTCATTCATGAATAGACACCATAACCACTTAAGTAAGGATTTCTACCTGTGTCTGATGGGTTTCTTTAGCAGAGAACTCCTGAGCTGTGGTCTCAGCCTACTGCAGTGTGCGACCTGTCTTTTGGTGTGACCCATACGCTCTCTTTTGAAATATTATCACAGAGTAGTCAGTAGACTATATATAATAATAATTATAACTATATAATAATAATAATAATAGAGATTATGTTGATAATTATAATAATAGTAAACGATTGAGAGATAGATCTCTAGGTTAGATATAATTTATTTTGAAAATAAATAGGAGCTATGTTTACCCAGTAAATACATGGTTTTAATGCCATCCCTGGAACATGAGATCTGCATTACAGGAATGCAAATGTTTTCTCCCCCAGATCACAACAGAGGAATAGAGAGAACACATATTTGGCTGAGCAAGGCTGCACAGTTTCTGCCTTTGTTGTGCTGACTTTAGGAAAAATCAGATTGGACTTAATTTTTATCATTGTCAGCCCAGCTATCACAAGCATTGCATTCATTTAGGAAGAAAGCCAAAAACAATTTAAAACAAATGACAAAAGAAAGAATCCACTATGAATAAGCTTGCTTGTTCGCTGCTATAATGGCCATCTCACTTCCCTGTCAACTAGGATCATCTGAAGAGAATAATGCTAATTACTGTTTTTCTCAGCTTATCTCAAGTCTCCACTGGGAGTTTCAATTTTCTGAGTATGTATATTTTAAAACAGCTTTCCTTGTAAATGCATATAATATAGGAATGGCCTCTTAATGACTTATTTTTATGTCCAGTATTAACTTAACTGTGTCTCATTTACTCAGCTTTGGCTGCACATAGCAGAGGAATCAAATCGTTATTGATAGTATAATATTGCTCCTTGCAAATGTCAGGTTATTCATTGTGTCTCTGTTGATCTTGACTTTCCCAGCAAGTGCAACTTTTTTCTGCCTGCTGTGTGCTGAGTTAACTGTGTGGATTTTTATTTGCCCCTGATTTCACAAGTGCATTTCAACATAAATATTATAATTGGGATTTGTTTTTACATCATCTCTGCTCAGATGTCTAAAAACGACTTCAGCATATTCTTCTCAAAAACTGTGCTGGAAATGAACTCTCTCTGGTGGGATATTAGGGGCAGATGTCTCCTACCAGTTACTTGGGGCCCTTTTGAGGTTAGTTTAAAATAAATGACAAGCTTTTTCTTTTTAATGTTGAATTATTTAGTATCTGCCACTGAATTTGTCCCTTTATATTCTGCTGCATACTCAAAGTACTTTATTTATTATTTCCTGCCACAGCTGATCCCATATCCTCTCCATCTATGTGTTATCAGTGCCTCACATCTTCTAGCAGGTGCTGAAATTTATTCTGTAAATGTTAACAGAAACTGCTGAAGAAATTTCAACATTCACTAACACATGTCCTTGGAAAACCAGCATTTGAAAGAACCCAACGAAAAAGCCCCTGCCAGAAACTATTTGATCCTAAACCTTTCAAGCAGAAAATTGGCAATCACTGCAGAAACAATTCCTCAGGAAAGTATTCAACTTTCAAATAACCCTGAAACACAACTCAGTAGCATTTGATTTCCATTGAGAGAGATTCACCGTCCATCCTCACACTGGAACTCAAATGCAAGGTATAGAACTGCCGGCAGTCTCCATAATCCATGAAAGTGACATCCCTTAGGAAGAAGAATAAGTGCTACCATTCATTCAAATTATAGGGACAATGATTCTCTATGTGTTTCTGTTTCACATAGAAGTGAGGAAAACCCAGTAATTCTTGGATGATTTTTTATAAAACCCTTGAAGATTTTGTAAATTCCTGGATGGAGTTATGGCACATAAAATGAGTAAAACACACACCATTAAGGTCTGATGATTTCATATTTGTCTTTGCATGCTCTCTGGGGGAGTGTGGCAAACAGTAAGTATCAGAAATGGCTATGTGTGTGCACTGGATTTGAAGTATAGAATAGTTGCGGTGTTAGTTGGCACGTATGTAGACAGCAGAAAATGAAAGGGGAAGATGGCTAGTTTGGGACCAGCCTCTTCCAATTGCTTTTCTGAGAAGCTGAAGAAAGCTGCTGAAACAGAAGGCTTTGCAAAAGCCTGCAGGTTGTTAATTATTGTTCCACCTCTCTCAAGGGCAGCATATGGGGAAACAGAAACAGAGGTGGTTTCCTGTACTCTGATATGTCTTGATCCACAATGTGAAAAGATCTGTTACAATATGAAGCAATAACTACTTTTCATACAAGTCCAAGGGTTTCAGTGGGAAGCCGTGCAAACAGAAAGAATGGATTTTGAGAGTACAATTAACATGAAAAACACCTTGTGTTTCTCAGTAGGGAAAAAATTAGCAGAAAATGCATCATTTAGAAAGGTTTCACTTTGTGAACATAAGCAATGAAAGTAGAAAGATGACTTACTGAATAGACTGATGTTTTCTAAAAGGAAAATGTCAATCATAAGACAAGTTTAAGTGGAATTAAATGTGACATTGTGGTTCATGTAAGCAAAGTAATGTAGAATTTTTTCTAATTTAAGTGTATTCAGTTTTTGTTCTATCACCTCATCTTCTTAAACATTAAGTTTTCTTTGGTTTTTTTTTAATATTTATATATAATTAAATATATAGCTAAATAAATTTACATAATTATGAACTACAATTACTAGTTTTATATATGCATAAGCCTTTTATAAAACAGTCTCTCAGAATAAGTCTCTCATTTGACTTCAAAAATGATCATAGATATTAATAAAAACAATCATTTTCAGTTTACAACATCATTTTCATGGTAATGGTTTCTGATTTTGACCTATGTGGGAAAACTTACACAATGATGTAAATTCAGCTTCTAACTATGCAAATAATTCTCTCCTACAGAAGAAATGCAGCCAATATCTGGAATTCTTCAGGTCCTGTCCTTCGTGTAAATGGGCTTCAGTAAAGCTAGTATTTCAAGATAACAGCTGATACATTCCTTTATATTAGATGTCAGGAATTAAGCCTTCAAGGGTATGTGTGTGTATGCATTTGAATGGAAGAAGAATGAAGTGTGATATATTGTGGTGACAAGACTTTCACATGTATAGTTTTCCACCTCAAGTAATAAGGGAAGCAGAAATGAAAAAACTGATGTAGAAGTGGGATGAAGTGTTTTAATTTTGTGGTGCATAATATACATCTGAGGGAAGCAATAAAGGAAATGCTAAAGAAATTAAATATCTTCTGAAATTCTAAAAAATAGACCATAATAGAAAATAGCTATTATTCATTCATTTCTAAAGCACATCAATGTAGAGGATTTCAGCAAAATTTCTATCTTCCGGATTCCTTAAGTATAGAAATGATGCATTGTCATTTATCATAAATAGCTTTATACTGGGGTATTACTGTAATGGTACTCTGATTATAGTATATTGTTTATCGACTGAAAAAGCAGTAGGATCTTTCAAATCTTTTGTAATACTTGTAAATTACAGGGAAAGTAAACAGTGTTTGTGTCTGCTAGAACAGAGGACAGTGGGAGTTTATGATAGATTCTTACCTAATCTAAGGTCAGAGCTATTCATAAATCACTTGACAGCAGAAATGTATTTTTACTTCACTCTTGGTGGGAAAATGTTCTGTTATAGAATTAATAATACCTTTTATATTGATCATATAAGTCACATGCTTACTCTTGCAAGAGTTTATTAAAATGCCATGTATTTTCCCAAGCTTTTATGCCTGGGAAACTGAGGCAGGAAGGCTAAGTTAGTGAAATACCTAGTGTTTATTTTGTATTTCTTCTATTAACTGTTATTCTAATTTAAAAAGTAGCAAGTATTGAATAGACAAATCAAGCATATTTCCAGCTTCTCTCTTACAGTTTTTCTGAGTTTTCTGGTCTCCACTGTAGTATTATCTTAACTTTTAAACTGTTCATACTTGTACTATATTAATTTCACAGTAAGTATTGCAGGGGTACTCTAACAGCTTCCCATATGCTTGCCTTACCAAGACCTTTCAAAATCTTGAATGTCAAATAATGTAATATTTTCTTTTTTATAGCTGCTGGATATAAATGCCTAAGGCAGATATCTAAGAGTTCAGATCAATAATACTTGGACAGTGATTGGGTTTTTTTTGTTTGTTTGTTTGTTTGTTTGTTTGTTTTTACTCCTATTGATTGTAAAGGGACTTGAAGGTGATTAGTTTGGATTCAGAGATCTAATTTCTTGATGTTTTGAGAGATGAAAGATGAATCCTGGCATCCGTAGGTGTTACCAGTGGTGACTGTACAGTATTAACTACCCCACGTAAAATCACTTCTCAACACTGTGGGATCCAAACTTTACTGATGTTAATCTACATTGCCATACATCCATGCAAAACAAAGAAATGAAGAGTTCTCTTTACAGATATAGCTAACACACTTCAGGGGAAAATAAAATGATGTTTGTTGCCCTGGCTTAAGACAGCCATTGCCTCCTTCAGTCCTGCCCACTAACTTTTCTTTCAGTGGAAAGCCTGGCATCACTTACTGAAACAGGGCTGATGGCTCATTCATATTATTAATTTAAATTCTTGTGAGGTTCCTGAAGTAGTATATGGCATACTCAAATTCTGGCCTCAATTTAAGATATTGATTAAATACTTCTGAGCCCATGTCATGTCGTTATCTAATCTTTATTTTTCAAGAATGAAATATATTTTGGATTCTCTGAAGCATCTTCCTCCTTATCTTAACAATGTTCTGTAAAGAGTTCTGCTACCACTGACAACAAAAGGTGGAGAAGGGTAGTTATTCCGATTAAAGGTCACTTGCAGCATCTGGATGAGTTCTGGCTAAAACTCTACATGAGTTTAACCCTTTTAATATTGATTTTTATTTCCATATACATCATAACACTCTTGTTTCATATAAATCTAGACACAAAGACTCTGTAGGAGGTAATGATAAACCTTACTGAAAGAGGAGCTGGTAGTCTGCTGTACATCTGAGCCTGTATGTAGCCCAAGATATAGTGTGTAGGGTGACTTTAAACTACTTCATGCACTTCCAGTGGCAACAAGTCTTGTGGCTGCCTGGCAGCAGGTCTTGTGGCACTATTGGTTAGAAACAGTTGATTATAGTGTCTACAACAATCTGAACTATCTGATTAGTACCTGTTGCAGCCTAATCTTGACTTTTATGCTGTTTTCACAACATTTCCTCAATAGCAAGAGATCCAGACAGAGCAAGGGTGTAAGGATTTGAAAAGGCATACTGCCACAGTGCAGTTCTCGAAGGCCTGTGCTCAGTGCTTTGTAGATGTTCACAAAGTCTAAATGCAGTCTGTTTGTGGTGTAGTGACCCTCACAGTATATCTGCATTCTATAATAAATTTATATTCTCCCTTCTTTCAATATTTAATCATTAAAAGTACTTTCATCGTTGTAAAAAAATTATTCTTGTAGTTAATATTTATTTTTAGTTCAACATTATGGGATCCAAACTTTACTGACTTCAATCTACATTGCCATACATCCATGCAAAACAAAGAAATGAAGAGTTCGCTTTACAGATATAGCTAACATACCTCAGGGGAAAATATAATGATGTTTATTTTTTCCCAGGTTCTTGCTTTTCTACCTTTTTCCGTTTGTCCCTTTGACATGTACAAATACATGTTTGTTAATTTAAGTACTGTAGACATTTTTCTCCTTGTGTTTGGTCTATTTTGAAAGCATGTTTTGATTGCATCAAACCCAGGGACTACTGCGGGTAGTTTTGGGATATTGTACATGCACTTTAATGATGTATATATGAAGCCAAACCTCATTTTATTCCTCCAAGAAAAGCTTTCAGAAAGCACATTTTGCAGTTTCTTCCTTAGTATGTGTCTTTCAGTAAACCCAGGTGAAAGTGGACTGGCTTGCTTTGAAAGAAGTTCCCTATGGGATTATATTTTTTTGCTGGTGGTATCTTGCTGTGAGAGGAGTTAAAGAGAAAAAAAGATAACCTGTTCAGACAGGCAAACCGTTGAGATCTGTCCTGAAGTCTTCTTTAGCAAAGCAGAATATGCTGAAAAGTGTGAATAGAAGTAATTTAAAAGTGTTAGTTTATAGAAAGCTGGCTATTTAATTTGCAGAGACTTTGGAGGAGGTGAGAATGAATGGCCTCAAGAGACCTGATATGGTAATACTGGCTGACTCCAAGGAGACAAAAAATATGCAGGAAGATTCAGGAAAAAAATAAGCATCCACTCAAGCCCTGTGCCCCAGGATTCAAAAGGAGAGAGAGATGAAAAAGAAAAGAAAGAAAGAGTAATGGGGTTGAAAGACAAAGAAAACCATGTAATATTTCCAAAAGAGATGTATCTGCAACCCCAGAATAATTCCACATACACAGAAGAACTGTAGAAAATGCCTGATATTTAAAATGTCTTTCATGTTCCTAAGAGGAAATGAACAGGTGTTTTCCAGATATGGGTATGGTTCTACATTTTCTGATGGCAAATACAGCACTAGTTCCAACTCTTTGCAGGTGCCCACTCATTGAATTTCATTCAATTATGAATGTATTTCAAAAATATTTTTTATCTCTGTTATAAAACTACTATGTCTGAGACAGTCAACGCAGTCAAAACTAAAACAGTTCCCTGGAACTGCACCTCATGCCATCAAATAAAATAAACAAAAATGGAATTAAATGAGTGCCCTATATTTATTTGCTGTTCCTGAAGTATGCAGGCAGTCACCATCTGAGCAGCTGAGGACAGGAGGGCTTTTTTTCAGATGGTACTCTACAAAGATGACCTTTACATATTTGTGAGCATAAGGGATGAAGAGTTACATTGTTTTCTCTGAGCTTTCATCCTCCCCTAAAAAATTGTGAGCATGTTTGGATGCTTACAAAACAGCTATTTTCCGAGAATTTTCTAAAGCAATAGGATAGAATGAAGTAATTTACATATACTGAAGCACTCATCAACAAGGTGAAAGAAAAAGTCCATGAATATATTCTGGCTAGCTTCATTTTTTCAACAAGCATTCACTAAATTAGAGTGGTTCCATTTGACACTTGAATACCAAATTTAATTTTGCTTTTGGATTAGGGTTGTTCATCTCACTCACATCTCCTTAACAATGAACCTTTTCTTTCCCCTTAATTCAGAAAGTGTGTAAAGTTGAGAAACTAGGTAATTGAAGTTCTCTGACACAAACTCTGGACTGTAGGGTGAATCAAGGATTTAAACAATCTCTGTAACAGGTAGTCATTATCTTTGTTCAGCTTATTGATGTGGCTGAATTTAGGGGGTTCAGCTTTCCTTCTGCTACTATGATCAAACAGCATATGAAAATTAATTTATAACTCTTTGGGGCTCAATGAGAAAAGCCTTCACTGTACTGAGACTTATAATAACAACTCTGTAGTTCTCAAAAGGACCCACTATTCCACTCTGAGAACTTAATCAAAAGAAAAAAACAATAAATTGAAAAGAAATTATTACCAGTTAAGTTTTTGAGTAATGTCTCAATTTAGTTCTATTTTTAAAACCTGTTGACTGTCAGTTCCTTTTAAATGGAGAGTGCATTTCAAAAGCAAAATTTTGCTAAGATGGGAACTGCTCCATTTCTCATGCATGAAACTCTGCTGCGGGTAAGAAGATAAGTAAATAGATGGCTTTCTTTCACTGCTTCCTTTCTATCCTTATTTTAAAAAGCTTATTAATGCTGGTTTGTTCTTTGCTTAATACATCTCATGAATTGCTACTAGCCTGCGTAAGTGATATAATTTTATATTCAGAAAAATTGGAAAAATTCTACTTTACATACAAAATCAAATCAACAGAAACTTTAATATAAGCTGTTACAGGGGAGAAATGACTTCCTCTTTTAGACTTCACTCAAAGTTTCATGCCTGAATTTGTTTATTCTGTTATATAGGATATCCAAGTCTTGACTTTTTTTGCATTTTCTGGTGGCAATACTTAACCCAGAATGTGTCAGCTGTTTATGATCACAGCATGAATTTATTTGCACACATGTATTTGAGAAAGAATGTGTGAACAGAGTAAGGTATTTATAACAATAAATTAGACATAACAAAACACCAAGAGTTAGATATTACTGATTTGTTTAAATAAATACAGGAGAATCTAAAGCTTTTTTATGGATGTCTTAACTCTTCTGTCTGATTTTAGCCGACTCAAAAACTAACAGAGAAATGAAAATGGAAAATCAAATGAGTGAAACAATATTACAAAATTTTATTTAGCTGCCTTTTTATTTTATTTTGTTTGTTTGTTTGTTTAATGCAGAAAAAAAGTAGCTCTTATGGTCTTTCCAATTAAGACAGTATGTTTTTGCAACCTACCTAAGCACTTTTTTGCATCATTAGTGAAGATCTGTTAATCTTGGAAAAGATTAAGAGATCTTGGAAATTCTGGATTATCTTGTTTTGCTTTTCTCTATACTTTTGACCTACCTATTGGCACAGGAGATATTTATGACATATTTGCCTTACTTTTTGATCTGTCCAAATGGTCTGTGCTTTCTGAACAATGTAATAACAGTTTACATCACAGAGAAAGTATCACATTTATCGTAGTTTCTTTCATGAATAATGACATTGTCTATTATCTCCGTCAAAGTTATTATCTGACTAAATGAACTTTCTGTTCGTAAGCAGATCCAGAATTCTATGCAAACATTCATTACTTTCAATCATTTGCCAAACAGCAAACTCATTTGATATTATGGATTATTTACATACTGTTCATCTGAATTCTTTGTGATGTGACTGGTCATATAGCTGGCATTACTTCTACTTAGTACCTGCATGGCAATATATTTTAAAACATATGACTTATCAATAATGCAAAAAATGCTTTCGTAAGCCTTTCAATTGTGCTTATCAAATATCAGTTTAGATCCCTTATTCACTCTCACATTGCTCACCTATAGGTAGGTGCTATCAGAAAGTTTGTGATTTTTAGCTGGTTTAAGTAAACCCCATATTTTTTTTGATCTAGGTATATTCCTCTGCATAGAATTAAATGGCTGTGAAAGCAGGGATGGAGAGCCACATGTGGGATGGGGTCTGACACTGGAAGATATCTGTCAGTTGTACTGCTTGTGCAATTGTGCTGTGCACGTTGAAGCTTCAGTGGTATGAATTATATCTTGCCATGCTAAAGTAACAGCAAAATCTTAAATGAAATATCCTTTCATTGTGTTTTGTATAATCTCTCTCGGAACATTAGATGACATAGCAGGTGTCCAATTCAAATAACAAAGGAAGAGAAAACATTTTCAGCTGCATTGAAATACAAATAGATAATAAAGTTTGAAAGTATTGTAACATTATTTTTTAATGTCCAATAGCAAATATTCTAGTAGATCCTCTGCATTCAAAATTATGAGATTTATTTATTTATTTATCTGCTTACTTCCATACTTATTTATTTTACAGTAATGTCTAAAATGTTCTTGAAACTGAAAGAATCAAGAAACAACTGGATAAAAAGCTGGTTTTTGGAATCTAGATTTAGGTCTATGTATCTACTTTTATGAAGTCTCTTAAGATCTGGAAATCCTCAAAAATAAAAATCCTTCTTTTAAGCTTTTTGAAACATTTTATTGAATATGTTGACTGTGAAATATTTTCATTAAGTCCACAAGAGCTTCAAACAGGAGAAAAGGAAGCTGAAGTGCGACACTATTATGAGTACAGCAAAAGGTAGAAGATAAAGGCAATTCAAGATAGAGCTGCTTACACCTATGTTAAAACTCAACAATATACTAAGCTTGCAGTGCCTCTTGATGAAAGCACTTTTATTACCTATAATTTCTTGAAATAATTCTTACATAGTTTATTTTATTTCATTTTATTTTTTGCCTAAAAAGATTGGATTTGATGTTATCTCAGATTCTTAAATGAACAATTCCATGGCCAGTTTATGAGTAGAAAGGAAGTTTGTACTATCAGGTCTATATCAGAATGAGTCTGCTCTTGTGTTTTTCCTTACAGAGATCTACAACCAAATTCTAAGTTGGTTTCTGAATAAACAAAATTAATCTTGAGAATACCTTCTTTAAAATATGTTTCTTCTAAAATTCAAAGTGATTTCTTCTTTATTCACTTTCCCTCTGGACCACTGAGATCTGTGTAAATATTTAATCTCATATGGTGTTTGATCTCTGGGGGGATAATTTTCCGCAGACAAGAAAGGCTTGAGATGTTTGATTATCAACACTGTTCTTTACCCAGGCAAGTGTGAATACATGCAGAACAAGAAAGAGACTGTGATCTGCTATGAATATTTTGTCATCACATCATCTGTAGTTGAAACAACCATGAATAAAATCAGATCAAAGAAGAAAGTGCTAGACCATCATTCAGTAATATTTATTGCATGTGTATTTGCCCCACGTTGCAAAAAGCACTTTTTCTTTGCACCCATCCACCATCTGTGTAATCTTTTGGGACACAGTGTCCTTTGACACTGTGTGATTGCTTCAAAATCCCTGTGGAACAAGGGATATACCTCTATTGAGATTATAATGACTTGCCTTTAGAGGAAGCTTAATGCTACATTGGAATGTCCTGCTTCAGTTTACTTGTTCTGGCCTACGTAAAACTTATAAGCTGAAAAAGTCCTGAACACTCAAGGTAAGGTTCTTGTTGATAAAAAACCTAGCATATATTAGGATCTATGCTATAGTATGCATTTTGTGAGAAAACATTAAAATTGTAAAGCTAGAGTGTGGCTGGATGTCACATCCCACTCGTGAAGGGAGGGAGGGGTGATCAGATTTGCAAATCTCCCCTGGTTAGATTACGGTGAAACTGACACTCAAGGTCCGAACACAATCATAAATTTTAATGAGAATCTCTTTACTATAATTATCTTCAAATTATTGGCATACTTACAATTATATTTATCTAAGCCGTGTGGCTAAACTATGTGACTTTATAAGACATGAAAGCAAGCTTTGTGTTACTTAACAGCTTTACAAAAGAAGAAAGAAAGAAAAAAGAGAGACAGAGAAAAGATAATTGGTGTGGTTTCTAGCTTGGGTTCAGCCAATAGGAGGGTGGAGTCCTTAGTTTGTGAGAATGCTTGTCCAGAAGTTCCCAAATCCCTAAAGCTTCTTTCAGGTATCTTTTAATGCCTGCTAGATTTACAGGGTTCATCATCAACAAGTTTGCCATCAACAAGTTTGTAGTCAAAACTTTGCAGTCAAGAGGGAAGTTTGGACAGGGCAAGGCCATCCTGCATCCACAATTTTCCCTCCTTTTATCATGTCTTCAACTTTTAGCCTGTTGTCATGGCAGTGGTTTTATTTTGCATGTGTTTGAGAAAATTCCAGGCATACTACAGATACAGTGTTTCTTCTTGGTCTGTTACACTGATGTAATCCATACGGGCTTTTCTAAACTTCACCAAAGACCTCTTAATATATCTGATCAGTCCAGGGCTGGAAAGGTTTACAGGAGAAAGTCATCTATGGCTTCTTTATTGTTCCATCCTAAGTCTATTCTTTGTATGTATGCTACAGGTCTTACCCCTGCCATGAAGTCAGATGAAGTGGTTCTGCAGTGGAGAAAATCTAAACAGAAGGAAAAAAAAAAAAAAAAAGAACCTCTTTTGAAAAGTATAATGTGTTCTTCCTGTATATAGTTCAATGCCTTAAGTTCCAGCATACACTCTGGAGTAATCTGGAATGTGGAATCTCCTGAGCTCAGATTTGCACAACTGTCCGTCTACCCAGGGGACTTGTCCATTTTCCAGGGGAATTGTGTGATATGTGTTGGAACAACCTGTGTCTACCCTGGAAGAGAATTTCCTGTCCTAGACTCCAGGCTGAAATAATTGCATTTAATCCATGGCAAACACTCCACACAGAGAATAACTAGTAGAGTTAAACTCGCATTTTGAATTCAGAAATTAAAACTTTTTCAGTCTTTCCTAGCTGAAGTTGCTCAGATCTAGGATATTAGAGCGAATTCCAGGGAGCTGAAACTTGTGGTAATAAGGCAAATTAGATGATCAGTAAAGCAATCAATAACAGACTGGCTATTTCTCTGTGGTTACAATGTATAGAGGACCACTGAAGAACATGCCTGTTATAGATCACCTCCATCAACCTTCATTTCCGGTAGACAGCAGAGCACCACCTAATACTTCTTCTAGTAAAGGGCATTACTGCACACTATGAGTTAATACTGTCAGAACATATACGTAGGCACGTACATACAGTTTTACATTCTTATTGTTTTTTTGTTTTTCTTTTTCTTTTTTCCTGATGAACAGAGGAGAGAAGTGAGGCCATTGCATGTACTCAGAGGCTACAAAAAGCTCATGTTTTGTAAACAAGAAAAGCAGAATGACAGCTCAAACCACCCTAAGAGATTTGTGTGTGGGTCACAGAAACAGAAGCCATTAATTTGTTCAACAGTATGAGGACCCCAGGCAGGGTCAACCTAATTAAGTCAGTATGAAAAGATGTTTAGCGGAGCCAAATTTATTCCACTTACAGCTCACATTGAGAAAATTTCATCACAGAGCATTATGAGGTGGGGAACCTTATATTCTCTCTCTCTGTGCTCAATATCAATGCTTCTCAGCTTATGCTAATGCTGTATACTGAAATCTCTTCCATAACTTGCCAGACAACAGTTCATCCACTGCCTCCCTATGAGGGGATTGCTAAAAATACTCAAAATCACACAGTACACAATGGATCGAGAGTGCCAGGATACTCTCAGTCCTTGCTGACTCTCCATAGAGAGTGCAGCAGTTTACTTCCCCTACAGTTTCATGTACAGTCTCTCTCTTTATATTTGCTTTGGTGAGATGGCAAGATCTGTTGCTCTGAGAATTTGGTGTCATTCCACAAAATCTGCCATTAGAAGAAAAACTGTTGGATTCTTTCCAGAAAGAGATTTGAATAGTAATGAAAAGGAGTAAATTCCTTCCTCATCTTGGCATTTTTTTACTTGTAAAACTTAAAGTCTTTACTCCAACTGTGATAAATACAAAACACAAAAGCATAAAAGGGAACAACTTGTATCTTACAGGGAAAAATTCTTTTTAACAGACAGACTTACTAGACATGACTAGGCAGTAGTGAGGGCTACAATTATGCCTGCCTATTCTGTGATACAAAGGAATTTGGTTAATTAGCCAAGGCTGTGCCAGAAGCTTGTGGAAGAGGAGGGAACTGAACTTGATTCTTTTGAGGTCTTCTGAGAGTACTGTAATTATAAGGTCATGCTTCCATTAGAATGAACACTGAACATTTTATTAGGCCTTTCTTTCTCTCCAGTTCTTTCTCTGAGCAATTTCCACCTTTCTTCCCACCCAAGTCTCACTTCTTCCAATTTTCATTGGTCTTTTGATGTCCCTGGATCCATTCTGCAGGAATGAAAGACTTATTTTGATGCACCAGAATTTCTTATTTATAGTTTTCTGGATTATATTTTAAGTTCATTGCTATTTCAAGTCAGTCTGATTGAAAAGATTCCTGACACATAGTCTAAGGAATATATTCTATATAATAAAAAATGTTTTTTTCCTTCCCACTTCAAAGGACAAAGATGAAAGTTAAATAACTTGCAGAAATTCCTGCCACATTTGCAACACAATCAAGAGCTAGCTTACAGTTTCCATGTTTCTAACCATCTGCAATGTTATTTAATCTACTTCCTTTGGAGGCCTGATTGGGGATGAACAAAGGTTCTATTGAAGTATGGCCACCCACATGAACACATTTGGACCTTTTCATTAATAAATGCCTCAATTTCATATGCAGAAACATTCTTTCCATCAGTGATGATGGATACTGTAATGTTCAGATGCTTAAAATCTGGAAGTTTCTTCCTTCCATTCCAGAATCACTCATTTCTTAATGGTATGGTCTTGAGCAGTTTCTAGCAACTCCAGTTAGCCTGCTCTGAAAGGAGAACAATGGCAATCTGGAAGACAATACTGAGAGGAAAGAACTGATTTTGAAATGTCTTGGGTATTTCCCCCTTCCAACTCTGAGTGAATACATCAAAAGCCCTCTTGGGGTTCCTTAGAAAGGACAACTGACAGAATGGATTGTAAGAGAATTAACTTAATACCCCATGCTTCTGCTGAAATCCTGGCTGAGTCTCTTAATTTATTCACAGATAAACAAAATGCTCTTTATTGCCTCACTTGCAGTTTTGACAGATGGTCCTTAGCATTCAGCACAGGTGTAAGAAGACAGAGATAAATGGATCTGTTCTTTTTAATTCACACACACACTTGTGACTTTCATCTCCACCTGAAAAGCTCCTCAGGCTGTCTAACTGTTTCTTGTTCCGTGTATTAGACAAATCTTGCTCTATCCAGATATTCACTTTATTGTGCCTTCTTTTAAAAGAAGTGTCCCATTCCCCTCTGCCCCCCCCACACCCCCCGAATATGCAATTTGCAGATTAGGAATCATATATATCATTAATATCTGATTTAAAATTAAAATAACATTTAATTATGAATGTTCGGGTATTCTTGACTCAGTGGAAAGTCTTATGAAAAAGAAAAGGAAGAAACCACATCCCTCCCCATGCACACACTTATGTGAAAATAAGTTTCATTTCCCATTCCGAAAAGTAATGAGTAGAGAAGGTACATGATGTTAAATAGTGAAAATAGAGAGAAGGATGGAAATGAGAGGGGGATCCTTTTAATAGAGAACTTTTTTATCCTGATAAACATCTTGATGGATTCCTTGCTCAGGAAGAACTTCCTTGCTTATTATTACAAATAATGTGCAATACAGCACTTGGGAAAAGTTTCATGCAATACCTATATTTTGGAAAATATAGAACGTTAGCAAAGATCATCAACTCAGAACAAGATCTTTAAGACACTAGTACTCCTCTCCTGTATTCTTCATAATGTTCTTTACATTTATACTATAGGCAAACCAAATTTAAACCCAGAAATTATACTGACTGAGTAGAAGTTATGTTGTTACCAGTCTTGCTTCAGCTTCTGTCATGTCATGCTGCTATATTTGCTGGAAGAATGGAAAGTATTTCTCTGTCACTTCCCCAGCCTCCCCACTCATGGTTTGGCAAGGGGAATACACATACCTGGCTGTGTCTCATTGGTAGATATAATTGGGTAGCCTGGTCTGGCCCACTTTTCTTTCTCTACTAATTTGGCTTAAGCATGTTGCAAAATGTCCCAAAAACAGAACTGATTTCAGGCTGTCACTGTCAGCAGAATAATGCACAATGCACCTTCTCTGCTTTCCTTTAAAGCAGTTTGATTATTCAGTACAAATTGGAGATTTTTGCTCAGGATTTTGAAACTGTCATATAGACTTGCATATGATTTTCTTTCACTGTTGTCTTCCACAAGCTGCTGCCACTGCAACATACGGTAGGACAGTGAAGCCCTTGTCTCAGTAAATAAGGAAAATTTGCTGAGATTATTTGAGGATGGTGGACCCCTAGGAACATAAGTGGAGAAGCAGGCTCTGCTGCTTCTTGGGATATTTCCTTCTTTCCCTATTTCCCCAGAATGTCTGCTTCTGATGATGGTAAAAAATAAAGATTTCACAGGTTTTATCTTTTGCCACTGGCTGAGGTAAAATGCAGGAGAGAGAGAGTTGGTTGTGTGTGAATGAAATCAGGCTACACAGTAAAAACTTTATCTCCATATGTTTTACATTTCCTGCCCCCAAATGGTCTTTGAACCGCACTTCCAAGAAGCTTTAATGACACTAGGTAATGAAATAACATCACTAGAGTTTGGAATTCAGAAGGACTTCTTTTCCTTTCAGAGTAAGATGTTCAGTGCATTTTTCTGCTCACTCTGTCAGAATGCCAATGCTAGTTAATAAAAAGCACAAATAAAAATTTAAAATATTCACATTTGAAATGATGTTTGCCTGTCAAAAACAAGTGAGAAGTTCAAAGAAAACAGTTCCCACAGGTGAAAATGAAATCTTTGAAATGGTGGTTATAACACTGATTCCATCATTCTGACTGCCGAAAAGATAGTACAGCCTCTCCTCCAACCACCTTCATGTGTACTCTCTTTCTTACTGCAGGAAGATGAGTAGAGTCAGAGGCAAAGAGAATCCTCCAACAGGAAAGGATGAAAAGGCCAATCACAAAAATTTGTCCTTAGCATGAGGCTGCTTTATTTCTCCAGTTGATTCATGGAATGAAAGCTCTTTGAGATGGAGAAGGCTTGATATTAAAATATAACAAAATGCAACCTTATGTTAAAAGTACTATCTGCGGTGCTGTGATTCTGTTTCCCATGCATCCTATCTTCTAACTAGTTTATATACAAGACTAGATGTCTTTGATCTAGTGTAACTATAAATCTTTGAATCATATGATCATTTTTGACATTCATTAAACCAGTGAGAAAGCACTAAAATCTGCTGTACTGTAAACTTGAATGTATTTTCTGATACTAATGTTTGACAAAATGCCAACATTATCCTTGCAAATATCCTAGATGAAATTGTTATTTTCTGGAAATATTGCGAAGATCGTCCTCCCAGACTGTCTTTCTCTCTGTCTCTTGTACCTTCCTGTTATGTGATGTAAGAGTTCAAATGTATATTCTCTGCTTTGAAATACTCTCCTGAGCTGTGGTGCAAAATCAAACATAAGAAATGTTTTGATATTCTATGAACTGGTCCAATGCTGGTTAAAGTTATCTGGTGCCTTACTGAAGCATCTCTATTATTAATGAAGTACCTGAAAACATTTCTGTGAAGGAGATGGTGATGACAGAAAAGAGTCTGATTATTCCTCCACCCACTCTTTCAGGGCATTTCATGGGCATGGCACTTCTCAGGATTGCTCTGCCTGAGGCTTATGTTTCATCTAGACAGTGAATGCAGTGAAACATTTCATTTGTGTGTGTTTCCTGAGTGCCTCAGAGGAACACAGGAGTACAAACACAGGGCCATACTGCAATGCAAATATATTTACACAATTTCCAGATCATAGCTGGATTCTATCTAACTACCTTGCAATGTATGCAGAATAATTTTTTGTCTACCTACAAGCCATAATGTAGGCATACCCATTCTTCTAGATTTGAGCTTGCTGTCTTTGGCATAGAAACGTGGTTTCAAGCCCCTGTACAAGCTGTGAAAAGCAGTAGCTGAGCATACTGTAGCAACCTTTTCAGAGTTCTTCCACAGTTCTACTGATTTCTTAACAATTGTGGCTTCTGCTTCTGGGATGTGAATTAGAGATAGATTGCCAGCTAGTCAAAATTATAGGATAATGAAAAGGTTAAATCAGTCCAGTGTCTTTATTATTATCTTTAACAGATGTTGTTAGGCAGAGTATTTCTGATTTCTTGTACTATTGCTATGGGCAGACAAAAATATTTAATGAATATGCATGATTGTAATAAGAATGGAAAATGGTACGTACACTTAACCTTTTTTATTATAATTTGAAGACTGTACTCTTGTGGTTCTCCTGGTGCAATGACATACCTGAGCTGCAAAGCAGGATTTGCATAGCTTTTGATCTTACAAAAGTCTTCTATGGGTTTGATATGATTCGCTGCTTCAGTGGTTTTGACTTATAAATGGTAGTTGTAAGTTCTTTTAATTCTTTTGGAAATGAAGTTAAAATACAATTTTATGGTGAAAGATAATAAGCAGATGCTATCTTTATAAGTGGAACATATTGGCCTACCTCAGCTGTGTAGAGAGCATTTTCCCATTGAGTCTTGATGGCAGCCTTTCTTCAGGTAAACAAAGAATGTTGTACTTATGTTGGTTTTTTGCTTGTTTGTTTGTTTGTTTTTAAGGGAAAATTGCAAACATTTCTAAGTTAAAAAAAAAAAAAGTGATAATTGTGGTTTAGGTAGCTGCTAGAATTTTCCCCAGAAAGTTAGGATTTTTTTCTACTCTGCCTTAATGAGTCATCAGAGACATAGTTGCTCTTGGCACATATCTGAAGGACTTAGTTATACTCTCTATTCTAGGAGAAAAACCTTTTCAATGCAACTACAGAGTAATAGAGTACCATAAGAAATGACAAACACCTTCCAACATCTAAAAAACAGACATAATATCCAGGATGGTTTTCATCTCTGGGGCTGCATCTTGTGAAGATTCTGTTACAAAGTGGTTTTAAGAAGTAATCTGTAAGAGTTCACATGATTTAGTGAAGTTCTTTTCTGCCAGAAAGTTCTTTTTCACTGTGTGCATACACTGAGAAAGGGACTGCAGAATGTAAACCAAGCCAGCAGGAAGGTGGCTGAAATTAACACTGTAAAGCACCATTTTACTTTACTGTGAAATGGTTTTGATGACATTTTTTTTTATATAAACATAAAGTTCATGCTTTTGATGAAAACAAAAAACAAACAAACCAAAAAATAGGAACAAAATGTTAACTTAAGCTAACTTGCCAGTTCAGGCATGAACCTAACTCAGGGTTAGTAGGACCTTGATGAGAACTTAAATGTAGAGCTGATGCAAACTTTAGACTTCTAAGCTTGTGAAGCAAGCATGTATCCTACAGGAAAGCTGTTCTGGACTATATAAGTTTGGATACGGGTGGAGGTAATTATCTAACTGTCAGGTAAAATTAAAACTGCAACTGAGAAGACATTTGTTGGAAGACATTTGTAAGATTGGAAAAAAAAAAGTGTGTGAGGAGATATGCAAAAATGGCTATTGAAAGTTTAATAGAAAAATAAGTCTTATGTTTAATATACAAAAAACAGGAAGATTGTTTGTTCAACCTCCAACTAGGCAGGACCTGAGATTAAGTGGGAGGATGGCTACAGCCATGTTGGAATGACTCAGAATATGGGGCCTGCAGCCTGCAGCTGAGGGGAATCTACTACAGAGATAATATTTGAGAGCAGGAAATCTTCCTCCCCTACTGTCTCTGTGCTGAGCTAACAAAGAGCAACAAAAATGTGTGGCGGCCTCTAAAGCAGAAGTCAGGCAGGCCAGGTAGCAGGAAGCCAGGTAAAGCCAGCTAATTGTAAATGCTAGACACAGGAGTTTTGGTGGATTTTAAACTACTGTTATTGACATGGCCTAATGGGTAGCTTTCAGGTTGTTCAGATACTCATTTGGGAGGAGCGGTACATTTAGTTGTGATATGAGAGTGAGGGAGATGGGGTGAAACCTAATTTAGTTAAATGCTTTTAACCCTGCAGCTGTGCCAGATCTGAACAAGACTGACAGTGTTTCAGAAGGCTTTTTTGTGTTTTTCAATAGGTCTGATTCTTAGTTCAATGAAGAGAACTGTAACCAGGGTAATTCTAGTTGAGAATTGCTTGTTTAATTTACCAAAATATAACAGAAGGACTCTGGCTTAGTAATTTTTCCTGTTTGAAGCTCTATAACTGCATGCAGATTAATATAACAGAAACATAGAAATGAGAAAGCAAGGAAAGGAATATCCTCAGCTTCTAGTATAAGATCATGCATGTTTCTGCCACGAATGTTGCTTAAACCATCTGTCTTCATGCAACAAGGCTAAATTGCAAATAATCTTTAGAAAGGCAATTTTTTTTTATAGCAACTTGCCAGCTCATGTGCCTTTCATTTCACTTGCTGTCAGAAAGAAGAGTCTTCTGTAATGACAATGGCTAATGCTCTCAGCATTCAAGAGCCTGTAAATTGCTTTCGCTCACCAATCTGGGGCAGGCACATATACCTAGAAACAGCGTTGTTCTGGCCTCTAATAATCTGGGAGCATAAAATGGGTCTCAAGTTGTCAAATACCCTCGCTTAGGGCGGACATCAGATCTGCAGAATGATTCATGTAAAGAGCAAGTATATTAAAGCAGAAGTGCTCCTTTCCCTGGATGAAATGCAAAAAAGTATTTCATGTAATTCTCAGCAGTGCTTACAATGAATAGGAAATGTGTTTACGTGCAGTTCTGAATGGATCTCTGGGGTTAACAGGGAGCATAGTAGGAATTCTAATCACTTAATGACTTCCTCTGTTGATAGTGGTGATTGCATTCTTTCTGTTAAATAATTAAAAATGTGACTTTGTGATGCCAAAGTGTGTATTCTTTTTTGCAATGCAACAGTACTTTTATCATAGAGATATAGAATAAATACTTGTGAGCAAAGCTGTAAAATGCTTGTGCAACTCTTCACTAGTATGCGCAACAACTATTTTCTGTTATTCAAATATTCTATTTCCTTGGCATTAAAAGTCATGTATTCTCTTCAATATTCTATTGGTGTTCAAGAGCATCCAAATAATAGGAAAAAAAAAAAAAAAGAGAGAGAGACAAAACCCTAATGCATCCAAAAGATTTCTCAATACATTGAAATGGCACTTTGTTACAAACAAATCAAGGATCGCAGCACAGCTCAGCCAGTTTAGTCTGGAAGCAATCCAAATCAAGAGAAGCTACAGACATAGAGCCACAGAATCACAGATGGCAGGAACAATCAAGGATAAGGGAAGAGGACAGGTGAGCAAATTAGGGATAAGAAAGAAATGAGCTGCATGCTCCTTTAGCCTTCAGGTTAAAAGACTTGGTGTTCATGCATGTAGGCACAGTGATTGAGGAAGAGCAGTGGAGGGATCATTGTCTTCCAGTCTTTCTTTGCAGAATATCATTTCCCAGTTTCACCATACTGCACATAACCACACAATAATTTTGCTGTCCTTCCAACATCTCAGCCTTTTTTTCTAACAAAGGAGGATGTATGGGAACTGTTGAGTCATGGCCTGAACCACTGAATGATCACCTGAGGCAAGTGCTGAGTCAGCTGCAGGAGCACAGGTGAAGGCAATTCACCTATGTGACCAGAAGGGGTGGAGCCTGGCTGCACCTCTCCCATTTAAGGGCTGACTGTCACTGAAAAAGGATCTCTTTCTGGTGATTACTCCCTTTCGAGTTCTCCTGGGAGCCTAGGACATGGGTGAGTGTTTTCATTTACTTTTTAATTATCCATTTCCACCATGATAATCTTTCTGGCTATGCCATCTGTAAAATACCAACCTAACCACACCACTCTGTATATCTGTTGAGTGTACAGAGGGTAACTTGAATGCTGAATGCCAAATGCTGTTTTAAATTTAAATGTACTTGTCATGTTCTGTTTTTGTTTTTTTTTTCATAGATGTAAGCAAAACTACTCTGTGCTAGTACTTAAGGCTTACTTCTCTAGTATCCTCTCTTTCTCCAGTGCTTTGTCTATAACTGAAGTGTAGGCTAACTGAGGCTGGAAAGCCCTTCATCCTGCATGACAGCAACAGTGTCATGGGAGCAGTAATCAATAATATGTCAGGTTTAGATTTACCCTTGTCCTGGTCTAGTGGTGATGGGGTCTGTTTATACACCTCTTGTGAATGAGATGTAAAATTCCTTTTTCCTAAGGAGGCTGCCTACTTGAAGGCATGGTTTATGAATCAAATCTCTGTAACCTCATAGCCAACTAGGAAAGATGGAAATAAAGCTGAAAGAAAAGTTTCTATTGTTCATTCCCATCACTCCTCTAACAACTCACTTCTGTTCCTTTCATTGCTGTGTCCTTTTAAGAGCTAATACACAACTTCTTGGATCTTCAGTCTTGGTAAGAAAAATCACAAAAGGGCTTCTTTCCATCTCCTTCCTCGTGAAGGAAGGGCTGACTACAGAAATACAAGAGAGTAACTGGAATGTTCAGTGTCATAAAAAGTGTAGCAGTGCTTCAAATAATCACTGCTGATGAATGCCATAATATTTCTGTAGTCTTAATGCTTCTCATGCAGATAAGGCAGCAGTGTGAAGCCCAGTGTGGATAGTGTTCCATGGATAAAGACCGCTGGTTGAGCTGGTAAGCAAAAACTGAGCTGGGTTTATTTTTAGACTAGGGCTTGTTCATGTGGGACATTAGCTAGCATTGCTACGGTGTGGAATTAACACAAAACCATACCCCATGAGCTGATTGTTAGGTATACAGTTTTCAAATTTCCTTTCATATGTTGTTCAAAATAAACTACAGGCCACATATTAGGTATTTCCTCCCACCCTCAGACTGAAAACTATAACTGAGACCCATCTTATTTGTACAGTCACATTATATCCTTATCCCACTGCAGTTGAACGTTCTTGGCTTGATTCTTTTCTCCCTTAATCACATTTGGGCTGGACCATGTGTATACCACTATTCTCCTTTTACATTTAAGCTTATTAAACCCAATAGGTTTTGTGTGATAAACAGCTCCTTTCAGGCCCGCACAGCTCAGTGTTTCTGCTCAGCAGTTACTTGAACTGAGCCAGTCATCAGCAAGGGCCACATATATTGGTGAATACCAATGATGGATCTCTATTTTTTCATTCACAAGTATTTCTTCTACTTAGCGTACTACAGTTTGTTCTGTCATATGTTCTTCGGTTACCATTTTGTCTGAGATACTCCAAAAGAAACCAAAATTTGTGTTTGCACCTTTAGCTAGAATTGATTTATCTTGACTAAGTAATGTGTGTGTAATGTTTAAATTATTATTGCTGTATCTGTTTCAGATTCTGTTTGATGCTTGGCTAGCTTTAGTTTTCCCTCATCCCTTCTGACCTATCCTAATCTCTTTGTGGATACGCAACCTAATAAACCCACAAAACTTTTATATTATCTATGCTAATGGTGTAGTTACAGCAAGAGATGTGGGTGTTTTCAACCCAGCAGCCACTTTTGCAGTTTAGATGCATGCATTCTTTTGAAAAACACTTCAGGCTTTCCTTTTTACTTGGTGACATTTACCATGCATACAAAGACTTCCATCCTCCTGTCAGGAAAATCAAGTCATTCTGTGGAACTCTCTGTTTCTTGGCAACAGGATCAAATGTCCTGCATGCCTGGTTTACTGTTACTTCACTTCTGATCTCGTGTGGAGTGGTTTGAGTGATTAGGAATGGTCATATAAAGGCCTTTATTGTCAAAAGGCTAATAACTTTCCAAGATGGTTTTTGGAGAGCAGTCCCAAAGTCAGGATGCACCTGGGCTGTGGGGAAGCAAGGATAAAGCCTTTGCTTTTGATTCTATGAGAGTAAAGCCCAACCTCAGCTCTGAAACACTCTCAAAAATTTTATTCTGTATATTTTGAGTTTTCTATACTTTTCCCCCAAGGGCCTCAGAGCAATTCTGACACTTCCTTTTAAAGTTATTGCTATGTCTTTGTTTGCCACATGATCATGTTGAAGGGAGAAAAAAGAAATGCTGCTTTTTGTTTACCTTTTCTAGGTGCCTTTATTGCTGGGCATTTTGTGTTTTTGGTGACAAGTGCCTGGGACAGGCTGCTGGTGGGGAGAGAGAGAGAAAGCTGCATGCTCCAGTTCTGGAGCTCTCAGTTTAAGAACTTCCTGAACTGAAGGTAAAATTTTCTATTTAGTAGCTCTTAACTTTTCTTCCCTAATTACTTTTTTATCTCAGTTGAGTTCTGGCCTCTGTGGTCTCCTGCAGCAGCCTTTGCTGTAGTTTAAATATGCTCAGCTTTAAGCCTGATGCTTGATGATTTTAAGTGATGTCCCTTTGTTCTGACATTATGACAATTGGAATAATATTTCTTCTTTGTGCCACTCATTATTTTATATACCTCTGTCATATTTCAACCTGTGCACCTTTCTTTTACCACCTTAGCAATTCCAGTTAATTTAATCTTTCATCATATAGAAGTTATTCCACACCTTTTATCAACTTTTTCACTTATCTCTGTATCTGTCCTAAGATCAAATACAATCCTTTTAAGGCAAGTGACCATAGTTCCTTACAGAAATCAAGATAGAGATATAGCGATATGCCATAGGTATATATAGTGGAATATAATGTTTTATTTATTCTCTCTTTCTCTAGTTCAATTTGTCACTTTCCTAACTGCTGTGACAAAGAACATTTTTAGAAGCTATCTTCAAGGGCTCCAAAATCTCTTCTTTATTATATTAGGTAATATGAGGCCCACTGTTGTGTTCAGGCAGTTAGGTTTGTTTGTTCCTTATTGGGGATCTTTATACCTACAATGAATGTCATTTTATCTACGCTATTTTGAACATAATTTCATCACTGTTTCTTGATATGAGATCCTCTGCAACCTGTTTTCTCACTAAGTTTCAGCTTTACTGCCATAAATTATATCTGTATCTTTTCCAGCTCACTGAACAGCCCAGACTCCAGGTCTTAGCAGAGCTTACTTGCTTTTTAATGAGTTACTAACTCACAGAAGGCAACTGAGGGCTTAGTGAGAAACTGGTTTTATAAACAATAAATAGTTACTCAGAAGTTTGTGGAGTGCCGTGATGCCTTCAAATTGTTTTTTTTCTCTCAAGTTCTTAATTTAAAAAATATATAGGTGTTTTCTGAGGACAAGTAAGGATCAAGGATGTTCACTGTTGGGGGAATCTAGCAGTGATGCTGTGTTCTGCATAGTGAATACCCTTGGGAAGGAAATTGGTGCAAGCTGACAGACAGTATGTATGTAATGGCACAGTCTAAGGTATTCAGCAGAGTATTGTCCTGATACCTGAGGCACTTGGACTTCATTAGGAATGTAGGGAGTTTGCCTGCACAGTCCTTCTGGCAGTATGTGATTGTTGAATGCACACTGTAATCATTCTGTGCAACTGCCCTTTTCCCTGCATGTTTTACCTCCACAAAGCCTATTTTCATGGTGTAATATTGTGTGTGTGCTGGAGTTCTCCCTTTAGAAAGAGAAATAAACATTCAATCCCATCTCTCACCTCTGTAAATAATTTCAGGATTGTCTTGTTTTTATTGCTGTTATTTGTTTTCTGTTGTGTAGTTTCTTTCTTCTTGTTTTTCTTTTTGGGGTTGTTCCTCTTCTTTTTTTTCTTCCAGAAACTGAAACTCACAAATCACAAGGTTAGAGTGAAAGCAAGACAAAATCTTTAAGAGCTCAAGGAATGCCTGTACTGCAGTAAGAGTTACTTGCTATAACAAGGAGCCATCATTGCTAGAGTTTGCCTAGATATGTCCAACCTTAGAGCCATACTGAAATGCCTTAATATGAATTTCAGTTCTTACCACCCTAACTTCTGATGGCTTACTGCAGAAGAAAATTGAAGTAAAATTAATAAAATAATGCCAACTCTGTTGCCAAATGACAGAAAAATAATTAGTAGAAGGGATAAAAATTTTCCAGTTAATTTTTTACTTCCCTGTGGATTAAAATGAACACAACTGAACAGTTAAAATATATATAAGACCAAATTAAAGTGAATAAATAAACTATATTTTTTTCAAAATTACTAGAGTTCGACAGTTTTGCAATAATTTTTTTCAATGTTTAGGTACTAATTGTTGGATTTATTTATTATTTACTAAAAACACTACCCAAGATAAAAAAAAAAAAATATTTTGATCTTTTCCGTTTAAAAATGTTTTCCAATTCTTGTTGAAATTCATTACATTAAGAAAAGTAAGAATAAAGAACCTTCTGAACAGAAAGAAATGAACATTCCACGTGGGCATACATCATTTTTTTTACCATTGGCAATGGAATAGTTGAGAAGCAATGGTTAGAGTGTGCACAGCACTAGGACATGGCTGTGCTGGATAGTACTTGGTGACCTGATTCATCAGCATCATAACAGCTGGGCAGAACAACAAGAAGTACAGCACATGGTGAAATTAACAAGAGAATGGAAACAACTTTCCCATGGCGAACAACACAGCCACACTCTGGCCACAGCTACAAATATACTTCGTTTTGAAAACGTTTGGCTGCAAAGCTTGGCTTTGAAAAGGAAGGGACAGAAAAACTAGTTTTCACTGTAACTATTCTTCCCCCACTGTGGGCTCCAACTCATCTAACTCTGCTATCCACAGTGTAGCTTACCTCTGAGTTAGTCACTCCAGGCTGCCTTTAGAGTCAATGAAGAATGATGGACACTTGTAAGGCATCATTCATCCAGCCTGTTTTAGCCAACAACTTCAGTGGCAGACAAATTACTCCCAGGAGTGCCAATTTTTCTCCATTGACAGTAAAGGCAGCCTGTAGTGATTAGCTCAGTTATATACATAGACATCTATATCCTGCACAATATGATGTCCTAATCCAGATCGCTACGGCCTTCTTCTACTCAGAAAACTGGTAAAAATGAGTGGCAACTGTGTCCATGTAAATTTATTTCATGAACTAGTTCTGTGTTTCTATTAAAGTAAGCAATTCTTCTTGAGTTAGAAAGAAAACTTCTTTAAAAGTTTTTTAAATACACTTAAAAAAAATACACTTAACTACAGTCTAAAAAATGTGCTTGTGTATGTAAGTGATGTGTGCATGGATAGATTTCCTCTCAATAACAACTGAAAACACACATGAAGAATAATTTCCTACATGGGCTAACATATGTCTATTTTCCATCAAATTTAAAATATATTAAAAATGATTTAGTTTCTTTACAGTTAAAAAACCTCTGATAAGGGGAAAAAAAAGCTGTTCTTTAAATAGCTTGCTGGAACAAAGACAAAGAAAACCCACACCTTTTTGATGCTACTGCTGAGGAATACATTTTTGATGCTAAAAGTTCTGTTGCTGCTCATAAAAAAAAAAGAGTATCCTTCATTAATGAGCCCAGTATACAGTATTTCATAATACATAGATTAATTTTAAGGACCATTTTTTTTTTTCACTAAGGGTTCATTTAAACACAGGAGTTCAAGCAGAAACAGAAGTTGTCTCCAAACTAATCTTGTTCAGCATTTGTATGTTGACTAACTCAGAAAATATATTTTTGGACTTTGAGAAGTGTGTTAGCTTTATTTCAGCTATATCTGCTTGTGATGTGTGAGGACATTATTTCAATTTACAGTTAGCTATAAAACTTGGAATTGTTTAGTCATCCCACAAGAGAAAAATGGTAACTGTGATTGGATGGGGCCCAGGCTGTTTGAGAGGTGATTTGATTAGAAGAGACATCTCTCTTGAGCCGTAATTGAGGATTATAAGTTTTATGGCCAAAGCAATAATCAAACATATGTTCAGAAACAACACTAACCCCTCAGTGTCTGTCACTGTGAGCTCTGTACAGGGCTTTTATTTCCCTACATGGGTCCTAGTGGGAACTGTGTGCATTATAGTGTTAGAGGATGAAGTCTAGAGAGGCCCAAAGTACCAGGTTCGACTGACTCCAGCTTCCAGTGGATTCTCATGAGATTGCACAAGCTGGGAATATTTCCTCATCCTTTCCTCATCTGACAGGAATTAAAATGGAAATGTATGCTTGGCATTATCCATTCAATACCTTTCAGTGGAAATAATCTACATGTTCTTAATCTACCTATAAGCATAGTTCAGTCAAGGGAAACCAGCAAGAATGTTATTTAGCTCTCAATTTGAACTAAAATGTACTTGGGATATGTTTGCCTCTGGGGCACTGGGTCCGAAACACTTACTACGACTGTGTGATTACACTCAGGAAATCCTCTGCTACTGGAACCCAAACTGTGGAACTGGTCTTAAAATTTTCTACTCAGTTTTGGGGTGGCATGTTATAATTGTGAATTTTCCTCTTGGATTTTTCCTAGTCTATTGGCAAACATTTTTGATCCTCGTTAAGTTTGAGTTATTAGATGAAAGTATTCTGCAGAGCTTTTTATTTACCTGTGATTGCTGGAGATGCAATTTGACAATCCTATTGGCCTTTCTACAGCCTGGACTGTTAATGTTTTCCAATTATTCAGAGCTGGAGTGGAGAGTAGCTTGTTTCATCAGGCATCGCTAAGGAATGAGATTAATGACATTTTTTGCACCTCAGTTCATTGCTGGCAGCAGCAGAACCTGATCTATTTTTCCTGTTTTACCAAAATTCCACTGTTCTGTGTCCTTTTGTCCTTTGTATCCATTTTGTCTAAACTGAGAAGTTATCCATGAATTACTGGTGCTGACTTAAAGAACAGTGACAATATAGTACTTGGTAAACAGTTGTCATAGCATCACCACCCATGACCACTCTGCCAACTGAAAGTCCATGGTGTTGAGGGTGGGCTGGAGTCTTCAGATTGATGGCCCCTAACCCTATTCTCCCAGAGCAAAGGCTGCCTGTCCCTACCAGTCTCATTTGGGGCAAAATTTCTTCCTGACCTCAAATACTTTCTGTAACGTAACACTTCATGCTAGCAAGTCAAATGACTTCTTTAATCATCTGTCTCCCTTTAGTTTTGTGGGTGAGCACTCCTTGCTGACAAATTGTATAGTGTATGATTGGGTACATGACAAAGCTTGTCATTTGTCAGTTAACTTTTTTTTTCTGTTTAATTGAATGACATTTGAGCAGGTTGCTGAACCTGAAAGAAAAGACCATGCAGGTATTTTATAACAGATATCTGTCATCTTCTTGACAGGCAGATGTTAATTTATACCCTTTTTTTTTTTTTTTTTTTTTTTTTTTGCATATGATGTATCAACATTTTTCATGAATGTCATAATCAATATCCAGTATTTCATTTTCTATCACAGCCTGTTTGGGCAAGCAACTGCCTGATATTTCTCAGTAGGAGTCATCAAGACATGGAATGCATGTGACATCTTTTTTCAGAAGCAAGTTGGTATTGCATCATGTTTTATTTCCAGCAAATAATAATAATAATAATAATAAAAAACAGGTATAGAAAAGATGGGAAATAGAGAGATGCAGTAGTAATATCTTACAAACATCCAGTGACTTTCATGAGTGGCTAGCTAAAACTGAATATTATCTATATGTTGTATTCTTGTGAAAGCATAAATGAAAAAAATGACAAAAATTGACAAGGGGTATTACCACATTCTTTTTTTGTGCTTTTTTTTTTTTTTTTTTTTAAGATCTTTGTGTCTACAATACGCCTTCTTATTTGCCTCTTATACATCCAATGAATTATTTCCTTAAGCTCTTTTCTGTCTCTTTTTTATAGCATCTGTATGCTATATTCATGGGTTTTTTTTTCACTCAGAATAAGTAACCATTTTTAGGTGTCTGTATATACTAATGACCTTTAATTTCTTTTTCTCTCTCTCTTGCCGCACCTAGCTGTATTAAAATTCTTTTAATTTAATATATATAATTCTGTTTAGATCCACATTTTCAGCTATACCATTTTACTACAGTTTTTATTTAGATTTCTGAATATAAATATTTCTTTCCAAAAAACTCCAGTCAATTCAGGATTTAGTGCTAACTATTTATTTTTATAGTCTTTAACAAGGAAAATGGATGATAGTCTTGAGGGGGGATAGAAGAGGACAAAATATGGTAAAATGGAGTAGTAAAAAGAGGCCAACACTGTGTCTGTGCATGTTCTGAAACAATGGCAAGGCTGTCATGGGCCTTTGTCACTGAAAGACTGCAGGAAGCAAGCTGGGGCAATGCAGATAAATCCAGAAAAACTCAAGTGAACGCTTTGCATGGGATGTCTTTCCTGAAGCGAACCATAATTTGAGACCTTTATGTGCTTATTAGTATTTTAACTTAAAAAAAAAAAAAATCAACAAACAGATTCAACTAGATTATTTTCTCACTTTAAGAAGTGTGTCTTAGGGGTACCTCTAAGGCAATTCACTTAGTCTGATATGAAATTCTAGCCACTAAAAAGCTACCCCCAATTTACAAAGCATAGTGAGTTCCTTTGCTCCTTATTACTACTTCAAGCAGAGAGAGTTTAGTCTGAAAAAATTGGGATGAAAATTGGTGTAGACATAACAGAAAACTGCATTTTCTTGTGGGATTCACAAAAATAAAAATGTTACCTGTGTTATCTTCCTGTAGAATTTCTGCATGAATTAGGCATGGATAATTACATGTAGGAAAATATTCATAAAATCTCTTTCCTTATTTTTAGCTTACAGATCCAGAGGCAGAAATGAAAAAGGTACAGATAAAGAGGATGCCCATGTAGAAATTTCAGTCACCTACACTGCTCAAAGGAGGTAAAGTCAGATACACTTAAATATAATGTCACATTCTTTCTGTATGAGGTGTTTCAATAAACTAAAATAGCTAACAAGAGAATTTTGATGCGAAAGTTGGCATGTTCTAAGTGAACTATTTATCTGTACAAAATACTGATGTGATAACATCAAATATTTCTTTAGAAAATGTAAATTTTCTCAAGATTTTCTACAAGCTATAAAAAAGACATTTCATTTTCACTTTGTTGAAATACTTTGTTTCAACTCTTGATGTATTATATTAGATATACATTTTGAAAAAAAAAAAAAAGGAAATAACTTCACTCTCCATTCTGAATGGAACAAAATATATGTTTCAAATCTCCAAGAGAGAAATTCAATTTTTCAAGTATTTCTTCAATGAAGATGTAATCTAGGGTGCATGATCACTCAGCAGAAAGGTGTGATTTCTCATAGTAGAAAGCTGAGATGCTCAGTGTTCCTGTAACAATGTGTATATATTTCAGATGATTTAACCCATGAAAGAGGGAGTGAGATGGTGCTCTAGCAAACAGCTGAAGCAATATTGCAAAAGTACTGAAATCATCAGTTGCAAAAATACAGCCTTTTAAAGAGGAGGAAAGGGTGATTCATATTTTAAGGAATTTTTGAAGAATGCTAATAGATTTTTTTTATGATTATTTCTAATTATATCTGTTTCTAAGAGGTTTTTTGGAAATACTTTGGAAGCAGGGCTAGTGATGAGTTAGCGTAATATATCTTTCATCAAGTTCTTATAAAGTGAAGTGGCTGGAAAGCAACCATGAGAGGTTTAGGGAACTGCTTTCTAAAGCCACATTGACTTAACAGCTAATGTTGATCTTTCTTTGATGGCTATCTGGAGTCAGTGCAGCTGAAAGAAAAAGTTAACAATAAAGGAATTCAATTTATTTTGTCATTAAGTGTGAAGTTGACAGATGATTTTCAAATGCTGTGGTAGACTTCTGGACTATAAAATGTGAAATATAAATCTTTGATTCATAAACTAATCAGTAAGGGCTTTTTTTGGTAATCTCTATCTCAGAAATTTTCCTCATGGCTACATCTACTTCTACCAGATAGCATACAGTCATAATCCATAGTGTTTTAAAATAGAAAACTGCTGAAGATGTCAGTTAAAATTCAAATACAAATTTGTATATCTTTATTAACTTGACATTGAAATCACTTTTGAATACAATTTTCAGGAGACTAAGCAACCTACTTTTATTATGTACTTGTTTCGGATGGTTCTTCATGTTACATTTGCTGCTTTTCTTGGATATATGAGCAAAATCTTTGTTGGCTCAAGCACAGAACAGCTGGCTGTTCCACAAAAAATGTAAAGCTATAAAAGAATTATTCTGCTTATCCTGAACATACAAAATAAACCCATCTACTACAGGAAGCAACCTAGGATTTTTGTTTACCCTGCAAATTTTAGAAAATGTATTTGTAGAGTAAAAATAAAAGATTTTTATGAAAGTTTTATTGGTGCTGACTCTGTCTGCTAGCAGTGTCTTTGCTTGCTATGAGCTACAGTCATTTAGATAAAGCAAATGCATCTATCAGTTCTATGCACCTGACAGAGCTTTGGCTCACCAGGAAGCCACAGAAATTTAGGGAAAGCAAAGTGGCTGTGATAAGAGGTATGAGTATCACTTAACTTGTTGCAGTCGATCACAGTCCTGGTTTAATTATACTCCTTAGTCACTGAAAAGTAGTATTTTGAGAATATTTCTTGAATCCCTTTCTACTGTTATGCAGAATAATCAAATTACATTTCTCTGTGGGTCAGAGAGAGATATCTGTCACCACAGTCCACTCTAAGGTGTACTGTAACAAGAAATCTACTTTCTGGGCCATTTTCCCATCTCTGTCAGTGTTTTCCTAACATGCTTTCTTTCCAGTGTTATCAAGTGATGACCATCTTCTCCATAGGTAAGGTGATTATAAAATTCCTCTAATTAGGCTAACTCTTATTCCTTTTCTCCCTTCTATGGACAACTAGCTAGGATTTTGTTGACATTCCACCAGCCTTAAGAAGATGCTTACTTAGGAGAACATGCCCAAACACTTGTTGTTTATTCTACCTTTTGTAGGAGAACCACAGCTGGTGATTGCTTGAGGCAATCTGGCACACCTGTAATGGGGCAGCACAGAAAACGTTTCTGCGTGGGAGATTCTCTGCCAGATCATTCCGGATATAAGGCAAGTGTGAGCTCTGTGTCTATGGCTAGTTGTGTTACATGCTGGATAGTGTACACACCAGGCAATCTGCTGAAGAGTTGAAGTGTTTCATAAAAATCATGTCAACTCCTCAACAGTTGAAAAAAGCATGATACAGCTAGCTACGTTAGCAAGAGGTCCCTGATGATGCAAAGCTGGGCTTGTGCCCAAGGCTGAGAACCCATTATTGCACAGCCTTGCAGGTTTTCTTTGTCTCTCAGTGACAATAGGATGAAGAACAGTGGACTGGGGTTCTTGTTGTCTGTGAGGAAAAGTTCCTTTAAAATTGGACATCCTGATGTCATAGGCTTGCATTGTGTGTATATAATGTCCTTAGGACATTAGCTTAGACAGGAGCTCAGAATTTGAGCTGGTGTGACTTAGGCTTTATTTCTGCCTTTGTGCAGAATCCAGAAATTATCTCCTTAAACTGCCAGAGACTTTGTCTCTCTATGTCCTGCCAAAGCGCAGTTTGAAATCCGGTTTAGCAACTCAGCTGACAATTGCCACAGCACTGAAAGTATTATCTTTTTGAGGTAAAGAATAAACATCCTTCAGAATGACCATACAGTGTCTGCCATCCACACAAAATGCATTGCTGCTAACAAGCACCCTTATTCTTCCTACCAAAATCAAGGGTCAAAAACTTGGTTAAACAGACAGTTATTCTTCTCTGATGTGACTCCTCTGTGGAGCTCTGTTATCACTGGTAAGCATAAAGGTGACTATTTAGTGGGTTTGCTATTCCCAAACAGCCCCATATCTCTGCAAGAAGATGAATACTTAAAATAAATAATAATAATAAAAATCTCAAATACAAGTTTGTTATCAGTGCTCTTTAAAGTGCTGTAGCATATGAAATGTCAGCAGAAAGTCTGAAGACCACCCATTCTTCCTTCCCTATTTTCTCTGTCCCAGTATTACCTATATGTCCTGACCTATCTTCCAGCTGCACAGTATTTACTCTGGAGGAGCTAGTAATGGCCTGGGGAGCAAGTGCAATTTGTTTGCTTTTCTGAGTCAAGTGCCAATGTCAGAAACGTCTGAGATAAGCTGTAGGAGACAGAATCTCTAGTGAAGAAGTTTTAATTCACCACTGCATTGTGGACATCCTGCCAACGGGAGCACACCTATAGAAACAAAATGACAACTTTTGAACCTTGTGTCCGCCAAACTTACCCCCTCCCTTGTTTTCCCACTGGCTCGGTAGTCCAGTTTCACAATCTTAAGAAGTTTCGCATTTGTTAATTACATTCTGACACTTGTTAATTCATAGCCAATCTCGTTGCTAGCTGATAGCCATCCTGCTGTTTCCAAGAGGTCTCAGTCACCATCTTGTCGTTTCCAAGATGTCTCAGTCCTCTTCTTATTGTGTTGACATGGTGATTCTCTCCAAGGCCTCTTTAGTTAAACAAAGAGCACCGGAGGTGGGGTGTTTGTCTTACATCAGTCTTCTTGAATTTTGATAATGTTTTGCCAACACTACTTCTCAAAGTAAGTCTGAACTGTAAGACTTTCTCAGAAAGATAAAGCAATATTTGTTTTAAATATGGAAATTTTAAATTCTGAAGTTATGTGCATAATCCATGACTGTTGATGTAAGAACTGCCTTTTGTTAGTTTTCTTTAAGAAAATCCTAACTACCCCCTGATTAGTCTGTACATTCCCCAGAGTTAAAAGCAGTGTTTTTCAGAAGCTGCTGGTGTGCGTTTTAACTGTCCCACCTCTACACAATCTTTGAAAGAGCTTGTGTTATGATCTGAAGAGGGAAAATTAAACAGATGAAAGAAAATAAATTGTAGTAATGAGACATTAAAGAAGAACATGATAAATCAGGTTTTTTTATAAGTATTTCTATACTTTCTGAAGGAGAGCCGAGTAATAATTATTGGACAACATCTCTTGCAAGAATCTGAGTTCAAAATGGACTGCTACACCACAAACATTTATGTCCAACAGAACTTTTCGTTCTGAGCAAGAACAAATACAACAGTTTGAAGCTCTGGCTAAATACTCAAGCAAGAAAAATCTTTCTTCTCTGTAAATTTTCATGATTTAAGATGACAAAGTAATTTCCTCATCTACTGTTCTGTTTGATTACTCGCTGGTTTGATGATTTGGACCTGTTCATAACATCTTACTTATGACCTTGCTTTTTGTCATTGAAAAAAGCCCTTTCTTTAATTAGCTTCCAGGATATTTGTAGCAGCTTGGCTTATGCTAATTTGTGTGTTTGTTCATCTTTTTAATAAAATTCTTATTAATTCTAATCTGTTTGAGATTTACTTGGCAAATTATAAGGGTACATATAATCTCCTACAAATGGCATGTTGCTTGTCTCTGCTTCCTAAAATAGTATCATACTTTCCTCAGGTTGTCTCAATGACACAGGAGTGCCCTTCAAGTGTTATGCTCTAATACTGTAGAAAACCTTCAGCGAATTCCAAGGAAAGACAACTTTCTTTATCTCCCTTGTTTCTTTGGAAATTTGGAAGTGATTTTAGGCCTCAGTATAGTTTGCCATTGCAGATGGGCACAAACATAGAACTTCCCAGGAGATCCTTGAAACATGGTAGACATTGGCTTAATCTGCCTTAATCAGCTCCATTTTGCTGTTTGTCTTGATTTTTATTTTTTTTTTTGTCTTCATCTCAGCTTAAGTCACCTCATTATTTCTTCCACCCAGAGTCAATGGAACATTTGCTCTAAGCCAGATTTCCCTCTCTGAAAGCAGAATCATGCTTCCTACCTCCAAAATGATCTTTCTGACATAAGCAGGACTTTCATAATTGTTAGATATTTTTTCCAAACTGAGTTGCTTGGGTTTTCCATATTCTTATAAATATATGTAAGAAACAGTGATAATGTCCTCTATAAAAAGAGATGTATTAATTAGATATGGCAACCAAGCTTTTGTTTGCAAAAGCACTCTTGCAGAGCAGTAAATTATAACAAACAAAACCTTGTAATGACCTCCAATTTCTTTTTCTTTTTTCTCTCTCTCTTTTTTTTTTTTTTTTAAATATATATATATATATATTAAAAATTTACAGGTCAGTAAATACAGAGCATATATTTTATCAGTGGAGAGTGGCATATTAGTCTCCCAGCTCTCTTTCTTTCTCTTAACACAGTAAACAGCTTAAAGCTGTCAAAGTGAGGTAGACTCTCACAAAGAAGGATTTTGTTAAGTGATACTTGAAGGTTAATGAATTTTACCCAGAGACCCATCTTTTGGACTAGCACTGAATGGATTATCTGGTTCAGCAATTTACTGCATGGTAGATTATCAGCATGCCTATATTGCAACTACCTAAAGACTATCATTATATTTCCCTCCCTTTTATCTTGTATTTCTATAAAAAAAAAAACCTAAAGATAGGTAGGAAATATGTATTAAAATGGCATTTGCATTTCATGTTTTCTAATTAAAGTGCACTGAAGCTAATAGTAATATTTCCATTGACTTCAGAGAACTTAGTCACTAGCCCTAGACATGTGTTCCGAAATTGCCTTCTATCACCTGGTTTCTTCTGCTGAAATCAGTGTTATCAAAAGAAATTTACAGTGTAATATTTATCTTTCAATTAGCCAGTGCAGCAGAGTCTGCTTTTATCAGCCATTTTCTGATGATAATCTCAGAGCTTCTAGAAGAAGTTCTGAAGTCCAGAAGCCTATTACTTTCATTTTGTATTATTGCATTTTTGGTAATTGCAATGGACTCAAGTGTAACTCAGTTCTTCCTGTCCAACAAGACAACTGACTGGCTGTTAGCTTTCCACCACTGGCAACATCTTCCTAGATTTTTTCCCAACTCATGGAATGAGAAAATGGAATAAGTTGCAACAGTAACTCCCAAGAAATTCCATGAGTTATATCTCTCCTTCATTTCTAAAATCTTAACTTTAAAGAACTAACTTCCCATCCATCAATTTATTACCCATCTTACAACTCTTTTGCAAATTCCACAGATCTTCAGTTAAATAATTTCTCAAATAAGCCATATTCAAATACCTTAATTAAATCCAGTTATTGAACTCCTTATGAACTTCCTCTATGCAGAAAAAAAATATGATTATTAAAGTTATCAGTCTGATCTGGCATGCTCTATCTTACGTGAACAAGTATTGCACCATACTTTGCTCCTACCTGTTCTGTGTTCATTTTTAAATTTCTGTATAAATTATGGCTATTTCTATATAAATTATGCTGTCTCTTTCTCTTCTTGTGTTAGTAGATCTGGCATTTTTCAATTATATAACACAAGTTCAAGTCTGTAATGCCATGTGGCAGCTCACTCCAATTTTGAGATAGAAGATATCTAATTTCCTGATATGAAATAAAAGCAAACTTTCTGTGAAAGGAAGTTTTTTGTGTAAAGAAATGTAGGAAATATAAAAGAGTAGCTGCCAAAAAAAACCCAAAATCATAAAATGAGATGCCGGACAGAGCTATTTTCCCATCACCCACAGCTTCCAATGTGATTGATTTATCTGCTCTGAATTTGCTTCAGTTTTGACAAACTGGCATTTTTTACAAGTTTTGGAATAACTTGTGTAATTTATTAGATACTTCTCAGACATTCACTGTAAATGTTGTGTGGTTGAGACTGGTGTGGTTTTGAAGCAGTTATCTAACTATAAAGAAATGTGCTGGAAATGTTTTTTGTTGCTAACCTACTGTGGAGCTGGAAAAGATGGAAAGTAGGATCTCCAGGGAGAAGAAAGACATGGAAAGAAGTTATTATGCAATAAATTAACCTCTTCTGTTGGGGTGGGGGGGAAGAAAATATATTTTCATTGTTTTATAGATGTTACATTTCAAGTGTCGGGATTTGAGCTTCCAGTGTTCTGAACACCTCACATGAGCTGCTCATTCCATATGTGTTGATAACTATATATGCTGTGTTTTAAGACTTGACAACATGTTTACAGTAAAATCTGACCTAAAGGAAAGCTAAATTTCTTAAATACCATGCTTAAAATACTCATTAATGAGAAAACTCAATACATTGTCAAACAGCAGAAGGGAGAATTTTTCCATTACAACTAAAGCTTCTCTAACTTGCTTGTTTGGTGTTAAGTAACTCTACTCTTTCTCTCAACTGTATTTATAACTTGATTTTAATATTTTCAGAAGAAAGGTAATTCTTTTCTACTCTGACTGTGGTTTTATTTTCATTAGTTTCAGCAGCACATGGTGCTCACATTCGTACAGTGTTAAGAATAGTTACTGCTGAAATAACAAAGGCTGCGGAACCACAGAGCTACTCCCCCCAACTCTTCTGCCAAAATTGTGTCAAAAGCTGCAACACCAACATGGAACTTTCAATCAAAACAAAGAACAATGATTTCATCTTATTTTGAAAAGACAGAATTATTTTATGGATGTGTCAGGTTAAGACGTTTCAGACTTACAAAAGTACATCATTTGATATTCATCCATCCAGACTTGAACTCTATCCCATTGTGCATTTAACTTTTGTATGGAATTAGATAGTGATTTTGTGAAGAAAAACAGGATACAATCACATAATCAAAGATTATAACTTTATCCATAGGCAAAAGAGGCCACAGTAGTTTCTTGAGCTAAGTTCACTTTTCATCCTATGTAACTTCCAAAGTGCTTTTCACAAAGTGAAATAAATGCATTCAGTAACACCCAAATGTTAAGTGAGAAGTTTGAACCTTTACTCTTCTGTAAATCAGTTTATACTGCTTTTATCTGAAGCAAAAGACCAAATTCGTTGTCATATACACAGTTTTGATGGTTGTTTAATTGCTGGTTCTCACTTGCTGTCAACTCAACAAATCTTATCTAGAGATGGTCAAACTCATGTCGGATCACTTTTCCTGTATCTTATTGCTAACTGCTTCCATGCATCCCTAGTGCCTTTTCTGTTTTGGGGGTGATGTGAGTACGTCTCTGGAACATCTGTGTTATTGCTTTTGACATATTGACAGGATTGACATTCATATTTAAATTTTAGGCAATAAATACGTAGAAATTCATGGAGAAGCTCATGGACTGTTCTGTAGCATGTGAAACTCTTCCCCATCAAAAGCCTCTTGTAGCCACAGATCAACAGAAATGGCAAATGGCAGGAAAAAGGATTAAACACCAATTGATATATAAAGAGAGTAAATGTAACCAGATACCTGATGCCTTTAGGGCTTCTTCTTCCAATTAATGTTTCCAGTATCCAGATTAGCTTCAAGTGAGTAAAAAGAGCCTTCGTCGTACTGCACATTCCTTTGTGCCTTCCAATCCATTCTTACTTAACTGTCGGAAATCTTTAATATTCACATATAGGAAAGAGACTTGTTTTCAAAAATTAAATTCTGTAAAACTTCCTTTTTGAGTAATAGCCCTCAGTGCTACTTAGGAAGGTGTATCAGGAGTTTTTGCTGCATGACAAGTTACATGCTCTCAAGATCCTACTTAGGTACAAGCTGCTTGCTTTTTGGTTTGAAATAAATATACGTTCTGGTCCCTCACAGATGGCCCTTTCTCTTGTGTTTTCCAGCTGTGTCTTGCCTTTATTAATTTGTGAAATATGTGTGTTCTCTCAGGAACAGTCAAATTCAGAATTGTTCACTGTTTTCAACTTCATAGCTTACAGAGACATTTTTATGGCATGGACTAATCAGGTTTTTACTTTGGATTGACAAACATTTACTGAGGCAAGTCAGTAAATACCAATGTACTGCACTAAAAAGAGATGGTCTTAAATAGTGATGCTTTTGTGCTTATTGCTTTACTCATGAGGTTTGGCCTCTTGCAACTACAGCACCTATTCATCGATAGAAGGTAAGGGGAAAGAAAGGACAAATAAATTTAAGCTACTGATGGTTCTTCATTACCATCTGCTTATGGGTAGAGGAGGAACAAAATGAAAATGCATTTACAAACTGTTTTAGTAGAACTTCTAACCTTTAAAATATTAAGCGATATTTTCTCCTCATCTGGTCATGCTTCTCTTTGATCCTATCTAGTTTTTGATGCCATGTCCCTACCTTCTCTCTCTACTCACCTTTTAAATGGCAATACTAAACAACTGCAGAAAGAGATATTGCCATCTATAAAATTCAACAAGGAGCATCAATAGTTGAAGAAAGACGATATTTCTGGCATCCTACCTGCTGGCAAAATGTTCCCATGGAGCCTCCATCCAGTTTTAAGGGAATTGTACAATCTGACACGTTTATTTTGCTTACTTTGTCATTTCTTTCATTTTTCATCCTTCCCCAGCATCAATACCTTAAATTCCATTGTACTTTACTGATCTTTTCAACAGGTTAAAAATTATATGTATGCATATTTATATTCTGTCATCAGCATAGATATGACCCTGTCATATGAGCAAAGTAAACATCTACTCTTGTAATGCAGCTGTGAAAAATTAACTTGTAAGGCCCCTCATGTGACTTGTGGAAATGAGCTTAACTCCAATAAGAGTCCATAGTAATCAGTGAAACTCTGTGGAGGAACTGAACACTTCTACTAATGGTGGCATGTTCAATGCAATGTTTAGATATGCTCTGGTGGCAAAAGATTTAAAATAAAAAGTAGAGCGAAAGAAGGCAAAGAAAACAAATGAAGAAGAGTGAGATTATATTGGTCTTTGTAGAGGAGGTGTTTCTTTGTTTTGGGTTTTGTATGTTTCTTCTTATCTTTGGTGGGTTTTTTATTTTGTTGTTGTTGTTATTGTTGTTGTAGGGTTTTTTTGTTGTTGTTGTTGTTGTTTATTTGGTTGGTTGGTTAGTTGGTTGCCCTTCATTAAAAAGCCAGTGAATTCCTGCAATAATAGAGAAAAAGTGAGAAAATCTTGTAAGTGAAATTGAAACTTTGATGTTTCCACTGATAAAGAGCATTTCATAAAGCCAGTGAAGCTAGTTTATATCCCACTATGACCTGGGCCATAACATGACTTGGATAGCTTTAAGAAATTATGAAAGACTCAGTGTTATTATTTATGGTATAAATAAAATTTTCTCTTTTTACGGGATTTTCCTACTTTGTGCTGAATATGGTGTACAGAGAATTGGAACCTCTTTTTCCTGAAGGCCAACAGGCAGTACAGTATTAGGTACCGAATATTAAAATGAGAGCATATATTAGGTCTGCTTCATTAACTGCCAGATGATAAACAATTCTAAGCAGAGAATATAATAATTCTGCAGATATTTTCATTTTGTGAACTTTTTTCTCATCATTAAACTCAACCCACTTTCTCATTCTCTTATGTGAAAGATGTGTTTAATATTTCACTTTGATTAGGAATTATGTCATGTTTAATTAGTTCAGCCTCCCACAGACATTCTAACAGTTGCACGCAGTTTTCTAGACAGTTACCAATGTTCCATGATACGTTTAGTCCTGCAAATTTTTGGGGGGGAAGTTCTAGTACAAAAAAAGCTGATTTAATTGGAGCAATTTAGGAGAAGGAAGACTTAACTAGGAGCTTTGGTTACTGAACTTTATTCCATTAAAAAACAAAACAAAATAAAACCTTTAAAACAAGCCAATAACTCATTTCAGTCCAGTTATGTATTTACTCATCAGTATTTTTGATTATTTGTATTAAAGGTGACACCTCTTCCTAGAAATTAAATTAAGAACCTCTTTATTGCTAAGCTCTGTACTTTCCCTATATGTTATATGTATTTTTTTCAGGTGGGTGAAAAAGTAGACGAACAGAATGTCTGATACTTTATAGGATGAGGAATAAAATGTGAGGGAATTTTTCAGGAAAAAAGTGTTCCTGCTTATCTCTCCCCTAGCACTGGGAGGCAGCGTTCTGGGATGCCAGATTACTCTTGTGGTGTACACTGTGTTGCATAAAAGAATGCAGTAGCAATTTTCTGAATTTTGGAGGTTGTTTTGCTCAGAGGTAGCACAGGAGTGAGTGCACTCAACTGCATCGAGTTGCTCATTGTATCCATGCCCATATCAAACTCATGTTAGAAACTGTTTTGTTTTCAGATGTTAACTTTTATGACCTGAAATCCCATAAAACCAGATGCCTCTTGTTGTCTAAGCCTTTATTTATAAGTGAAATATGTTTGTCTCCTTTCACCTTGTTTATACTCTGCATCTGTAAATGTTTTGGTTGGGAACACTGCTGAAGCATAAATCACACGTGCTTTGCGCAAGCTGTTGAGATTCTTTCTTCAATCATATCAGCTCAATTTGTACTAAATGAGAAGCAGTGATGAGTGAATACTGTGGAATTGAAAGATATTATGGAGGACTAGTGACAGGTCACCTGTTCACCTCCAGAAAGGCTGCCAATGTCCCCTGTGGTCCTGCAGTATACGTTGGACAAAATTCTAAAAGTGAGTTGCTTCCAGGCCTGTCCAGGTTGATGTCCATCACAACCTGTTCACTGTCTGAGAAAGGTGATGAACTTTAACACACCTTGCTGTCTTACTTCCAGAGATCCTCTCTCAGAGTCCTGTTATTGTTACATATAAGAGGCTACAAATAATAAGTGACATCTTCTGTTTGTTCCTCTTTCAGCAAGAATCCAATGTAATGTTATAGCTTTGAAGATTAAACTGGGCAGATGACCTAGTTGCTACGGAAACCTCTCTGGAATAAAATGAAAAGCAAGGGGAGGGAGCACTGATGAGTGCTAATTTTCAGAAGTAAGAATATTAAGTATCCTTGATCTGTGACAATTGATACCACCTCCCTGTTTTATTTATTAGCAAAATGACTGAAAGGAGATCTCTCTTAATTTGCCCCCTGGAAAAAAGTACATACACAATTGCTACTTTGAAGTTATGCTCCATTAGTCATATTAGCTTGCCTAATGCAAGAAGGATGATTATTGTACCGTGCCCCATTTGCAATAGGCATAACACAGTGTAGTCACTCTCAGTACAGCTGTTACTGCTGTGATCCCTCAAAAACCACATATAAATTTTAAGTTTCTGGTATCTTTTTGCAACACGGATTATCTGGTTTGGATGCCTTTTTCTAAGGATGATCTTAGAATTTAAGGATGACCTTGGAATCCAAAAGGAATCCAATGTTCAACTACTTTCTGGGGGGGGTTTCTTCCCAACTCCTAACAGGCTTATATAGATCAAGGGTGGAATACTTTCCCCAGCCCTGGCTGCACATCAGCACTTCTGTCTGTGGAGTTGCTAGGTACAGTGTGATTGGCTAACAGGAAATAATATATATATTATTTATTTATTTATAATTTATTGATTTAATTTAATTTAACTTATGTAATTTATTAATTCATTGATATTATATATATATATGTATATACGATCTTGCTACAAAAGTTCTGCAGAAAAATAAGTCCTCAGGACTTAAAAACTCTTCTCTCAAAGAACATGACACTTGAGCTAAACTAGATCTGTTTCCTGTCCTATCTATCTTTGTCGTTTTCACCAGTTCTCAGAAACACATGATTTTTCATCTTGTGGTGACTCTTTCTGCTTTGTGTCTCCTGTGGTTTTCATCCAGCAGCAGAAGGTGGATAAAGGAAGTAGGCAGAGTAAGGATGAAAGTGTTTTATATATCAAATGGAAAGGACCAGTGCAGAAGAGTGGTAGTGACTACAGGTACATTCTATATTTTGAGAAGTCATATGTGCTGTCCTTCCTCGATATTCTATTTATTTATTCAAGTCAGATTTAATGACACATCTTCATGGACTCAGATTTGTATGTTTTTTCTTCTGTGTGACAGTACCATATACTCTCCATATACTCTGTATATGTTGTCTGTCATGAGTGTGAGAGAGGCCAGAATATTCACATTCATTGCTTTAAGTGCTTGCTTAAAAGTCCGTTGGTAATTCATCATCAGTGCATTTGTCTACTGTGACACACACACAGAGGGTAGAATCATAGAATTACTCAGGTTGGAAAGGACTTCAAAGATCAAGTCCAACCACAGCCTAACCATAGTACCCTAACAACCCTCAGCTAATTCATATATCCAAGCACCACATCCAAACGGCTCTTAAACACATCCAGGAACGGTGACTCAACCACCTCCCTGGGGAGCCTATTCCAGTGTTTAACCACCCTTTCTGTAAAGAAGCGTTTCCTAACGTCCAACCTAAACTTACCTTGGCGCAACTTGAGGCCTTTTCCCCTCGTCTTGTCACCTGTCACGAGTGAGAAGAGACCTACCCCGCTCTTGCTGTAAGTACCTTTCAGGTATGGGAAGAGAGTAATAAGGTCTCCCCTCAGCCTCCTCTTCCCCAGACTAAACAGCCCCAGCTCCCTCAGCCTCTCCTCATAGGGCTGATTTTCCAAGCCCTTCACTAGCCTTGTTGCCCTTCTTTGGACCTGCTCCAATACCTCCACGTCCTTCTTGTACTGAGGTGTCCAAAACTGAACACAGTACTCCAGGTGATACCAATGCCAAGCACAGGGGCAAGATGACTTCCCTAGTCCTGCTCACCACACCATTCGTGATACAAGCCAGGATGCCGCTGGCCTTCTTGACCACCTGGGCACACTGCTGGCTCATATTCAGCCAACTGTCCAACAGTACACCAAGGTCCCTTTCCATCAGGCAGCTTTCCAGCAGCTCTTTCTCAAGCCTGTAGGGTTGCCTGGGGTTATTGTGACCAAAATGCAGGACCCGACACTTGGCCCTATTGAAACTCATGCTGTTAACTCTGGCCCATTGATCTAGTCTATGCAGGTCCCTCTGTAGTGCCCTTCTCCCCTCTGGCAGATCAACACTCCATCCCAGCTTGTTGTCATCTGCAAACTTACTGAGGGTGCACTCAATCTCCTCATCAAGACCATCAATGAAGATGTTAAACAGAAGTGGCCCCAGCACTGAGCCTTGGGGGACACTGCTCGTGACTGGCCGCCAACTGGATTTAACTCCATTGACCACGACTGTTTGGACCCGGCCGTCCAGCCAGTGCTTCACTCAGAAGAGCGTACACCCATCCAGACCATGGGCAGCCAGCTTCTCCACGAGAATGTTATGGGGGACAGTGTCAAAGGCTTTAGTGAAGTCCAGGTAGATCATATCGACAGCCTTGCCTTCATCCACTAAGCGGGTCACCTTGTCATAGAATGAAATCAGGTTTGTCAGACAGGATCTACCGTTCGTAAATCCATGCTCACTGGCCTTGATCCACTGGTTGACCTTTAATTGGTCCATGATGGTTCCTGAGATTATTCGTTCCATAAAAACGAATAGACCACATCCCAGTGGTCATACCCAGTGGTTTCAGTTCATCACATTTTAATAAACAGCATTTTAATAGCCCATAGCCCTTCCTTCTATCTAGACATTATCTAAAAAGATAATGTTTCCTAATTGGAGCTGCTGTTGAAATTAAAAGTCCTAAGATCTTTTTCAATGCATTGATTTTACCTTCCCTAATAAGATTTTGTTGGTTTTTAGCTTTTTTTGCTGTTGTACCTGTTTATTTGTTTGGCTGTCTGGAAAATATATACAGATTTTTTTCTAAAGTGGAAGAGAAAAATGTTGCTAGAAGGTTCACTGCAGTTTATCCTTACATGTGAAGCTGATCTGTGAAGCATAGAGTTTTGCATTTTAGCCCCTACTTGCAGAAGTTAAATGCTCTATAGGTCACTATAACCTGACAAAGTCTCTTCTTGAGTAGACTTTGCCACTGTAGGTGGGCCAGCTGGTAGAAGGTCACAAATGACAGATCTTGTTATTGGTGCTTCCTTCTTTGCTCTCTCTGTTTCAAAATCTTTTTACATTTTACAGTTCTTATTATCTGATGGAGCTTTCTTTATATGACATTCTGGGTAATGTTTTTACATTGTACACCTTGGACTTTTTTTGGTGGTGTTTAATTACCCGCACCCTCTCATTTTATATATGTATATATATATATATATATATATATATAAAATTATGTATATATTTGTATTTGCATACATATATATATTCACCTCCTCATGCCTTCATTAAAACTCCAAGTTTGCTGAAGTATAACATATTTCATCTTTTAGGGATAGAAGGTCTACATAGTTGGGGGATTTTTTGATACGTGTGCCAGAATGCAAGATTTTATTACTTAGGTAGCTCATGAAAATGTATCTAATTGACAGTTGACTGCTTCATTCCATCTTAATTATTAAACTCCAGAAAATTAAGAATATGAGCATTGAGATTTGTTTCCCTCTAAGTAATATAGTGTGTACACAACACTGAAATCACAGTAAAATATTTCCCTAATAACGTCAGGAGCTAGTCACGGGCACATTGCCTTCAGGAAGCAATTAAGAAATTTTTCCAGAGGGGATATCTGCTAAAACTGTGTATCAGAACAAGTTAATCAGAATGAGTAGGAATTGATTTTTTTTTACCTCACCTTCAGAGACCTGAAGACATTTTTCACCTACTTTATTTACAGTGGAGGAATTGTGCAGAGACTTCTCATAAGAAAATTAATGTAAAAATTAAAAACTGGTGTGTCCACTTGATGGAATGACCTTCCACAAAAATATGTCCTGATTTAAACAGAGTTATTAAAATGTTTATTGAAAATACCTCAGCAGTTAAGGAATCTGTTTCAATGTATTTGTGTGATATTGGAGGGGAGGGTCAGAGCCAGTGGGCTTACTTGCTTCTGGCAAACTGGTTACTGAGTAGGACATTAAAATGCATCACCAGGGGGGCAAGGAGAACAGTGGATGACATATAAAATAACACCTAAGTAAAAAGTTATTTTACATGGATTCACCATGGACCCTTAGGAGTGGAGTTTCTGTGTTGAGAATTAGAAAGCATGAACTTTTTTCAAACTGTAGTATATCCTGCTAGGTTTGTTCTCCTCTCCTATTTGCCCCTGCTATGAGGTATTGGTAGACTCAGTCTTCACTTCCTAGATAGCCTAGGATGACAAATTAATAATGATGACCTGTGGGCTGAAGTTCTTGAGAACAAATCTGAAGCAATTGCAGAAAAGTCTGGGACTTTGCCTCAGTCTCATCTTTAGGGGAGAGTCACAGCACTTTCAGGACATAGTGGAGATGCCTGTATACACCTTAGTTTGGGAGGTTAATGGTAAACAGGGAAATGAGTTATTTATCTGATAAGCTAAGTGTACTTTCAGACATTTGTGGAGAAAATTGATATTTTCTGGTGCATGAACTATATGTATAAAAGAAGGCGCATTCACATGTGAAGCACTGAATAACCTCATCTTCCAGAGAGGCACTGGAAATGCTCTGTAGTTTTGTGATAAAGTGTCTGAGGGAGTGATTCTAGTTAATAGATGAGTAGCTGTTTCACATGATCGAGCACCCAAAGTAAGGCCACACCTGTGCTTCGTAATATTATAAAACTTACATTTTAGTCTGTTCTACCAGGAAAGAAAGAAGAAAAATCTAAAAATGATTCCCTCCTGTCCAGTACCAGCCTCAAAACTTGTAAGGTTTTAAGGAATATTTTTGCATTCTGTAGAATTACAAGTGAGACAACAAGAAGTCCTGGACTGAAGTTCTAGATGTCTGTGTGCTACCACTCACTTAGAGATATCAAGGTATGTATGAGTTCAACTCAGATAAATATGCAAATTTAAAATAAATGTTTAACTGCAGTTGAAAACGAAACGAAAAATTCATTATTTGCTTCAAAAACCTCTGTTATGCTATTTATTAGCTATATAGTGTGTATGCCTACATCTTCTTCATTACTTTGGAAGGTAAAACCCTCTTGGCAGGAGATGATTTTACTGCTTGGTTGCTTGCTGTTAGTACCTGCAACAGTCTCTTGCACTCTTATTTGATGCATAAAGAATGTATTCTCCTTCTGTCTATGGTCAGTAATATCACTTCGTGATGTTGCTTCTCTTTAATAAGAGAAATATGTTCAGAAAGATAAGCAAGATAATCAGACTCTAGAAAGCTGTCATTTCTTGTATGCTTTGAGAGTGAAAGCTGTCAAAGAATATTGTGTGCCATGCTCTAAATCAGCTACCAGTACCATGTACACAGTTGTCCTGGTTTTGGCTGAGACAGTTAACAGTCTTCAGAGTAGCTGGTATGGTGCTGTGTTTTGGATTTGTGGTGAAAACAGTGTTGATAATGCACCAAGGTTTTAGTCGTTGCTGAGTAGTTCTTGCACAAACCAAGGACTTTTCAGCTTCTCATGCTGCCCTGCCAGTGAGGAGCTGGCAGTGGACAAGGAGATGGGAGGGGGCACAGCCAGAACATCTGGTCCAAATTGGCCATAGGCATATTCTGTACCATGTGGCATCATGCTCAGTGATAAAAGGTGGAGTAGAAAAGAAGAGGGTGGACATTTGGAGTGATGGTGTTTGTTTTCCCGAGCAACTGCTGCATGTGATGATTCCTGCTTTCCTGGAAGTGGTTGAACACTTGCCTGACAATGGAAAGTAGCGAATGAATTTCTCGTTTTGGTTTGCTTCCAAGCACAGCTTTTGCTTTACCTGATCTTTACTTCATCCCCTGAATTCTCACACATCTAACTTTCCAATTCTCCCTCCTATTCTGCTAGGGTGGAGTGGTTGAGTAGCTGTGTGGGATGAGCTGCCTATCGGTGTTAAATCACAACAGCAGTCTGCTTACAAGACTCCAGAGTAGGTTATGATTTGATCTATAGAAGAAAGAGGCGGTAATAAGCAAGAGCATATTTAGATCAGTAACTCGCTACTTCAGTCTAGGCAGATGCTGCATAAGTTAGTTCCTTGAGATTCAGTCCTATATATCAGTAGTGGAGTGCTTCAAGGGAGAATACAACACAACTTGTATTCAAGAACAAGCCTTTCTAGGCTTTGGATGGATGCTATTCTTCCAACCTACAGATTGGCTCTTGCTGAACTGGTGACAAAAATCACCCGGACTCCACAGCAAAATGTTTAGTGCATTAGGAGTGGATCTGTGGAGTCCAACTAACATCCACTGTGCCCAGTGTTTTACTAGGTTCTACATTAACTCTACTCTGGCCCCAGAATAACAGGTACACTTCTGAAACATATATTTCAGTTAGTTTTAATCCAAATGGTGTGAAGTTCATGTACTCCAAGACTGCTCTGTGATGTGAACTGAAGCGTGTAAAGTGGAGTTGGTTGGGAGAGAGATTTTAAATTATACTTCTGATTCAAAATAAATAGCTAATGCACACAATATAAGATGTATGGATCAGGTTTTCCCTTCTTTAAATCGGCTTGTGAACTTAAGTTTCTTCTGTTGTGCAAGCATACAAAAAATATGACCTCACAACTAACATCTTCAGCCAGAAAATAAAAATCCTTGCTGTTTTCTTTTCTGGAAAATTTAAATTTCAATCTCATCCCAAAAATATCTCAACAAAAAGTCAAGAAACCTTTTCCTGAAGAACTGGTAATGAAGCAGTTTCAATCCAAGGGTTTGATTCACCAGCTATTGTATGCAAGAGGGCTGCTCTGAGAAGTTTCAAAAGACACTGGAATGGGTCCTAGAAGAGCAGCCTTGCTGAGATGTGTAAAGCCACTCTATGACCACTTGCCAGCAATTGCTGGAAAATAGAATTAAATATAAATATTCTGCCAGCAGAGAGAGAATTTCCTAAATTGTTTTTCCCAATGATTTTCCTAAAATACACATATCAGAAAATCCATGGTGCCGTTGGATAATGGTTTTATAGCAGATAACATTGAGTGCATCCTTTAGGCTATGGATCAGGCTGGCTGTCCCTTGATAAGCATAAATAAAGTTCCTGAGCAAAGGAGATTTTTGGCTATTGTCTGGAATTTTAAATTAAATGCTTTTCTTGTTCGACCTGCAGCTCTTAGGTGTCTACAGAGCCTGAACAGCCAGCTTGGTTTGAATGCTGAAAATCAAGTAATCTGGATATGCAGATTGGAGCATTCTTGGAAGTGGTTGACCAGAATCTGTGTTTTAGAGAAATCCTCAGAATACTTCATTGCTAATTTTAGCTGTCTCATCTCCTAGTTGCAGATACTGTTTAACACTTGCAGCATCTCTTGTTGCTGTTAATATATGGCTGCACCACTTAGTGGTATAGGAAATATTTTCAGATATTACAGTATAAAAATTTTCCTCTAGTTAGACTTCCTAGAAAGTATTTTGGTACAGTATGTTCTACACTGACAGGTGAACACAGGAAAAGGTTTACTGGCAATATTGTTTGGTTGTTAATTACCTAGATATATTTTTCCAGTTTCAGTTTATCAACAATCTGCTTTCTCACACCACTGCTGCTGGGGAGGAAAGTTTTACCTCAGATTTATTACTATGGAAGTAAACAGGAAATGTTTATATTTGAGAAGTTGTTGCATTCTGAAAAGAGAGATTGTGGTGCTGCTGAGTGAGTTTTGTGGCAGAGAATTTCATTTAAAAAAATGAAATTGAAAGGGTAACAAAAATTATCTCCAAATTCATAGTATATTATCTTTAATTAATATAACCTCTTTGTTCAGACATCCTGTCCTAACAGGAGAAATAAAGTAATACATGCTTAAAACCATTAAATCAGCCTGGGTCAAAGAATACAGCAGCTCCTACACTTTATTTGGACCTGATTTCCTGAAATGTTTGGGAAAAATTAATGGAAAAAAAATTTCTAGCTGATTTTCTTTTCCTTCTCCTCACACTGGCATTTTCCTCTTTTAAGTTTGCATTTTGGGAGTAATTGCAGCCACATCAGTGGGAGAACCAGAGAGTATCTAACTTATTTGGATTCATTTTTCTTTTTTTTCAGACTGACAGGAATTGAATTTGTATAGGTCTTTGCATTGGAGACCTCCTATGTGGAGCAGCATCTACAGTAGCAGCTGATCTGAGCAGACGGAAATTAGAAGGAAAAGGGCCACACTGGAAAACATACAGTGGGAACACCCCAGAAAAGATGCAACATGCCTGTTGGAGTGTAAAATTGGCCAAGGATAACACATAGCAGTCTGTCCTCAGTTGACAAATACTTCTAGTTTAACTGACCGTACTGTGATTGAGTCCTTCATGAATATATAATGTTATTGAAATTTCAGATGTGAGTGGTAGTAGGGAAGAAGGAAGCACCCTGCCTACATCAAAAGTTTCTGTACTTCTCCTAGCTCCAAGGTGCTGAGTTGATATGACAGTATGTCAGCAAATTTTCATCATCCATATAAGTTCTCATGTGTGATTACACTGATTATAGGTGTGCGTTGATATTATTATGTGTCCTAAAATTCAAATAAGTGTTTTTCAGTTATTACTGCTTTGACAGTGTACTTGGTGTGGCTACTGTTCACCTCCATTCCTGCGTATAAATACAAGAAAATCTGACTCATATTTTTAATAAGATCGTGCTAAAGTGCCGCTATAATAAATAATTCAAAATGCTGGAGAATTCACTAAGTACCGCAAGTTCTATTTATGTTGTGCATGGATCTGTTTATATTATGCAAATTAAGCTATAGTTTTCAAATACACTAAACACTGAGTTTATGGAGATGTGATCAGTGTAAAAAAAGTTAACTAATCGTATTCTCTGAGGAACACTACAGGATGCTCTTCAAAATTGATTTGTAGATGGAAGAGAAAGGCACTTGGTGCTTGTGTATGTAGGAGTAGTACAGAAGTTTTTTCCACATCGTTGTGAAAGATCAGAGGAGTGTCACTGACAGCAAGGGTTCAAATATGTGTCTGCTCACAGAAGTAGATGGGAAGAAGTAGCAACTCATTTTGTAATATTTGCATACTGGGAAAAAAAGTGTAGCATTCATTTATTTATGTGTTTATGTCTCTTAGCCAGTTTGGATAACTTCAGAAATGCATGAGGTTTAGACAATTCAATTTCAAGACCAGCTTTCAAAAGGGAACCTGGCACTTTTCATTCTGCTTTTATTCGATGAGAATAGTTTGATTTGTCAGCAATGTCTGAAAAGCAGATGAGCTCCAGCATGCAGCCTGTAAATTATTCTGTGTATGATTTATCTCTTTTCATATTTTCTATTTCCTTTCAGGTTCCTTTATTTCAGATCTCAAATACCACAGAAATAATGTTACAAACTGCATGATGTAATCATAACCCTTGACTCTGTGTGAGCAAGAATCATTTAGATTTAATAGGAGAAAATATATAATACGTTTAATTTTAAGATATGCTTTAGTACTGCAGTCTATCACATCTCCACACATAAAGTCAGGTTGTTCATTCATCTCTGTTGATCTCTCTATGGATCAAATATTTATTTTTAGTACCTGTGTTTCTTGACCACTGGAGTGAAAATACTGTAGTCAGTCATGTTTACTTTTGAGATTACTAGCTCAATATTCCTTTTTAAGGCAGAGATTTACTGAAGCCAGTTCTGCTGTGTTTGCTTAGGTTTATAGCAAGACAACTGTCCATCTAAATTGTTAAGGTGCTTCTAATGAATACTTAAACAAAAACACTATAAATAAACTGCAAAGCTGCACCTCACGGGGTTTATTTCCTTGGGAATGTTTTTTCAGTTTAACTCGCAGAAGATCTCCCATAAGGCTGAGGAAGATGTGGATGACTCAGATAATGCCAGTGAGTTATCTGATATGTTCACCTAGACTTCACCTATTTGATTATATATGCCATTACGGCTCAGGGGTTACCATTTACTAATGAGTTTGATTAACTCTGAAAATTAGACTTCAGTATATATAGTTCTCTTCAAAATACCTTTCCACTCTAGTCCTGACAGTGATGTTTGTGATGCATCAGAGAGTCTGGAGTGAATACGTGAAAGCACACTCACCATGTTTCAGTAACTGCACCTACAGGTCAAGAGTATGGGAGACACAGGTGACAGATGCTTTGATGAATACAGAGCTATGGGATACCCTACAGCGACTTTATCTACATAGAAATCTGCACCATTACATTTGGTCTAGGAGTTTGTACTAACAGAAATCATACTTTCATAAATTTTATGCCCAAATTATGTGTGAACAGAGCTGTAATCTCAATAACATTAGTATTCTCTGCACGTACATAATGGAGAAATTAATTATTTTGTATTATTATTATTAAATCAAAATAATCTCTGCTTATATGCTGCCAGAGTCCGGTAAGTGTCTCTGGGAGCATTCCTACCACTGAAAGCAATTCAGGTTGCTGCTGAATACTAGTAAGATTTTCCAGTTTTCTGGAAATCAGTTTTCTTCATTCAGATTTTCTCATAATCTTCTTAAGTATAAACTACTACTGTCTTCCAGGTAAGAAAAGTTATTGAAATGTCAAAGGTAAAATGAATTATGTTCAGGTTTATAATTTTAAAAGAAGAACCTGAATGTTTTCTCCCTCATTTTTCTGAGAATTGAATTAATGTGAAATATGGACCTTTGTCATAAAGGCTCATGAAAAATCCTTCAGAAAACTCATTCAGTTGCACAGTTTTCCCAGTGAGAAATCATGGGCTTAAATAGGCTGGAAGCTTTGCTCAGTATATGGCTGCTTTCTGCCCTGAGAACCTTTTATTGGTCTATGACTTGCACTGCCAGGCAATTGCTCTTTCACTCCACTGATGATAATCGTAGCTGCATGAGATTAAAAGGCTGTCTAATCTTCCCACTGCTGTCAGTCGCAGTCAACAGAAAAAGTTGTGAAAGGTGACACGCAGCTTGTGAGCTGAATAGGGGTTAGCACGCACTTTTCAAGACTGAGTAAACAGAGGAAGAAGACATTCTGAGCAGCATACAACTGTGAGTTGCTGAAGGGTGCAGCCATTTTGAGGTGCTGCTTGCTGTGGCTTGTGGCACTGCTGATGTCGGTGTATGACAGAAAGCAGCCACATACGGGGGCTGTGCAGAATTAGCTAAGAGCTTGGAGGAGGCAGAAGCAGCTGTGATTTTTACGTTACCTGATATGAAATCAGAGCACTGATTTAAAATGAAACTCGGGGTTAGAAACTACAGTGGGCTCAGGGTGGTTGTTTAACCTCACTTTCAGTTGCCTAAATTAGCTATTAGCTTCCCACACTGACCCTGAGCCTCATCCTTTCTGCTCAGCTGTCTGATCTTGATGTGAGACTCTCACATGCATCCCTGTGATAACTGGGGCAGAAGCCTCCCTAGATCACTTACCTTGCTGTATCCTCCACAAGGGCTATCCCAGAGATGGATGTGTGGCCAGTTAACTTCATTACTGAAAGAAACAACAGAGCATCCAGAGTAGGAGTAAGAGACTGCTTTATCATCATTGGAGGCAAGACTCTCCACCAGTTCTGCAGGAGCTAGCAAAAAGCAAATATTTTTATCCAGTTTACTGCCATCCAATGATAGTAAACCATTACTAGTAAGACTTGGCTCTATAAACTTTTATCTGCCCTGAAACCATGTACATATTGCAATTTTTTTGTCTGCTGACTAGCACCAGTTGATATAGGTGTCTGCTTCCAGCATGAGAGCAAAAGTTGTTAATGATCTTTCTGTGGTATTCTCATATTAATCTCTGCAGGACGCATGGTGAAGGTTAGATTTAAAACATCAGTATCATCCAAATTACATTTTCTGTTCAGAAGTAGTGCCAGTGTTTCTAAGCAAATGCTGTGATGTACACAGCAGGATACCTTCTGTACAGCATAGCAAAAAGTAGGAGGATAAGATTAAATTATCAAGTGTCCATTACCCATTACAATTACCTTGATAGATAGGGTTTCTACTACTACATTTCATTCTGTGAGAGTATTTTATCTTGAATTCTTTACTGTATAGAGTGCCTTTTGGAGTACAAAAGTCAAGGCACTCTCTTTGTCTACACATTTTGTGAGAATCAGTATGTATGGATGTGCATGACCCTGCCAGGATTTATGGTGCTGGCACAGGCAGCTGGACTCTAGGCTTAGTTCCCTCCAGAGGAGGCAGAGGAGTTCAAGTGTGCGGGGAGACAGGTGGGGTAATGGTGACCTTTCCTGCAGGAACAAGGGAAGGAACCAGTCTCTCCCTCACTCACTGCAATCCCTTTTATCATAGGTTAAATTACATAGATGATGTAATTCAGAGCTGTGTATTGTCAGTGGTTTATTCCCAGAATTACTGCTATTTTTAAGTGACAGTAGTTCAACTCATTGCAAATGTACGTCTTATTCTTCTCTTGGACACCTGCTACTGTTAAACTGTGTAGCGAAGGTTTTCTTCGGAGGAATAGAACTTGCTGGAAGGCTTACAACTCCATTTCCTATGAAATATGCTGGTTTGTAAAAATATATATATATATAACGTTATATAGGAGTATCCTTCTTTGTACCTGTGAATTTTCTCCAAATGGTGAGAAAAGATTTGATGACACTTACTACGTGAGTCTGCCGACTTGTTGGATCACAAGAGCATTGATGGAGCGATTCTCTGGCCAGCTCCCAAAATATACAGAATGTGTTGGGATCACATGATTTAGAATTGTCTTTGCGTCAGAGAGATCCTGTTAGAAAATTGCTGCTGGACTGGGAAATCCAGCATTTTGGGGTTCTCTGTTGATCTAAGAAACCATGGGATTACCTGTTCTTGACAACATGTATTCCTTATATGTGGTGTAGAGTTTGAAAGTCTTAGAAGTCCTCTTCTGCCCTTTGTTTTTGCTCTGAAGGACTCAGACCTTCAAAAGATAGTATAGGCAATTAATTATTTTCAGTTCTAAAATTTAAAAGGAAAGAAAATTTAATTCCTCAAAATGATAATAAGCATTCTTGGCTATGTTTCTGCAGGAAGCCTAATTTGGACCAGAAGGCTAGATTTAAGAGACATTCTATATGGCATAGACTTGCAAAACTTTAGCTGTTGTACCAAGATAACCATAGTCTATACTTTTTGAAAAGAGCATACCTTTGCTATGGAGTCCCTTTTTCAGGAACCAGACACAATTAAGACCAGGGTTCACCTTTCCTCTGTTTTTTAAGTGGTACAGAAAGGAATGTAACCTGTGCCCCTCCTACATTTTTGTTATGACAAGGCATTTACCTAAATGCTGTGGTGAACTATAACCTATCTGACAATAGTGATGAAGATATGGAAGTACATGGTGAAATCTGGGCAGATCCAGAACCCTTTGTAATGGTATTGTGATGACTTCAATCCACATACATCTCATTTAAATCTTAAACACATCGGTCAACCTAATCATCCTGATCCAGCAAAGCAGTTAAGTATACACTTAAGTTGAATTGCTGCCATTCTGATTTAAGAAGTACTTAAACAAAGCATGTTCTTAAACATTTATATGACTATAGGATGGATTGAAATATGCTTAATATTCCACACATACTGCTATCTTATGCTGATGGGTACTCTGTAAGTGGAAGAAGACTAAAGCTATTTTTATTCTAGGAACCAATGCTTATTCCTGTAAAGATCTGGTGCCTGATTAGTGGTTGGAAACCTTGTGTGTGGCAGGGGTTTGGAACTGGATGATCTTTGAGGTCCCTACCAACCCAGGCCATTCTGTGATGTTATAATTCTGTGGTCCACGTGCTGTGGGGCAGTGGCATCCCCACATCTCTGTAGTCAGGCTGAGTATTCTCCTCCAAGCTGTTCCTGCCCCGTGGCTCTGTGCTTATAGGCCTGAAAAAGCAGCAAGTTAAGAGTGGCATACATTGCTGTATTGCGCCTAGGTGTCCAAGGAGGCCAACAGCATCCTGGGTGTATCAGCAGTAGTGGAGCCAGTAGGAGCAGGAAGTGATCGTCCCTCCATACTTAGCACTGCTGAAGCTGCACCTCAAGTGCTGTGTTCAGTGTGGGGCCCTTTACTACAAGAAAGACATTGAAGCCGTGGAGAGTGCTCAGAGAAGGGCAGTGGAGCTGGGAGGGGTTTGGAGCACAGTCCTGTGGGGAGTGGCTGAGGGAACTGGGATTGATTAGTCTGGAGGAGGCTCAGGGGAGATCTCATCAGACCCTACAATTCCTGAAAGGAGGTTGTGGCAAGGTGGTGGTTGGCCTCTGCTCACAGGTAACAGTGATAGAATGAGAGGCGATGGCCTGAAGTTTTGCCAGGGAGGTTCTGGTTGGAGATTAGTAAAAATTTTGTCACATAAAGTGTGGTGATGCATTGGCACAAGCTGCCCAGGATGTGATAGGGTCACCATCCCTGGAGATGTTTAAAAGAAAGGGTAGATGTGATACTTAGGGTCATAGTTTTGTGAGTAATAGTGGTAGATAGACAGCTGGAGTAGATGATCTTAGAGGTCCTTTCCAACTCTAATGATTCTATGATTCTATCAGGTTAATTCAGATTTAGTTGAATAGGATTGGTGTCATAATATGACTTTTACAAGTTTGTAAACATTTACAGGAAAGAAATTCCATTGATGCAGTGAGTTGTGTAGTTTGTGGTAAATACAGCTAGTGTAGCTGAAAGAACAAAATAAAACAACAATAAAAAAAGACCACAAACCAGTGAATTTTAAGGCAGTGTCATTTTTAAGATTTTTTTTTCCCGGAGAGTTAGCAAGATCTGAAAAATAATGTGGAAAGGGATAACTCATTAAATTCAGTTACACCCTTAGCAGTAAATGTGGTAAAAGAAATAGTATAGTTTTGAGCATGAAAGCATGAAACAGAGAATTCAATCCTGTTTTAAATTGAAAAGCTCAAGGCATTCCATGTTAATGATACCTGAACTACACATTTTCATGTATGCTTCCATAACATATCCTATTTATTCTTTCACAGTTATGCACAAAGAAAGGCTTATGGCATTGTATCAATAACTTTGATTATAATTTATCAAACTGTATTCCAAAAACAATCTGTAAAAAAACAGGTGGTTTTTTTTCTTTTTTTTTAATCAGAGGCTTTTTCTCCCTCCATCCTGATCCTTGTAGATCTTTCTCATTTTTCCCTTAAAGCTTTATCTTAGGATACCAGTTAAGCTTAGTAAATAGGTTAATCAAAAATAATTTCCCGACCTTGCCTTTATAACAATGTATTCCATGTAAAGTCTAAAAAGATAAAAAGCTAATGAATAATTTCATTTGCAGAAGAGGAAGGGTAGTCTGACAGATTCAGACTAATTTAGAGGGAGAAGCAGTAAGAGGTATATAATGAGAGGAGTATTTTCATTCATCTGTGTTGCCCAGGAACTAATTGAAGAGTGTGCAAAGGATCTTAATGGGTGATGGTAACCAAAATGAAAATGGCTCAACACAGACCTTTCATCAGGAGAAAAATAAGTGTCATGACAGTTATCGATTGATAACAATAACTAAGTAGATGTGGTCATCTGCACAATTTTTCCCTAAGTACTTGAGTTCTGTTTAATGTTGTGTTTGTCAAATCAGCATTATCACTCAGACACATGAAGGATTAGCTAGGAAATTCCAGGGTAGGTTGATAAATCACAGGAACTAATACTGCACCATCATCCAGTGAAGCCGTTAGGGTACTATACCCACTGCATTGATTCTCATGCTATTCAATATTTTCATCAATGATCTAGAAGAGATATGAAATAAAAATTAATTAGCACAAAGATTACCACAGTGTCATGTGAACAATGAGGAAGAGCCCTTATATTGTCCTTTCGATCACTTACTAGCCTATGTCCTTTCAAAAGTTAGATTTTTTCGCTACAGTTGGTTGGAAATGTGTATAGATTGTGAAGTTACTATTAAATTACTTTATGAAATCTGGGATCCATATTTTTAAAGTTATAGTAAATGCTGCCATTTTGGAATTCATTAAAAAAAAATGTGAAAATACTAAGATACTTAGAGTTCTCAATCATTTGATTAGAGTTGTTAAGTACCAAGGTGAAGACAAACATGAGTACAAGACAGTGGCCTCCACTGAGAAACAGTTTTGTTGATGTGAAAGATATTATCATGACTCAAAAAATATGTTCTTTCTGCGCTGTGAATATAACAGACAAAGACATTTTCAGCATTCAGCACTGCTAGATTGTGCTCCCTAGCCATTTTCTCATCAGAGAAGGGTTTTTTTAATCTTGTGGAGAAAGAAATAGAAACAATGACTAGAAACTGGAGTAGAGCCAGAAAAATTCAAAAGGAAAAAAAAAAAAAAGAAAACCTACATTTTTAACAGCTAGATGAACTGGATCAATAGGAAAACCAGGAAAAAAAAAAAAAAAGGGTCGTTATAAAAGTCTTCATTTCTCATTTCTTCAGTTCAAAACTGAGTGTATATCAGAAGCTGTGCTTTAGTCAAAGACATCTAGTTCTCCATCTAGCACTAGGAACTAAGCTACTGAAGGGTAACTGGGTGAAAATAAATAATTTATGATGTCCAGAGGTTCAGAATAAATGATCTTATAGTTTGTATTGAACTGTATGAGCCTACTATTTCCATTTACTGCTACCATTTTCTGCCTGCTAGTATCCTACCACATCTCAATACTTGAGTTATCTTTTAATGTTCTACTCATCAGTCAATAGAGAAAGGTTTCTCAAGCTCTCCTACAAGGGTCTTATCTTTTTTTTTCATTCCAGGACTCCTAATTTCCCCAGAACAACAGGCATCAACTTTTGTGTACAGTAATTGTAGTCTAAAATCTACCTGTGCAAAATCTTTTTCCTATTCAACAAGTGAAATGTAGCTTCCCCATAATTATCACATCCTTTCAAGAATTATGAGAGTGATCAATGGAAAGAGATGCATAAATAGGCTCAACAAAATATCCTTACTGTGCTGTAGTATCTCACGTATATCCCATAAGTACCTTTACCAGCTTTATCCCTTCAGATTACAGGTTCTGGCCCCAGTCTGTATAACATCCTGACTCGGTGAGGCAAATAAGCATTCTGAAGCAAGCAAAAATTGGTCTGTGTTGTATACTGTTTTATATTATCGTTTTTTTCCTTAAAAATATAATTGAATTGGCTCACATTTCCCAGGTGGATTGATGGTCCCAAGCAAGACTACTGTGTGGCCAGTACAAAAATTGTCTTTAACTCTTTATCCTAGAGAAAAACCCCACTATGACTTTTTCAGTTTGCTCTTTTTTATTCTTCAGCTATTTAAAGGAATGAAATAGCCCATATCTGTCATGCTTTCAGGTAAATCTGAATGCCTGTTTCCATTTTTTGTCTGTGCTATGGGCATTAGGAATGAGACACAGTTTTGATTGGTATTGTTCAGAAGTACTGAGAGGACATGGACTAAAGTATAGTTAAGTAAAGTATAGATTAAACTAAAGTTTAATCGAGTGATAGAAAACCTTTTATTTTAGTTGCTGTTAAAGACTATATGAAATATGTACTAGGTAGTAGTAAACTGTTTTTCAATATACTTAAATATATATTTCAACTATTTAAATTTTAATACTTAGAGATCATCTGAGTTTTCGTTGTTCTACAACAGAACCTACAATTGTTCCATGGGCAGTAATGAGTCCTGAGTACTGCTTAGGCAAGTAAGATACATCTATTAGTTTATTACAGCTGAAGTACAAGATCACTTTGTTAATCATATATGCATGTTACAAGACTATTTTTGTTTTACACTGCTGTTTCCATAATGATATCTCTAAGTCATCAGTGTTCTTTTCATGCTCTCTTCCGTACAGCTGTAGTTTTCCATTCTCTTTGCAGTTTATGTTTCCTGAGCTGTGATTTTCTGTGTAGAAAAACACAGATACCAATGAATGTGGGTGATCATATTCCTGTAGTCACAGCACAAAATTCAGATTTTTTTTTTCTTTGTGATGCTCTGGAAAGATCAAAACTTTAGCTCTGGAGTTAAAAAAAAAAAAAAAAAAAAAAACACCCCCCAAAAACCCAACACCTTCTATTATTGGAAAACCCTGTTTGAGTAAATACCTAATAAAAAGGCTGGCAATGTGAAAGGTATTTATACATCTTTGTTTATTTACTCCCTCGGAGGCATAAGACTCTTTCTTGGTTTGAAAGGCTTCATTATACCAGTCAGAGAGTAATCCAGCTTCTTTTCTGGTAGTAAATAGCACACTCTCTCAACTTTAATAGTTGGAGGATATAGCTGAAAATATCTTTGTTAGATAAAGTTATGAACATGTCCTTAAATTATCTTTACTCCCATGTATAAGGACATGGTTTCTTAGCTTTTCATTTTAGTATATAAACATCTTAAAATAACAATGTCCTTAGTATTGTATTTTAGTTTCTAAGAATTGAAGCTGACATACGGTTGATTACATTGGGTCACTGATATTTGTAGGATCCCAGTACAGCTGTGCCTGGCAGGGCACTCGGAATATCTGCAGCCCAGCCCTGGCAGCAAGCTCAGCTGAGGTCAGGTTGAACTCCTCAGGACTGAGCATGGCTGGGGCTGGAAACCCTGAGAACAGAGCTGGCACAGCCTCCCTGGGCAGCATGCCCTGCAGCCCCATGTGGAAAAGCCCACCTAAATCTCCTTTGGTACAGCCAAGGCCTTTCACGTCTCTGGCTTCTTCTTCTCCATCACCTTTCTCAGCTACTGGGGTGATGTTTTCCCTTGTCCAAGTATACAGTAATTTTATTGTAAAAGACCAACAGGTTTGTAAGGTATAATTTACCCTTCATAAACGTGATGATTATTTCCAGTTACCTCCTTCTACCTCATGTACACAGAAGTGTGTTTCAGAAGGACTTGGTCTATAATTTTCTCAGAACTCAATGTGAGATTGATTGTTCATTATCTCCTTTTGGCTTTCCTTATAAACAGATATAATGTTATCTTTCTCTGGTCAACAAGAACCTCCCTCAGACTCCACACCCTTCTGAAAATATTAGAGGCTTTGCAAGGACCAGTTGTCTCAGCATGCTTGAGTGCAACTCTTTGGGTCACATGAATTTGCATAAGTAGAATTTTCTTAAGCAGTGCTTTAATCAGTCCTTATTCACTGCTGGTCTCTCTTGGCCCTGGTCTGAATACCCAAGAAGTTCTTCTGAATTCCTGCCCTCAGCCTGCCCTGACTACTCCTCCTGTATGCAGTCTTTTTCTCACTAAGATTCTACCATAAGTTCACTGCAGAGTCAACCAGTTTCTTGCTATAACTATGTGTTCTCCTAAGCATTGGAATGGACTGTGCTTGAACTTACAGGATACAGCCCTCAAAAGTCTACCAGCTTCCATCATATTTAGTACAATATGAATAACTATATTTATGTTTTGCCATGGTTAGGGACTCACCGAAGAATTAGAGTACCTAGCTCTTTAGCACTGCTTTTATCACTACATGCCCTAACCAGCAACTTGCATAAGCTAAATTTTATGTCTGTAACACTTACACAACACTAAAATTGAGTGTTAATAGACTTTTAAGCCAGAATCTTATTTCTGGGCTTCTCAATTTAATGCAGATTGCGTTTCTGTCAGCATTTGTCACTAGGAGGGCTACCTCTTCTTTTCATAGATTTGTAGGAGGTTCACTGGGATTAATGAGTGGACACACACTGCTTTGAAATTGGTTTTGAATCTGGACCTTTAATTGCTGATTTGCCTCATTTACTTATTTAATAAAGAAATAAGCATAAAAAGCAATCTTGCTCTTCTTTCTTTGTATTGGAAACTTTTCTTTTGCTGTCCAGGACGTTCCTTCCTCACACTCTTGGAGCCATGAAGATTTGAAATCATTTAATGTCCAGCAGATTTGCACATCCAAAAAACTCCTGCTGCTAGGAAATTGGGTCTTTCAATGTAATTTATTTTTTAAAATGTAATTTTAATGTAATTTTTCAAATGTATTTTTTTTTTTCTGCACAGAGTACCATTCCATGAGTGTTTTTTTTTTTTTTCTCCCAGTGGAAGCAAGGAAAAAAGACTATTATCATCACCAACAATGTTTAAATTTGGAGTTTAAATAGGCTTTCTAGTGTATGGCATCAACTACATAGCATCCATAGTTTTCCTCTACTATTTGCAAACTGACAGGCCTGGACCCTGTATTCTGATGAGGTCTATGGCAAACGTTTTAAGCAGCTAGGAATACTCTGGGTGCACCAAGTTAAATACATATGAAGAACTTTTCAAAATCCTATCTCAAAAGGGCTCCTGACATCCTATGATCTTCAAGCTTAGGTACTTCCCATCCTGCAGAATACTAGTGTGATTTACATACTTTTTAAAGCATTCCACACAGACGTTTCCTGTTGATGCTTGCTCCTTAGCTTTCTCCAATGAAATATACTGTTGACTTCAGAAAGATTTCAGAGTTGACATGACAGGGAAGACTTCAGACCACTTGCCATCTGTTACTGTGCTAGAGATAGCTTTGCAATAATTTTAAAGTCTCTTAGAAGTGGAAAGTTTCTAATTTATAATGGAAAGCTGTTGTCAGAGTGAGTGGGCCCCACCAGTCAAATGTACACAGGGATGAATGGTTTATTTGATTTTATTACAAAATCCCAGTATACCAATGCATTATCATAGGTTGAAATTTCATAATGCATTATGAGATCCTGGATTCCCCCCCCCCCCCCGAGGCTTTAAATAGATAAGCTGAAATTTCATTAGAACATATGTGATACTAAAGATCCACCATCTTTCTGCCTCCAGCAGCAGCCTGCTTCAGAGTCTGGATATCTCTATTTGGCTGTAATAGTTGTTTGCTTTAAATTTGAGTAAAATTCTTCATCCTCTTTTGCCATGATAGTCAGAAGCTGCCGAACAAAAAAAGTCATGCTGTAGGTCCAAGAGAAGAAGCAGTGGCAGGATCAGGAGAAAGGCAAAGTTTAGGAATAAAGAGGAAAAAAAAAGAATTAAAAAGTAATTTATATAATATTTAGAGATATCTGAGCTATTCCACTGATTAGTTTTTCCCAGCCCCTCAAGATCTTGCTGCCATGTAGGTTTCAGCTCATTTTGGCAATGTGCTTCCTCCACTGCCCAGTACCACTTACTCTGGATCCCAGCCCACAGGTTTCTTCCACTCACAGATGGACTCTGTGTAAAATCTTCGACATTGAAAAACACAATTTTTGTATGTTTCTATTTATTTATTTTTTTTGCATAGACATCCATGTGCGGTTGCACACACATACACAAAGAACCTTTCTGGGAAGAAAATGTCCTCAAGATCATTTAGCAGATCTAAATAGAAATTTCCAGCTATGCCTCTTTACAGACTTTGCTGAGGAACCTGTAAATATTGAGCTTCAACATTCTTCTTTGCAAATGGTTGAGGCACTGATAGAACCCTCTTTAGTGGCACGTCCTCAACACTTACCAATAGTTTGAAAGAAAAATGCTGTCAGCAACTGAATGGTTTTACATCCTTTAATCATTTAGCTTTCAAATGACTAGAGGGGTGTGCTATAGATCTAAAGATCCCATCCCTGAGGATGACTCATGTAGAGAGTAAATATAACCCTACAAGATACAGCTCTGAGATTTTTAATTAAAATAAAGAGGAAATTACTTCCAAAAGCAAGTGTTAGTCTCATTAAATCACATTCTTAAAAGTTAGGATGTGCCAACATTATGACTATAGCCTATTCAAATCTAATTCATTCCCCTGACATTAATTACAGAGCCATGTGATTTGATTTTTTTATTTTTTATTTTTTTTCTTCCACAAGAACCGTGTCACATCTACATAGGACAAAATAAGTTTCAAGAACAGTTCTGGCTAATGCAACAAGAATCTATTAAGTAGAGAAGAGCACCTTATCTCACCCTGCAGAAATGTTCTGAAGATTGATTTTTTCAATATGTAGAAGGTATTAAAATGTTAGAAAGACATTACCAGAGGAAAAACCTTGAAGAAATTAATTATGTTGTCCTTGGTTCAGGATTTGAATGATGTGTATAAAGATGTACAAAGCCTCTAATTGAATAATGTTGATAAACAGAAATACTGCATCTTTGCTAGCAGAGAGTTGCACTGCATGTATCGAATGATAAGTAGTCACAAACTGTTTAATGATTCATAAATATAAGGGATTGGAAAGAGGAATACTGTACAGGCAGCCCTAATTTTGTTACTTTAAATGCTTGAGTTTGAAGCCTTAAAATTCATTCCAGTGCTGTGTCTCTTTTATCATGTAGTGTATATGGATATAGAATTTAAAGCATCTAAACCTGTATCATGATTCAAAATTAGTGATGCATTAAAAATTATTAGGTATAAAAATTGGCTAGCATCATAAATAAAAGACAACCAGGAAAAGTAGTTATATGAAGCAGGTCAGAATTTTAACAAGGAACATAAATACTGTTGGTCAGAAAAGAACATCTATCTCTAGAGGAAAATTAAGAGATGTCCTGAATAACTGAACACAGAATGTCCTTTCCGAACTTCCCCTGTATTACCTTCTAGTTTTTAGCAAAAGATAAGTAAGAAGTGACTTTCAGTTTGGTATTTCAGCAGACTCCAGCCACTGATCAGGCATCACCTTTCCTTGTGGCACTACTGACTTGTTAGAACTCACTGTTTTAGAAAAGAAAAAAAGCCTCCCCCAGAGTCTGCTTTCTCATGACCTCATTTTTGCTAAATTTAGTTCTTAATAGCTCTCAGAAACCCATTTTCCTCTTCTTTACAAAGCTGGAAATTTCAGCTGCCAAACTGCAGTAGCCCCCCTGAGTGCAGCATGATCCACCTGCCAGTCCATCAGTATAATGAGATGCCACTGTAACCCGTCAATTAATACAGCACCGATAGAACATCCAGAGGCAAACAGAATGTATTCGCCTTAATGTTAAGGATATGAATGAAATGCAGACAAGCATGTGGAATTAAAGTAGAGCATCTGGCAAGAAAAGCTGGATGGGTGGAAAGACAGGCTAACCATCATTAAAAATGTTTGCTTTCTTAAGAGTCATCCTTCTCTCTCCCATTATTTGAGAACAATATATCTCAGGTCAAATTATGACAGTTTGTTTATCTGCTGTATGCAAGTTGCCCTTCATTTTAATCTCAGCTTCTAGCTAAACAAGCTTGTTGATGCAAAACAGGAGAAAAAGATTGAATGTGGCTGAAATATCTTAATGAGAACGCTCAGTGTGCTGGTTCAAGTCACTTGTACAGAAAAACCCGGATCATGAGCTCAGGATCATTTCCTGGCACTACAGTAATGTTCCAGTTTAACAGATGGATCAGAAAGCTGCGCTCCCCTGCTGCTTCTTTCTTTTCACTGTTCCTAATATCATCCCAGGGATCATCTGATTGTTGGTTCTTCACAAAGCCTACTGCAACATATGAGCATGTGGGATAGACATGAAGTTTTCAGGAGAAATAAGGGGGCTAATCAGAATAAGGATGCAACATCACTGTCTGGCGTAGGGCAGACTAGTGAGGTCTGAGTTGGAAAGAGAAAATACAGAAAAAATAGTATGATTGAAACTTAGAAATTTTTTGCTACAGTTGTTATAGGAAGTACATTTTCCTTTCCTTCCTCAAGTTAGTGAGTAAATTATGCATGCTGACATAAAATATTTAAACTCAGTGTTTTTGCTGATTATTGTCTGAAATACATGCATAATAGCCTGCTTTAAATTCTAACACATTGATGACAGGTAAAAGCTTCCATTAATTGTAGCAATAATTTATTTTTTCACTTTCATAGCAATCTATTATTAGAAGCATCTCAAATTCTTTCATTAGCATTATAGAGACAGACATAAGCCACTGGCATGTCACTAGAGTAGAAATTGAGAAAACTGTCTTCCAGGTTTATCCTAAGGTATGATCCCAAATGCACTCGCTTTTTGGATGCTTTGTCTATTTTATACATGAACCCTGCGTCTTGATACCTATGTCACTAAGATATTCATAAATTTTTTGTCCTGATGGAGCTTCACTTTCTTTTAAGGCCTCTGGGCATTCTTTTGTTATAAATGATTTGTAAAATAGCAATTAATCATAGTTCAAAGCACAAGGTAAAGGGGAAAAAAGGAAACTTGGAACTATATGTGGAAACAAAGATGGTGGTGTTTACCTGTCTGTAGAAAGAGAAGACCTGTTCTCTGATCTCATTTGCAAGATGAGACTGGAAGCTCATAAAGGTAGTGACCAAGTGCATGGAAGCACTACTGTCCCTACATCCCATGAATACTAGAGGTTTTTCATTTATTAGTGTTTGCAATAAAGTCTGACCTTCTTGTTCGTAATTTTTTTTTCTACTTCTGGGATATTCCAGATCTCCTTAACCTGTCAATGATATTAACCTGGTATTTGACCTTTAGTCTTCAGTAAGAATGAGCAGTTGCTCATCTTAACAAAGACCTAGCACTGGCTTCTTATACATTTGTGAACTCTCACAAATATTTGCCCTGTTCACTTTATTCATAAATTCACAAACATAAAGTTCTTTGTATTATAGAACTGTTTTCAGATACTTTTCAGAATAGAAATTTGCAAAAATATTATTTTAGTGCAATAAAAACTCATTAATTAGCCAGAAGAGTCACCAAATTTCAAATTACTGTATTTTCATATTCTAACACTAAGACTCACTATCTATCATGTTTGTACTCAAAATCATGTTAGGTCTCAAAACGATGAAGAGAAATGTTATTATGATATTACAATTTTCACTTTGGCAAATAATTAAAGCAATAATAATATACTTCTGTATAGACAAGGAGTGCATGTGCATTTGTGTGCGCTTGCAGTTGCAAATTTTCCAGAACTCTTAAATTTTAGTTCTCTTCCATCCAGAGGCAGATTTTTTCCTCAGGCTGTTGCAGTTCCTACTCTAATTCCTTACACAGTGTTCTGAGCATAATCAGACAAAATAAGATATCAGTGTGATGCATTTTGTTCTGGTTTGAGAAATAAGGAAAGAACAATGAACATGGAATGTAAAATACAGTTCAGTCTATCAGAAATAGTCTTATTGCTATTTCTGTAACACTCAAGGGTCTATGTTCCACATAGCATAAAGAGTGAAGCACTGTTTAACTTTGGGGGAGTACTATTCTTACTATTCTTCAGACAAAAGAAGTGAAAGATAGACAAAACATCTGTCTTAAATTAAATGGAAATGTTTTGTGGAGCAAGCATCTTCACAGTAAAGTTCTCTGTCCTGTATGCCACTGGACTATTATTATTCTATTTGAGTCTTCTATTCTAGTTTTCCTATTGCTTAGTGAATACATGCTTTATAACAATTCTTAGCCATTTGAGATGGCAATATTGAAACTGCTATATATTTTGCTTTTAAATGAATGGACAACAGCAAAATAATTTTATAAGTAAGCCTGAAGCCTTGTAAGCATTAGCACAAAATTCATTGGAGTGGTATTTCTTCTGAAATGAGTGTTCCCAGACATTCTTAGCCTGCTTGCTACTTCTTCCTCCCAGCTGGTAAACACATTTGATAAATGTTTCTCTTGTTCACTTGGCAGTGCTTAGGGTGTGCCTCAGATGCCTGCTTTCAGGCTAGTGAGCCTTCTGAGGCTGTATTTGAAGACAGAGGGAAAAAAAATCTGTGCACATTTTTTTCTTTTTGTATATTGCTAAATGGGAAATGTTTGAATCCCACACAGTGACGCTGTTTTAGAGACTGATCTCTGGAAAATGAAAGCATCGGTCCCAGAGGATGAATAGGAGCACTTCTGCAGATGGCCTGGAATGCCTCTGAGTGGGTCCTAAAAATCCTGTAACCAAAAGGTTGGGAGGTACGGAGAACTCCCCATCCCCTGCTGAATGTTATAATCCTCCTTCTGTTCTGTGTTACAGTTATTTGTAGCAATTAAAATAAGAATAATAGATCACAAAAAACATGTGGAACAATATTTACTGCTGTTCTGCATAGTTACATTTCCACAAGCCCAATCCTGATGTCTGTCTTGCTCTTGTAAAAATACAACTGACAGTTTATTATCCTCATTACAGAACATCCTTCATTATTTATAGAGATTGTATTTGGAAAGACAAATGACTTCTGTTCTTTCCAGAAGCAATAATAAATTGATAATGCTTTCTGTTAATAACTAGCTTCTTTCTTACCCTGGGAGCTTGCTGCTTGCTCTTCTAATCATGGGGTTTCATGGCCATGTTGGGTACAGTGCAATGTTGTATTTATTAGCTGCCTCGGGTTAAGAATAACAAACAATTTCTTGAAATGAATTACTCCAGCGATGTGTTGGGGGTGTATTTTTTTTAAGTTGCTGTGTAAATATGTGTTAGTATATGGCCTTTTGTGATAGAATATATCATCTGCCAGCAGACCACAATGATGATACTTCTTCACAAACCAATATCATGGGAATTTCCTTCAGTGTACTAATCCTTGAACTGTCATCTTTAATAGACAAACATTCACAGCAGTTCTTTGATGCATATTACACAATGATTAATCTTAAAATAAAGTATTATTTCTTAATGACTACATAACTTAAGCATTACTGTTACAAAGAAGATTTTCCAGCTTCCAAGTACTCATTCTCTGATAACATTTCCTATTTATAAGCCTCACAGAGAAGCTTCTGTAAAGTATTCCAATAATCTGTATAAGAAGGCAGCAAAATTTTTCATTCTAGTGCAGATGCAAGAAATCCAAGGATACACTGAACAGAGATAGCAGTGAGAAACATTCCATTCTGGGGAAAGGCAAGTAGAAGCTGAAAGAAAGAATCCTAATCAAACAGGGAGCTGGATGTTTTTTATGCTTTGGTTCAAGTTGAGTCTTTAAAACAACTCGTGCACACTTCCAGCTAAGGAGCCTAGTTTGTGCTTTGAGCCACTGCTAAGTACATGAACCACTGCATTATTCAGTGGTAGCACAGTAAATATTAATCTGTATGGCTATATTTTTAACAAAGCATCAATTGAGAAGAATGAGTTGAATATTACAGTAATTAGAAAACATTACAAGTTCATGGTGATGAAATGTGAATCTTTCAGTGGACCTACCTTATGAAAAAAATTAGAGTACAGTGTAAAGAAAACCAGTCTTGATGGCCTTTCTTGACAGTAAATGTAATTAACAGAAATTGGAATAGAAAACTGGATCTGGCTTAAGTTTCTTTACACACATACATTTGCTGTGTAAATGATAGGCAAGAGGACAGGAAAAAGTCTTTTACTCTGTCTTCACTTCTTGTTTCCAGAATTCAGAATAAATGGCTTCATCACGTTTGTTGTTATTGTTGTTTTTCTGTTGTATCACTATAAATATACTGTTAGTTTAGACATGAAGACAGTGACTGCTAGTCTCTTAGAAAATCAGCTTCGCATGTTGATGACTGGTGGAGTGTTCTGTTAATCAGTTCTGCTTGTTAGACTGTTCATCAGTTCAGTTCTCACATCTATGAGTAGATGGTACTCCTCTCTCCTCCTATTATTTTAGTTGTCATTCCAGTAACAGAAATGGATTAAGCAGTGACATTGCCTTGTTTCCAGGTTTCCTTAAGCATTTTCACAACCAATTCCTTAATTCAAAAGAGATTTCAAGTAATTTGGTGAAGGATTAACTGTAATTAAGAAACAGTTTCACGTTTCAGATGTTCTGAGTTTAGGTTGGTGGACCACATTACTAGATTAACCAGATTATTTTATAGGAGTTTATGCTGATCAGTAATGTTATCTACAGACTCTGAAGCTAGTGTTAATTAAAATGGTTAAATTTATATTCAAGTATTGTCTTATACCTAAAAATAGAAACAACGTGCTACTACTTTGCACCCCAGGCACATGAGGCCTATTAGCCTGAAAGCAGGGTTTTGCTGTTGAGATTCAAATGCTATCACCTCTTCTATACAACATTGTAGTGGGACTTGTGAGCCTATCGGAGTGAGTAAGTAGCCATACCGGGTCCCTAAAGCACATGCTAATGAGAGATATAGGTATGGCTCACAGGCTTCTCTGTCCTGCAAATACCATTGTTACTCACAAGAGGGCAGAGAGAAGTCAAACGGCAGGCATTATTCATTCCCTACCTCTGTATTTCCAATTTTCAAGAATTTAATACTCTTTTATTTTTATTTTTCTATTCTAGGGCCAAAGGCTGCCTTTGATGATGCACCATGTCCTTTTTTTTTTTTTTTTCTTCATTTGTTTTGAATGCCTGCAGGTGGACTCTGTATGTACATAGGGTTCCACAGCTGTGATGCATAAGTAATATTACATAAATAGGTGATAATAGAATAAATGTTTGATGTATTCAATCAGGTTATGAGTTTTCTTAAACTATGGGATCTTGTTTAAAAAGAAAAAAGTTGAACTTTTTTGCCCTATAGAGTGTTTGACTTAAAATCAGAAAATATTTACATACGTATTTAGAGAACAAAACCTAGGAAATTAAAACTTAGTACAGAAGTCCTATTGTTCCTGAAAATGTAAAGCCTGAAAGACCTACTCTGTTTTGCATAATATATTATGGTGCAAAGAAATTGCATAATGACTCAGCCTTGGATCTTTCTTGCATTTTAAGGAAATGAACCAGTGATTACTAAGAAAATATGGAGAAAGGAAAAGACAAAAAAGGAACAAAAATGCTAGGAAGACTGGTGAATTAAGGCACAGCAGAACTCCTCAAACTGCTACTTCAGCAACCTTTCAAAACTAAAAAATGCAATGGATTTACACAAATTTAAAATGTTAAAATAATGCACTGTGACTTAAAAAATGCAGAAGAGGCAATCCAATTACTGAAGCTGAGGAAACTATTAAGCAAATATGCCAATCTTCTTCCGAAAGAAAGTAGGGACTCCTTTAAAATTTAAGTAGTGTTCTCTGGGATTTAATTGCAGGTTGTCTCACCTAGAATGCATCCAAGTCTTATACTGGAAGTGTTCCTAGTATTGATTCCTTTGGAATATTCACTTAAGGTCTCTGGAACGTTGCACAGTAAGTTCCAATATATAAAAGTTATGACTTGCAGCTATTTTAAAACAAATCTTGTTAAGATCTCATTTTCTTTTTTAAACTTGAGGTAACTGGAGGCAAAAATTTAATTGAAGATTATGTATCTTCTTTGAGGGTGAGGGCTTAGTAGGGTTAAATAAAGGTTACACTGTAGCAGTTCCCTTTCAAGAAAATGTGGGTTTTCCTAATGAGCACTTAGTATGGTCTAGTGAGAAATTTCCATTCCTGCCCACTTACACAACGTTTTGTAGGGAAAAAGAAGACCTTTACAGACTGTAAAAATGGGAGAGATTCAAACTGGAAGCTGCTCCACCCCTCCACACTGTTAATCTCTCCCACACTAAAGCTAACCCAAGCCCCTTTCCCACTCCAGGAATCCAAAACGATTTCTGAATTCCAATTCAGTAGACATGCAGAGGCTGAAGTGCAACAGATATCATTTCATATATATATATTTCCCGGGCTCTCTGTAGCATTTTCATGTGTTGCAGCTACAGTACAGACATGATGCAAACGCTGTGCATGGTGTAGGAATGCACTGATCTCCATGTGAGGGTGATGCAGATTTTTCTCATTACCAGACACAGCTTTATTTTCTCATTTTATACCCTATAATTTCTTGTTTAGACATTTCAAGAAATAAGCACTTAGCATGTTGTTGATTGCACTCAGGACTGCGAAGGTGAATCTGTATTCTCTGCAAACTCTGTGATCAGGTTTCAAAATTACAGTCATGATCATGGATATGCTTTTGACACAGTTCTATCTAAATATTTTAGAGCTGCTTCAGTATGATCAGAGATCATTACTGCTCATCAGATTTGCTTTCATTTGTCAAATTATTCTTGCTCAGACTAACATGTAATTAAAACATTGTGATGAAAAGAAATACTCATTTCTTTATTTTAATTCACTTCCTCAAAATGAGTTTTGCAGATAGCTAGTCATATGTGTCCTGATGAATTCCACCATGCCCAAGTCAGAACACAACTGGGAGCTTTAACATTTTTGGTTTTGCAAAACACTGATTTGTCTTGTGTTTCCTATGAGGTTCACTGGACCTTAACATCAAGTTCTACTTAATAACATCTCCCAAAACTCTGGGAGGAGTTTGCTCCTTAGTGGAGGAGCACTAAGTATCAGGAATGTCAAGAATTATTTGATTTGGTTTATGAGGTGTCTTGAACCTTTTATGTTTGCTCACATTGAATGATGCCTTCCTCCACCAGTAATCCATTGTATTGCATTTAAGATTACTCAGGAAACAGAAGCACTATACCATGTGTAAAGGAGACAAATATAATCCTTAATTTGCAAAGGTAAGATGAACAATGCTTGAATAATCACCTAGTATCTTCTTGGAAATGATGAACTTTTTTTTTTTAAGAATGGAGATAGCTGTGTAAAACAATTGTCCAGTTGTCTTTTAACAAATAGATATTCTGCAGAATAGCTTTGTATTTGATATCATCTACAGTGAATTGCTCAAAATTGAAGTTTGTCAACAAAAATTTGAGATTGTCTTCTCTCTGTCTTCTCACAATTTCTCTCTCTTAACTTCCCCACAGAGAAGGAATTAACTGACCTCCTTCCAAAAATTCTTCTGTGCTCTGTTGTTCTATATCTATCAGGTCAGAGGACTGAATTATTGTAATTCCCCCAGATTTTGTTATCATCTTTTATGTTAACTTTTCTGATATCATTCTTTTTCATGTGCAAAGAAGAATAAAGGAAAACAAAATCTATATAACATCACCTACTACTGACTGACATTTTTGCACATTTAACTTCGAGAGGATGCTGATGAGGAAGAGCTGATTCAGCTTATTTGAACAAGTATTTGATATCTACTCCTCATCCTTCCCATTCATGCATCACTTCAGTATGTACTCAGAAGTATAGCTTTAGAGTTGTGGTGACAATGAATATATGTATTTCTTTACATAAAGTAAGTAATCCACCATGAAAGAAAAGATTTTTTTTTTTCCTGTTCTTAGTTTGTAAAGGAAGAGGGTCTCTTCTTCAGATAGGTTTTCTGCAAGGACATATCTTTTTTTCTCTTCTTATCTATTTCTGGTAGCTGATTAATATCCAATGCATTGATTCTTGGAATAAAAGATTTTGTGATGATTTTTTTTCTGATGTACCACATGAAAAAAAAACCAAACATATTCCAAGCATCCACTATTACAGCCTAAGCTGAACTATGCCACAATACATTTGAATATGTTAATTTCTGTGTTAAAATTTCTTTCGTCTCTTTTTGTTTTTAACCTACAGACAAAGCATTTTAGTAAAATATTACAGTAGTTGTCAATGTGCCAGTACTAGTAAGATGAGGCTTAACATCTCTACACTTTTGCGTATTGTTTTCATTTAAAATAGAAACTTATGAAATACTTTGATTTCTGGTTTCTAGAGCCTGTCAGAAAATGAAGCGTAGAGAAAAAAAGTATAATTATATATATATATTTTTTTAAGAGCATACAAGAACCTTAAAATGAAAAGCTTCACTTTAAATGCGGTGTAGAGAACTGTTCTTAAACCTGAGAAACATAAAGAGAAATACTACAATGCATTTTAGGAGTTTGCTGTAGGAGTGTTAATAAATATACAGTACAGTGTAGGAAACCTGAGATGACCACATGCTTACATTTCCCTCCAGCTCCCTTCTTAGGCCTTACTGGGTCAGATAAGATACCCACAGCCTTCATCAGGATTGATAACAATCAAGGTATTGCCAGTACTGCCTCATGTTGGGTGATCAAAGAACTGATAGCAGACACCTGGTTTAACAGCTGAAGGCAAAATGAGCATGACTACAAGTCAGCCATTTTATCACATAAATAGAAGCCCAAGAGTCCTTGAACTATTTGTATAGTAGCAGGCTGTAGAGTGGAATCTCTTCTTGAGCAGGGTTGCTTTTTGAGGTTATGCCTATTGTAGTGATTCCTCATACCTGGATATCAAGAAGCCCTTTGTCGATACACATCCTAAGTAAATGACTAATTGTTTTAAGCTTTGTTACCTTTACTAAAATGATGGTGTTGATAATGCAGATGTAATCCGTTAGACTGCTGTCTAAGGCTGGGACTAGGAGCGGATTCAGGTGCGCCTAGGTTCCTCTGAGAAATAGTTTTAAAAAGGAAAGTGTGCCTGTTCTGAACCTTGAGACTCAGTGAGAGAGTTTTCTGGATGAATCTGTTTAACTGTATCCTCTATACAGTAAATAATCAGGTGTGCTTTACCATCTATCCTAGGGATATCTAGAAGTTGAACCACTATGGCAGCTTAGGAAAGCCATAACTGTCTGTATGTCTGATGAGAGTGAATCTGAAACTAAGAGACTACACATCTACATCTCTACGACTGAATAAAAAGATTTTATTTACTGTGGGTCAGTGGGGCTGCAATTGTTCTTCCTTCAAGCAAACAGTCCTTGATATGTTCTGACCCTACAGCATGTCTGGGTTTTAACAAGGATAGTGAGAGCAACCAAATATCTCAGGAACTGGCTAGTAATTAAATGGTGTGGATGGTCAGTGCTCATACCTGTGTCTAGTCCTTCTTTCCTTTACTGTAGGATGAAGGGACACACAGACCAGCATTGTCCTCCATGAGGGAGAAGCCACGAGGCACTGAGAGAGTTCTCCCCTAGGATAGATGCTGTGGTGTTTTGAAGCACTACTGATAGTTTCATCTATGAAAGCTAGGAAAGCTCTAAAATTAATTTTCATTTTGGTTATAAAAGTCTAATCTCCAAGTAACATATAAGCATGCTTTGAATTTGCATGCAGCCAGCTAAATCCTGCATTCCCATTATGAGGTTTTTTTCCTTTCTGGAACTATCAGGAATCCTAAGAAGTGCAAAGCACTTAAGTGTAGGGTTTTTTAAGAATGATAGGAATCATAAGGTAGAAAACATAAATACTAATACTGTGTAGTTACTGAACCACATAAAAAGGAAGAGAACTAGTGATGTTGTGAAAGTTTGTAATATGGAGGTGTGATATGGTTTATGTTTTTCCTCATGAGTATTATTTGACTGAGGTTTTTAGGAAAAGGCAGTATTTTTCTCCTTTCTCTGGAGAAAAAAAAAAAAACAACCCTGGAAGAAATGATCTCATAACATAAAGAAATCTTTGAAGTTACTTGAGGTTCTATAGCTGTAATCCACTGTAATGGTTAATATAATTCAATGAACAAGTCACTTTTACTGTGAGCACTTCTAACATGGATATTTCAGAAGGATCTTGTTTTCTTTATCTAATTCTATTTAAGCATAGAAAAGACTTCTATGGAGAGGGGTTAGAACTATTTCAGGTCTACCTAATATATTTCCTTGATTCATCCTGCCACACTTCACTCCCTAAAAATCCTATTTCTCACTATTGAAAAGAGCTATTTCCACTGATGTGGAATGCAAGGTAGAGTGGTTTAATTGTCAGAATATGCTTTCTTCTACTCTTAAATTTCTCTTCTTTGAGAATATGGGGAACGATCTGTTTTTATGAACACTGTTCAAGCGACTGGAATTACACCAGCAAATCTGCATTTCCTGTTTATGTTTAATAGAATATTTAAAATATAATTTAAAATTGAGAAATAAAATTTAATGCAGAAAAGTTAGGTAGCTAACTTCTATAGGGTGATTTTAAAAATATCTGATTAGGCATGCAGTGGTATCTGTGATAGTATTTTCAAGCTTTTGAAAATCTTGATGTGAATGTATGCTGTCACATACTGTCATGGTCCTTTGCAGTGTGCTGAACTTATTCCAGCACTGTTTTACTCACTTCATGGCTTATTGCCACCATTTCTTTGAAAGGCTGTCTCTAGCTTAATATCTGAAGGTCAGGCAATACATGATAGACCCTTTAATCTCATCAGTAGAGTCTTAAACCAACGTTATTACTATTCTGCTCTTAAATTTGTGGCTTTTAATTAATTTGAATGTATATAGGAGAAACTTTAGAACAGTCATTAAACAGTAATTTGTAGACTATTCTCCAAATTTTTTCTCTAATAATATGCATTAATATTCTCATAATAAATAAAGTCATAATGGAATCTTGATTAATGGAACACCGCCTATCTGATCTGACAAAAAGATATTTTCAATTGCATTTTTGAGGTTTTAAACTCCTGCTTGAAAACTCCTCTTCAAGCGGTCAACAGTGATGGACTATGTGTTTTAGTTTTTAAATGATTCTGCAGTAAAAAGAGCTGTGTGGGAAATCCTGATAGTCACCTTGCCTTAGATTGTATAATACACTTAACTTGATGTATAATACAATTAGATTAAAAAAAAGTGTGTGGAGCTTAGACCTAATTGTTTGCTTAATTTGGAGGAAAATTCTGAGCAGCTCATGCTCTATTACAGAATCACAGGGGTTGGAAGGGACATCAAGAGGTTGAGTCCAACCTCCCTGCTAAAGCAGGTACTCTACAATAGGTTGCACACGAAGCTGTCCAGACTGGTCTTGAATATCTCTGTAGAAGGAGACTCCACAATCACTTGGGCAACCTGTTCCAGAGCTCTGTTACCCTTACCTTAAATAAGTTGTTCTGCATGTTAATACAGAACTTCCTGTGTACAAGTTTTAGGCTATTACTCTCTCATCTCACTACATACCACCAAGAAGAGCGTTGCCTCATTCATTTGCCTCCCACCTCCCTTTAGGTACTTATATAGGATTAATCAGATCCCTCTTCAGTACTTTTCCCAGGCCTGAGCAGACCCAGGTTACTCAGTCTTTTGTTATATGGGAGATGCTCCAGGCCCTTTACCATATTTCTGGTGCTCCACTGGACTCCCTGTCTTTTTTGAACTTGGAAGCCCCGAACTGGACACGATATTCTAAATGTGGCCTCACCAGGGCAGAGTAGAGGGGAACGATCACCTCCCTCCCTCTGCTCACCATGCTCTTTTTCACGCACCCAAGGATACCATTGGCCTTCTTGGCCACAAGAGCACACTGCTGCCTCAAACCTGTTGTCCACCAGGACCAGGTCATTCTCTGCAGAGCTAGAGAGCTAGAGAGGCATCTCTAGTAGATCATTCCCTAACCTGTACTGATGCGTGTGGCTATTCCTCTCCTGGTGCAAGACTCTACACTTGCTCTTGATAAACCTCATCAAGTTCCTTCCAGATCTTGCTGAATGGCAGTGCACCCTTGTGGTTTGTCAGCCACTCCTCCCAGCTTTGTATCAGCAGCACTATGGCAGTACAGGCAGGATGCAATTTTGCTCAAGGGACTTGTTAGCAAGGGAAAACAGTGGAGCTGGAAAAGTGGAGAACAGGGCTGAGGAAGAGTTTTTCTGTTGCCTTGCTCCTGTCATAGTAGAGCGTTTCAATGCCTGTGCCAGTTTAGATCTTATGGAACAATGAGCAGTATAAACCTTACTCATTTGATACCATTTTCTTTTCTACAGTTAGCCAAGTTTTGTTTCTAAGACACCTCAAAGAAAACAGGGTTATTCACTATTATTATAGAAGAATGTATGAATACTTTGGCTAATTCTGTGCTTAAATTCATGGTTTCCCATCTGCTGAACAAGATGCATCTCCATCTTCCACAGAACTGTCCCCAAGGTGGGCAGAACATCAATAGGAGTCCATATATAATAATGAAATAAAAAAAATACACTAAAGTTATTTGGCTGATGCACACACAGATCATTCTCCATTTTCCTTACTAATGTGAACTGCTCTTACTCTTTGTATTTCTTGAGGCCAAACATTAACATAACCTTACATAGTTTTTGTGAGGTCATCAAGTAATAATGTTTTTTCCTGGGCTCAGTGTTATCTATACTCTCTCTGGACCTGTAAGTTTAGATTTGTTTTCTGGGTCAAAGCTATTTCAATGTTTACTAATGCTTTGAGGCAATAAAAAATTTTGCTTGTAGTTGTTCAGCTTCTGTCCTCCTTTGCTGCTTCCTCATTCACTTTATCTTTTTTTTTTTTTTTTTTTTTTGAAGTTTATTCCAGACAGGAGCATTCTTTCTAATTTTCAGTTTATACTTTTTTGAGGTCAGTATGAAAAATTAAGTTATTCTTCTCCCTCTCTAGCATTTCTACATAAAAATAGGTATTTTGTATCTATTTACACACTTAGTTTTTCTTTTTGTAGGCTAAGTCCATCTTTCCTCGTCTCTTCTGCTAAAATTTCTTGGTTCCTTTGGCTGTCTAATACTACTTTTTTGAGTCTCTTCAGACTCAATTTTCTTTACAAAGAGTGACCAGAAAATGTCTTAGCAACAACTTAAAATACTTTATTCCATCTGTGCTAGACACTGTACATTCCTCAAGGTATAAAAACCCAGGAGTTGAAGCATGCATATTCATTGTGTATACTTAAGCACCTGTAGCATCAAAACGTAAACTTGGATTATACATTGTATACTTAAAAATTAGTACTTTGCCTATGTCTAGTGTAACAGGTGGGATCCAGTTAATATTATGAGACAGAAGTGCTTACTAATTTTGTTAGTACATGCCTCAAATAGTAAAGATGTTGATCTTTCTCTGCTAAGTAGTGTACAAGCTAATGAGCAATAGGCATAAAGAAAATTCTGATGCAAGCTCATCACTAGCTGATGCAAAAAGTCAGCTTTTATCCCCCCCAAAGACAGGCTGTGTAATGCCAGTCGTTTCACTTTTGCACTGTAATCCTAAAAGGAGAGCCTGTACGAGCATGCTTTGAAATGAGATCCTTTTCTGCACTGTTGTGAGCTACTGTGATACCTGCTCTGACTATAAAACACTTTGCAAAGCCTCAGAACTTTAAAAACTTGGCCTCTTAATGTCGACAGAAACTGTTTTGACACAATGAAGAAACTGTTCTACAAAGCATATCCAGATCTTAATGGGAAAGCAAGCCTTTAATGCTGGGAAAGTCCAGGCTCTGAAATTGCTTTGTTACAAGTGAATGTCACATAGATGAGTGTGCCGTGTGGGGGGGGAGGGGGGGGAAAGGGAGGTTAATCCAGCATTCTCTGCTATTCCAGTCAGCATTTGTTGCTGCACTTGCCACAGTTCTTATCACTACTGCTGACAATTATGCTTTTCTGTACCTCAGCTGGATATTGCTGTAATTCTCCATACATTAAGAAACCTTATTGTGCTAGAGAGAGAGTGCTTCTTAGAATGTTTATAAAAATATCAGTAACAAGAAACAACTCACTTGATTTATTAGAGATGGCTGTAAATGTTTATATGTTTCTTTTTAGGCTGGGGATGTGAATCACTAAAACAAGCATATTCTCACTAAAGTGTTGGATAAACATGTAAAAGTTTGATCTAGCTTGTCAGCTAGCTGCCTTCTATAACCAAAGATAAGAAAAAGACTCTCCAGAACTGAATTCATTTTACATCTTAGACACCTATTTTAGGAGATGTAAACTGCCCTCTAGAAACACCAGTGTCTCAGAGGAGTCTGAGCACAAAAGGAAAGGCAGACAACTAGAGTAACCTGTATATTTCAGTTTCTTGTACTTAAAGACTTGAAAAAGATCCAGTCATATATCTACAAACTGAAAAATGCATATATTTCTTATTTTCACCTACTTCTCTTTCTGCTTTTACAAAGGCAAGAACAGGAAAAAAGGGGGAGAGAAAAATGTATCTTTGTAAGAATACTGGAAGATACTTGGCAGGGAATTTCAAACAGGAAAAAAAAAAAAAAAAAAAAAGGAAGATCTTGCTGTTGGAGATCAGGAGAACTCCAAGTAGATAATAATGCAAATGTAATTTAGGACAGGCCAGGCAGCAGTTTTTTGGACTCTGAACATAGTAAGAACACATTCAGACAGCATCTCCCTCTCTGCCCAGCGATTGCAGAGACCTAACATGTATACTGTTTTGAGGAGAAGGACAGAAAGAATGATGAGGAACAGCAACATTAACAAGGCCAGGAAGGGAGGAGAGGACTCCTTGAGCAGCTGTTAGCTGCTAGGAAGGCATCAAGCAGTGAAGACATGGTGAGATGGCTCTTGAAGTAGCTTGTCAGTGACTTGACTGGTGCTGGCTTGGCTTAGAAGTGGGGATGGAAATGGTCATAGGTTGCCAACTGTCAGCAGGAAGAATGTTATCTTAGGGCTAACTCCTTAGCCAGGCCTCTCTAATCTTAATGATTTTATCAGCTCACTGCTTTTGTTGTAGAGGGTTTAGCCACTTCTTCAGACAAAGTGACTTAAAGAAAATGCCTTTAAATTTTTTACATAAAATGTAAGCAGATTAATTATGAGAGTAATTACTTATTATGCAATTACTTAAATTAAAAGTGATTATAATATATTCAAATAACAAATTACATCATCATCTGATGTCCTCTGAGCTATCATCACAGTATACAAAGTTCACTTGATTGTGCACAATCTGTACTGAGAAACACTCAAGAAAGATATCATAATTGGGGAAAAAAAATGTTTACTCTGAATTATGGTTTCTTAAGTAAAATAGCCATTTATTCTTAGTTTGAAATTAATTAGTTCATGTTCTGAGTTCAATTTCTTCACAGTGAATTATTTCTCCTGTGAACAAAATCTGCCTTTCTTATTCTATCTTCTGTCAACGTTAATTATTAAAAAGATAGCAATTACAGTAAAGAATAGGTTGAGGATTATTTATTTTATACTGTATATTTTCAATGAAGTTCTAAACAAAATAATAATTTAAGCTTCAAGTGATGGAAAAATGATTGTTCCTATCGTAGAGGCTGTGTTGGAAGCCTGGCCTCATGAGCCAGGCAGCCACTAGTTATAAACTAACAGGCCATCTTCCAGATACTGTGAGAAGATACTGCATGAGAAATAAACTGTGGAAATGTAAAACACTGGTAAGAATGGGGGTCTTAGCCAACCTGAAGACGGGAGTTTTGGTGCTTACTTCAGACGGAGTCTAGTCCAATTGCTGTTGTAGTAAAAAAAAAAAAAAAAAAAAGGCACCTTTCCTGCCTTTTATATTTTGGCTACTCCCCTTATTTTCTGGCACTTACCTTCCTCAAGGCCATTAAGTTATCCAGATATCTTGAAGAGTGAGAACAGGACCCTGCAGTTATAGAGAGAAGGGCCTCACAGCAAGAAAAGGGAAAGTAGCTTCACAAGGTAGAAATAAGGGGCAAATAGAGATAGTTTAAGTAGAGAGTGTTAGAAAACAAGGGATTCCAAGTACTTTCACAGACACCAGGTCAGGAATAACAAAGAGAACGAAGGCCATAAAGATAAGGACTGGAGAGCAGCTCGAAAACATTTGGCAGGGAGGTGATTAGATGTCTACAGGGCAAGTTGAAACCGGCTCAGGGGATGCCCCCCCCTTCAGGCTCAGAGGTTTGCAGAGGAAGACTACAAGCCTTCATCATCACGACCTACTACGCACGCACAAGGGGGGGAGGGGCGGCGTGCTAATGGGCTCTCAGGAATGTAATGAATATGTATCCGAATTCCTGTCAACTATTGATTATGTATTAGTTCAACCTATATCTATAGCACGATTTCTCCCGATGGTGTGCAAGTTAGGTGGAGTGATTCCCTTTGCACCAGGGTGTACGCGCATCACCAATAAACACATGCCTGCTCTATATCCTTACTGGCTATAGGGTCTGATTTCCGCACGTCAATCTGTTTATTTTTCTCACCTTTTCCGAATTTCCTTACATATGATATAAGCTACCTGACTTTTGTCTTCCTTTGGCTGCAGCTCATCTTAGTTCTCTCTGAGCTTTTCTGTCCTCTTCACCTGCTTTTTCCTATTTAATTCCCCAGGCTCTATTCATTTTTACTGCTCAGGGGTTGCCTTTTGTCATTCAGTCTAGCTCCATTCATTTCCCATGAATGTTTTTTTTTTTTTTTTGCTTTTTTACCTGTGACCACTCTTCACCTCACACTGAGACCTTAATTCCCACCTTCTCCTGCTTCTAGATTCACATTTATTTTTTAAATGGGAGTTTATGCCAGAAGTGCTTTCTGAAGTCATAATTCCTGACCAGAACCATCAGCCCGAATAGATTAATGCCATTGAATATATATCACTTAAAGTAATTCTACTTTTTCTTGGACCTTCATGTATGATTAATACCAAAATCCACCTCTCCCTAAGGCTATTTAGGCAGAATTTTGCTTTACTGTACCTTGTACACTTTTGTTCAGGTCTGCAAAGTAAAGTTACAGCAGGCAATGCAACATTGAGATATTAGGGATGCGTGCTTCCTTTTGAATACCAACTGTCAAATGACAGTTTATTCCTGTCAGAATAAACCTGTGTGGAACTATTCTAACAGGTTACTTTGTTCTGGAACAAGGTCACTCAGGTTTGAAATAATGTAATTTCACTTTAAACACCTTAAAACTCATTATTTACAGCAAATACTTTTCTGTGGCTTTTGGTGTTCAGAGAGGAGAGAGCTTGTTGTCTCTGCCTGGGTGCATCTTGCCCACTGGACTGATTTTTTCATGGGATGAAGTGCCCCACAGAGGTGTGTTACTCCTTCAATAGAACTGGATAGTTGGGAGGAATACTAAAATTAGGTGGAAGAACCTTATGGCAAGCTGACATACAAAATATGTAAAACCAATTTCTTAAATGATAGCGGGTTCTCCTCAACTTGGATGATCTGATTACTACCTTGGGATGTCATCTGCACTACCACAGCATTGTTCATGAAGTTCACCTTATGAAACTAGTTGCTGTAAAATGTAACCTGCATTCATCAAGTCTGACAAAAAGAATAGCCCTGTATACCATTTAGAATTGCTGCAGGAAACCACTATCCTCAGAGAAAATATGGACAATTTGCAGAGAGTAGAAATTGGATTTTCAAAAACAGCAAGACAAATGAAGGAACATGAAGAAAAATCTTTTTTTCCTACAGTGGTTTTCTGTACTGCTTGAAAGTAACAGACATCATAGCAAATGTTGAGTGTATGTTTTTATTTCATATAAAGTTTGAAGCTGTTGTATAAATAGCTTCATGTCACTACTTTGCCTCCATAATGTAAGTACAGCAAGATGCTGTAGTAAATCTGCTACATTTGATTTTTACTCCCAATTCAGAAATTACAAATTTGGTTCCAAAGAAGGTAAGTTAAATTATTACTTTTTAAATTCCTCTACTTATGTCCTAAATAATTTCTAAGAATAACATTTCATTTAGAATTAATTTGACTGGTTTAGCAATCATATTTTATTCTTGAGAACACATTAAAAGAAATAAAATCATTTAGAATTCCCCAAGCATCTAAGCTTATCTTTATTTGTTTTTTTTTTTTTTTTTCATCTCTTAATATTCTCTCTACTCTCTACTACAGTCTGTACCAAAAACAGGAAATACCATCAACTTCTGATTTCTTCACTGGAAATGTTGTCTCAAAGTGGTAATGAAATGTGTATGGAAATTAAGGAAATATTATCTATCGTCCTCTTTTGTAACTTGAGATTTAGCATAACTGAAAGCTTGTTACAGTAGAGGTGTAGCTTAATTGTGACTATTATTCATTCACCTCACATGGATATCATCTGAGTTTTACTTTCATAAATTGCAAAATTTATTTGTGAAGGTTTATGGGAAGGCTTAATCTCTACTACCATACCTCCAACATCTGCCTCTGACATTGCAGGTCAACATAATAAAATAGGCAGCATTACTTTCAGAGCCACCCACATACGAGCATGTTTTGTCTCCTTTTCTCTCTTTGTAAATAGTTCTCTAAACCCATGGGTTCTCTTTTATTTCCAGTTCTGTCCCTTTTCCCACTGAGGGAGGAAGTGGTTGAAGTGCAAGCTTAAAGCACAGCACTTGTTTACTGGAAACCCCATTTGTGCATAATCTGATAGGACCTGGAGCACTTTAGAAACACAACCAAGCAGATGTTATGGTAACAGCAAGCAGCAAGTCCTCTTTAGAACACTCTGAAGATTAAAAAGAGCATCTGTGCAGAAAGGACACTGATAGTTACTACTTTTCTTTTTAAATACTTCATTAGCTGGTACACGTCCACTTGTAGTATTTCATATTGAATGCTGAGGGAATACCTAAGGATATATCCTTTTTCACAGGTTTTATGAAATAGTTTCCATGTACTGAATGACATAAGGTTTTGTTACTATAAACCTATCAAATAAAGAAAAGCCTTGCCTTTCATTTTACTATAAGATGATTCCATACCATTCTTATTGTATTTGTATGAGTGATCTTTCTGCATGGTGAAAGATGGCCTGGAGAGAATGTTTCTCACTTGCTTTCTGAGAGATGTAAAAGTGAAAAATATCTATCACCAAGATCACAAAATCATTTAGGTTGGAGGAGATCTTTAAGATCACGAGGTCTAACCATGAACTACCAAGTCTGCCGCTAAACCATGTCCCTGAGCATTATATCTGTACACCTCTTGTGTACCTCCAGGGAAGGCTACTCTACTGCTTCCCCGGGCAACCTGTACCCTTCTCAGTTCCCCTTCTTTATAATTCAGCATTCCTCATAAATACCTACAATGGTTCAGGTGTGGCTCACATATGTTTCAGATCTCTCGCACAGTATAAATGTAGAAGAAAAAAAGTTGTGCTTATATTTCTCTCCAATAAAGTGAATTTTGTTTATTTCTCCTGTTCATGATGTTCTAACACATTTCTGCGAATATGGGTAATTTTGAACTACAGTAAATATATGTGAAATAATTGATAATTGGAAAAATATTTGGAGGAAGTATGTGCCAACCAAAGAAAAATCTGATGCACACTAGATATTAGGAAAAAGGTTTTTTCCTGTCATGTTGGTGAAACAATTAAAAAGTCTTTTGGAGAGGGCATGAGATCTCTATGTAGGATTTCCAGAGCAAGTTAGCTGGGCACCTTCTATAATTAGAGAGGCATATGTCAGAGGCAGGTGTTGGTGTTATGGTAGTAGGGGTTGAACCTTCCTGCCAACCTTTTTGTTGCTATGCAATACGTGGCAGCAGAGGGGCAGTCTAACAAAATGGCATCTGATATGGAAGTGCAAATGAAGCAAACTGCAAGGAGCAAAAGCATGTGTCATTGAATTCCTCAATGCAGAAAAAACCTGCACCCATTGACATTCACTGACATTTGCTGAACATTCAAGGAATCTGAATAGTGAATGTGAGCACAGTGGGGTGGTGGTGGTATGTTTCAGTTGTAGCAACAGTGATGTGGAAGACAAGCCACATTCTGAATGATCATGTAGACTTTTGAGTGCAGCATGCAGGATTTCATTGAAAATGCATAGCTAATGGCAGTGACTATTATTGAAAAAATAGTCTTTTGTAGTTGAGAATTTGATCTATCAAATTGTGTTACTGCACTCTTTGTTGTAAGAAATGGAAGATGCTAGTGTGAGTTTATGAGCAATAGTCTCTGTTGGAAGAATATAATCCAGTCCTGTAGACGTACCACTCATATAAGTAGAAGCAGATGCTATGCTGCTCAACGTAGTTCTCTCTGCATGACCATAAAAATGTAGCATCCTGTGGGCCTTTCCTGTGTCCTACTTCAGGGTCTTCTGGGAAGAACTTCATGAGCAAGATACCATTTCCACTATTTAATACTGGTGTGTGACTATGTTATCATTTACCCCTTAGGATCAGAACAGCTACTCCAACCACCAGCCTCAAGTCAAGCTGTGGTGTTCAGTGCAAGCTCAGAAGTCAATTTTGGTCTGTCCCATACCCCAGTCAAGTGTGAAATTTTACTCTAACCTTGGTGTTCCTTCTCTTAATGACACATGGTAGTCCTCCCAAAGATATACTAAGTCTAGTTCATAAAGTTATATCTCTGCCTTTTATGAATAAAATATTTGATTTGTCGCCTCTAATCTTCACCTACAAGCTCTGAATTTGTGACTGATTTATACAAATTTAAACAAAATAAATTAATAATTTAAACTAAATATTAGAATAAGAAAGCAGATTACTTTTATTAGTATTTCCTAGTTTCTTTTAATTTCTACATATCAGAAAGAATGAACTGCTATATTTTCAAGCTAGCTCTGTCCTGGGTTTTGTGTTTTTTGTTTGTTTGTTTGTTTGTTTTTGTTTGTTTGTTTTTTAAATAAATAATTACTCCTTGGGAATCTTGAAGTCCCACTTGAAGATTTGAAGTTCAGGAAATACCTTAGGGAAGTTGGATTATAGTGAGGAAGATAAGAAATTATATTCTCTTTTATGTGATGATACATACATTTCAGATATCAGAAATAATCAACTGAACTAGGATTTTCCATTTCTGAGAGCTATCTTATATGTGAAGATCCTTTTTTGCTCTATTTGAATTGTATCCTACTGCTCAGCACCATAAGGTTTTAGAGATATGTGCAAACAATGCAACTTTTAATGCAAAGAATAACGTGATGGAATTGCCCTTGCCTACATTATTTCTCTATAGCGATGCTGCCTTAATGCTTCATGGTTTGTTGGATTTCATAAACCATTAGTTTTAACTTGATTTCTTCATCAAAATTCCAAGATGTATAAGACCTTAAAGAGAAAATGACCTCTGGTAAAGGAAAGCTGTGAAAATCTAACCATGCTTTCCTTTACCTTCCTGGCATTTAGCCACAAGAGCATTTTTCTTTTTTTGCAATACTCATTTAATGTATGAAAAATGAGTTTTACTTATCCTTCCCCAAATACATTCTGGAAAAAAGCAGAGGGTGAACATGCTCTAGGAATCTTGCCTCTACAAAAGCAATGGGTCGTAAACCTCTGTCCTCAGATATCACCTCCAAAGAGTGTATACTTTATATGTGTAGATGAATAATTCTTATAACAGCATTTTCCAACAAATTGTCTTGTTAAATAGGAAATTTTTACTGAGACCTACAAAATTGATAAGCCCAACCCTCTGTTCTGAAAGGCCATTTTGATTAGTATAGCTGAAATTGGAAAGTGAATGCATTTTCAATAACTACTATTATTTGGCTTTTAATGGATGAATGGGCTGATTTTTTTGAAAGTACAAAGTATTTGCAGGTTCTGCTGAATTCAATTGGAGATGCTGTCACCACAAATTCCTTACAATCAGTCCACAAGGTTTCTCACTTTTTTCTCATTTTCTCATTCCCTCCCACCCTAACTTTTACCATGATAATGTAATTTCCTTTTTGACAAAGAAACTTAATTCATGATAAGGTAAATATAACTGCCTTAATTTCAAGGTGTTATACTGAGAAACCTTAATACTTCATTTTGTGTAATCAAAACTGAATTGTTTCAAAAAGTATTTCAGTGAATCAGATGTCTGTTACATCATGAACTAGAGCCAAGTGGCAATCCAGCTGAAACTACTTCTGCATTCTTCAATATGATATGAATTTTCCATACAGTATCCACTCTCAAATTTAGCTTATGAAATGAAAATTCTCAGCTAGGTTTATCAAGAATTAATAACCACCTCCTCCCACTACCTTTTTCAGGTAAACTTTTTTTCTAGTATCTAGCAGAATTGTTACTCAAATTTGATAAGGGGATGGAAGAAAAAAGGATCAAAGAAGTAAAAATTGCTGTTCTCTTAAGATAATCATTTATTATGATGCAAATAAATTTTAAATTAATTTCAAAGTTAACTGTTATGACTCTACAGATGAGAAATCAACATAGGCTTGGAATTAACTATACAGAAGCATTTCTAGTCAGAGGAAGCTGTTTTTCTTTCTTAGGTAGCTCAGCACAGTTAAGGCATGTACCATCAGTATACAAATACTAGTACATCTATTTATACCTGAGATGTAGAAGAGCTACTTGTGTAAAATGCATATGCATTTTTATTAACTAAAAATATTTATGTTTTTACCCAGGAATGACTTAATCTACACTAAGGTTTGTGTTTGTCTATTATCAGAAAACAGTTTTCCTGATATAGAACTGCATGTATTCCGAGCAGAGACTTTAAACTATGAGCTCAAGGGCATTACTTACTAAAGCATTCAGCTATCCTGTGCAGTGGATTGTTTTATGCAATAGTTTATTTTGTGCTATGGATCAGTTTTCCTTTTTATGTTTTGTATTTAAGATGCACTCTGTCAGAATGTACAAAATCTTGTAAAACACAGTAGAAACAAATAATTGAATAAAAATCCAGTGCAACAGGAAAAAAACGCAGTGGCCATATATAGACTCTGTAGGCACATGACTAACGTAGGGCAAAAGGGGATCAACATTGTTCCCATTTCTTCCAAAGGGGATTAGGAATGAAGGACAGTTGCAGCATTCTACACAGTCTAGCAAAACACACTGTTGGGAATGATGACTGTACATTTTACGTACATTCAATAACTATGCTTTTAGGAATGCTCCTGTTTAGTTATGAATTCAAATTGTCTGCTGAATAATTTTTCCTGCTAAAACTGTGGATAAAGGAGACATACTGTATTAGTGCTTTGGGTTGAGGTGTTATACAGAGGAAGGAGACCAAAAAAGACTTCTTTCTGGCTTTTTCTGAAGTTTTACCCTCAGTGGTAAGCAGGCATGCCTTAATGTGAATATATTTCAGTCTTGATAAACAGCAGTAAAAGAATGAGTAACTCAGAAACTGAATGAGATGTTCTCCAATTTAAGAGATAATGTACTATTTTATATAGTACAACTCAAAAAACCCAAACAAATAAACAAACAAACAAAACAACAACAACAACAAAAAACCCACGAAGCCATACATCCACAAAGAAAACCCAAACCAAAAAAATCCAGCCCCCAATGAAAAAACAAGTTGGGTCTTTACTGGAATTAAAATTTAAATAAGAACATTAACCTAAAGTCTGACAGTCATGTCTGAAAAGGCAAAGCAGCAATGGCATTAGTCTTTATATAGAAGAAAGCATTAGGAAAATTAGTATGTCTTGTAATTTAGTAACTTTAGGAGAAAACAAAATCATGACAGATTGAATCGTGTTTTCTTTTTTAAATAAAGCAATGTAATGATCTTACATATTCTACATATAGAATAAAAACAATAAAAAAACAATAAAAACACTAAAAATTGCCAATATTTTATTGAATACTGTTTTATTCTGTTAGGTTTTTGGATCGGCAAGGGGAATAAATTCATCTAATCTTTACTATGAAGAGTACTATAAAATCACAGAAAGATGGAAATCATGGAACTGATACAACTTTACAGCTTAAAACAATATCCTTGTGTACTTTTAAGTTCCTTTTAATGATAATCCTTGTAGCTTCTCGGTGTTCAATAAAACATTTCAAATAATTGGTCATGCTCAACCCTAAATTCTTTGGGGCTTAATCCTATCCACAGAATGGAATTTTACACCTTGAGAATAAGGGCATAAGCATACATCTAAGAGCTGAACCTTTAAAATATTAAATTGAAATTGCTCAACAATTGCTATCAACCAGGCACAGAAATAATGGATTTGGTAAATTATCACTCTTTGAGTCAGCCAGTTGGACAGGTGTCTTAAACAAGCATGGAGGCAAAATTAATGAAACAGGAGACTATAACTGCCCTACATAATGAAATTTTGACATTTTTGATTCATCATAAAGTAATTTTTATGTCAAAGCATTAAGATTTTTTTGCTGTACAGAAATGCAATATTTGATATGTTGAATGAAGTTAGACTGCAAAAAAAAAAAAAAAAACTTAAAAGTTTAAAAAATCAGATAAGATACAGATAAAGGGAAGTTGCAAATAAGAAATAAAACTATAAATACTTCCCATCGCTAAGGAAATGGTCAACCATGAAAGCATAAGTGACATATTCAGATATATTAATGGTATCTTGATATACTTTCCTTGTGTGCCACAAGAACAAGAGACTGATAAAGAAAAAAATTAGATCTTCCAGTTTGAAGTAGGAAATCATGGACATCCTGAGAACATTTTGTCCAACACCTGCTTATATAGGATATGCTGCAGCAGTGTGCCCAGACCTTTGTCCAGTTACATTTTACTCCACATATGGAGATTCTAGAATTTTTTCAGGCAGCTTGTTACAGAGTCTGACCGCTTTCCAAGTAAACCAGGTTTTTCTTCTGTTCAGATGGAAGTTCACGTAGTTGAATTTGTGTCTGTTGCCTCTTGTCCTGTTAGTGGGTACTACTGAGTTTCCCTTTCAACATATATGATGGGTTGGATTGGTACATTGATAAGATCCTCCACCTTTCCAAGTTTTCTTGGCTGAAGAGTCCCAAATCTTAAACTCAGTTTATATGAAAATGTTTCAGTGTCTTGATCATCTTTGTAGTACTGTGCTCCAGTAAATCCATATATTTCCTGTATTATATAAATCTCTTTCCCTAGAAGAAAATTAAAGCCTTTCCTGAGAGGTTTGTCTGTCTCCAATTTCCTGAATGACTAATAGTGTTGATATTGAAGAACTTGAATTAGGACATGTCTTCTGGGTGAGATCAAGATCAATGTCCATAGAGGAAAAACACAAACTGAGAGCAATAATTGTGTTCTTATTTGCAGAGGTCCAGCTGTGAAAATGCAGGCTATATGGAAAAAGAACCCCCCAGAAGGTCATCTTCTTCCAAGAAGCCTGTTCCTTTGCGGGTTTTTTTTTTTTTTTTTTTTTTGTATTCTAGGGAAGAATGCTCAATTTGCATGTCTTAAGATGCCATTCCTAATTTAAGAGAATCAAATTTGTTTCTGGTTGCTTAGAAATGCATGTTATAGGGAAAATGCTATTGGTATTTTAAAGTGTTCATACAACTCAGGAAGTAAGACCAAAAGGGCCTTCAATAGGTCAGAATGGTTTCATCCTGTAAGGTAAAGAATAAGAAAGACAAGAGAGATCGAGGGGTTTACAGCATCAGAGAGCTCTGCAGTATCTTGTAGAGAACTGGTTAGGTAAGTTATACCGTGGGAGGCAGAGGAAAGCAGAAATAATACCAATCTGTATGGGAGCTTTGCCAATCCCATCAGAGAAAATTTCTCCCTAGCATCAAACGCAACAATCAGCATAGCTTTCTGTGCAAGATGCATCAGCCAAGTCACCTGAGAGGGATTCTTCCTATATGTATTACAGCATTTCTGTTAGTCCTGACAAATATGAGAAGCTCAGGAAATTATATTAAACATACTACTGGAAAAAACCTTCAGAGTCCCCTGATGGGCTAAGAAGGGGATCCCACTAGAATGAAATCTGTTGTATTGACAGCTTACAGAGAGGAACTATCTTATATCTTTGTAATTGTATTGCTGGAACTGATAAGATCGCGCAACTTTGAAATCATGGAAGCCCAGATCATTTCACACATTTATTCTCTCTCCTGTTTGGGTTTCACAGGTTGATGACCTAGCTCATTTGCTCCAAGATTTACACAGTATATGCAGTCAGCAAGAGTTTGAACTACAGTGTGAGTCCAAACTCCACGCCAGCTGGACAATATAAGTGCACATACATAATGGAGATGTACAGTGTGAGAAGAAAGAAAAGCTGGACCACTGACAATGCATACAAATTTGTCATTTCTCCATGAAGGACTTAAAGAGATGACTTCCATCTATTCCTAAAGTAGCTTTCATATAATTAGGTTATCTGCGTAATGCAATTTCATGTAACTAGAGGCACTGTTCAGTATAAAAGAAATGCTTGTACCAGCCTCCATCCTTTCTACTCTTCTGAATATGTATTTTGGTTTTGCACTAAGTTTTTCAGTTGGATGTATTAAGAATATGTCAAGTGCATGAATTCTAATGAAATGCTTCTAAATACGTTCCCTTATGTCATTAAACACAAATAAAGAAGTAAACAGTTGCTACCTGCAGTTTTCCAAAACAACTGACTGCTGAACTCCCCCACAAAATCTTCTCTTATGTACTATTTGTACTTTCAGATTTGAAAATATCTTTTAGAATGTGGTCTAAAGCTTTAAGCAAGTTTGTAGCATTTATCTTTTGTTCACTTATTTATGATGCTTCACAAAAGAATTTCCTAGTTTTAAAAAGGTCTTATTCTGAGTTTTTAGTTTAATGCATTCCTATAGAAGTATTTATGACAATGGAGAAAGTTCAAGCAGTTTTTTTCAGAGCATTCCATTCACATCAATGCCTAGCTGTTCTATAGTGGAATTAGACCCAAATAATGTACTTTAATTTTAAATTCCGATTTGTTGTGAGAACTAGGTCATTTCCCTTGAAAGATGAAAGCTGAGGATTGGAGTTGTGATCCGAGAGCTGATGGTCAATTCAAATTTTCCTGAATCACAGTGCTAGTGTATTTGATCTCCGTTTTTCAAGAAAGTTCTCTATTTTTTTCTGCAAAATAATTTACAGGAAATTTTAAGAAGTTCTTCTAAAAAAAAAAAGAAGAAATATTTTGAAGATTTCTTTTTCCCCTCAAACTGGAGACAGAATTTAGATTTGCTCAGTCTTGAATGTGATAACGAAGGCTATGGAGCAAAATGAAAATACAAGGCTCCCAAAAAGAAAAAATGAAATTTAAGCATATGTACAAGGGAAACAGAGTATGCTTGAAGTAACATCTCTATGCCAGTGATGATCCATCTCTGTGCCACAAGAAACTCCAGAAGAGACAGAAAAGTAGCCAGTTGTGAACCCAATGAGATTGGTATTTAGAAATCTTAATTATGACTCAGGTCTGGTTTTCTATGCATTAGCAATGCAATTATTCCATATTTGTCCCCCAGACTGGGCAAAATACACCCCAGCTGGGTGATACAGCTCATATATATTAGAAGGCTTGTTCAGTTTCTGTCTGCATGGCGTTTTCAGGCCCTGTGGTAGAATGTCCTATCTAAATGCTGTATTCTATTGATACATGCTTTATAAAACATATTTGTCAGGTGTTAGCAGATTATGATCTATGGCCTAAAAGTAATCAGATCTGAGGATATTTTGCAGGGGCAAGACTTCAAGGGAGATTACTCTTGATGGAGCACCTTTGACAAGAAACCCATTTTTAAATGTTAATTTACATGCTGAAGCATAATATAAAAATTAAAACCTTAGATGGCCATGGAATAGGAGAAAAATGTTCTCTGTACTCCGTCCTATTCCAAACCTATGCATAACCCCAACACTTTTTTTTCTTTCCCCACAGTTCTGGTATTTTTTGGGTTTCCATCACTGTCTCTGAAATAAAGAGCCTAGGGCACAGAGGAGAGTAATGCATGTGAAAGATGAAAGCATATTGCTGCATAGCTGAGGACTGCCAAATTTAGCCAATTACAAATTCATTGAAGTTATAATCAATATTGCACTTTCATTTTTATGAATATTCTTTCAGAAAGGTTCTTTTTTTTAACAAAAAAAATCATACTTATGCAAGTCCCCCAGATAAATAATTGAACTACAAAGGGAGTGATTTTGTACAGTTGTTAAATTGCTTGCGGATTGGAGTGCTAAAGGTCTATAGCAACACACTTGCTAGAGATAAACCATCCTTAAAGAGCTGTGCTTTAAGATGTCCCAGTATTCTGAATTAAACATTCACTGGCCATTTTCACACTTACATGACTACAGTGTCAGAAGGGGAAAACAGACGTATTTTCCATTCTTAGTTTTGTCAAAATCTGAAGAAAATCTCTCCATCGCTGAAATGAGAGAATATAAATGTGTCGACAAGCAGCTGGTTAAAACTTTCAGATGGCAAATTATGCAGAGATATTTAAAAGAGTTTTTATGTGGCAATCTCTGATGGAGGGAATGTCTTTCAGCTGGGATGCAGTCAGAATTGGTGGTAAACTTTATCACTGTATTATCAAGTAAAATTTATCATTGCTTCACTGCATCAGAAATTTGAGGATATTACAGTTTCTGTTTTATTATTCAGCTTCCTCAGCTGTGTTCTGTGGGTTATAAGCTTAATTGTTGAAGACCACAGACATTCCTTAGTTACAACCCTATTATTTTCTCTGTTACTTTATCATCTTGCCTCACTCCTAACATTACTGCTTCAGAAGTTAGGCATGCCAAGTTTAAGCTCAGTGGCATTAGACAGATTGTTATTTACTTTTAATCTAGATTCCATGTTTTAAATGTTTGGAATTAAGGAAAGAAAAATTAAGGGCTAATGTAAACTCAGTCAAATGTGAATTTGAATTATACTAATGAATTGTCAAATGCTATCCTACAGAGGGACCTGGGGGTCCCAATAGATGAAAAAGTGAACATGAGCCGGCAGTGTGTTCTTGCAACTTGGAAAGCAAATAGTATCCTGGGCTCTATCAGAAGAGGGGTGGCCAGCAGGGACAGGGAGGTGATTGTTCCTCTCTACTCTGCTCTTGTGAGGCCTCATTTGGAGTACTCTGTCCAGGTCTGGAGCCCCCAGTACAAGAAAGACAGAGAGCTGTTGGAGAGAGTCCAGAGGAGGGCCACAAAGATGATCAGGGGGCTGGAGTACCTCCCCTACAAAGACAGGCTGAGGGAGCTGGGCTTGTTCAGCCTGGAGAAAAGAAGGCTGTGGAGTGACCTCATTGCAGCCACTCAGTACCTAAAGGCACCCTATAAACAGGAAGGGAGTCAACTCTTTGAAAGGGTAGAAAACAGCAGGACAGGGGGAAATGGTTTTCAGTTGACAGAGGGAAGATTTGGGTTGGATGTTAGGGGGAAGTTCTTTACTACAAGAGTAGTAAGGTGCTGGAAAAGGTTGCCCAGAGAAGCTGTGGCTGCCCTGTCCCTGGAGGTGTTCAAGGACAGGTTGGATGGGGCCCTGGGCAGCCTGGTCTAGTATTAAATGGGGAGGTTGGTGGCCCTGCCTGGCAGGGGGGTTGGAGATTCATGATCCTTGAGGTCCCTTCCAACCCAGGCCATTCTGTGATTCTGTGATATCCTCACTCTCCCTTTCATTCCTTTCTGATGCTTTTCATTTTTTTACGCTTTCTATTCTCTTCTTCACTTCCTGACAGCTTTCTGGCTCAGCTGCTGACATAATTTTAATATAAATAATTTTAATATAAATGTTCACTGACATCCATGGGAGGTTAGGGTGCAAAAAGAGTTATCCAGGAAGAATATAGGACAAGACAGGCAGAAACAGGAAACAGCAGTAATGACAGTAAATGACCTGGTCATGCAGAATCAATTATTCTTTATTTAAGTAACCCATTTAACCCACATGCCCAATGCAGTTTGCTGGTGACTTGCAGTATAAAGTCACAGTAAATAAGCTAGGACTCTTCAGACTTAGAATGAGATGAGTTGGGATATATGTTAGAAGTCTATGAAGTTATTACTTGTGGCACAGAGAGAATAGTTTGAGACACTGGTTACTGTCCCTTCCCACACACTAACAATCAGATGAAACTAGGAAGAAATAAAAAAAAAAAGAAGACAGCTCTTCATTGGATAGATTTTAGACTACAAAAGACTTTGTGAAAGAGCCTTTTAATTGAAAAGGCTCAAAGAGAACCTGCATAAATACTTACAGAGAAATTTGTTGAAGTTAGTTTAACTATACCAGGCTTGGACTATCCACCAACCTGGAAGAAGTCAGAGGCTTGAGCATATACTGAAAGTACCCAGTATGTTTTCCCTACTCTTACTCCCACCAGGACTTCTGCTTGTAATCAGTGTTGAGAATTCATGTTGAGCTAGTTTGAAACCCTGGTCTGAACCTTTATGTTTCTGTTTCAGTTCTTAATTTTTCTCACAAATGCTGGTATATTTGATACCACTTCATAGCAGTGAGTCATATATATTGTTCTATTTCATGAATCCATAGAAACAATCCCCACCAACATAACAGATCGATGGTAAAGGAATTTCCACATTTCTATTATTAAAGTATGTATGAAAATATGCACAGAGAAACTGTGAATGCCTTATCCCGGAAAGTGTTCAAGGCCAGGTTTGTTGAGGCTTTAGACAATGTGGTTTAGTGAAACGTACCCCTGCCCTTAGTAGTGGCAGGTTGGAGTCAGATGGCCTTTAAGGTCTTTTTCAACCCAAACCGTTCTGTGATTCTTCTAAATTTTTGATTTAGTACTTACTTATTTGCTGTTTTCATTATTTTAAGATGTGCTGTTATTGTGTTTTCTACTTTCTATGTTTAAATACTCATCCTCATAATTTTTTATTGCCAGTTTCAGTTCCTGAGGCAATATAAGTTTTTAAATTTGTAACTTTTTCTTTCTACCAAATTCTTTCTCAGAACTAACCATTGTCACTAATCTTAAGGGACGTTGTCAGAAAACATGCATTTCTGTATATAATGTGCATGACAGAACTGTATTTTTTCAGTATATTGCCTGTTACTATGATTTACACATTCTATTGGGAAGGATTTACATTTATTTCTGTGACATGTTTACTGCAAGCCATTCTACGATTATTTAAAAATAGCAGTTTTTCCTATACAACATCAAAATACATGTAAAGTCCAGTACATGTAACATCAGACCTTCTTTGATTTTTACTGACTTTGTTTAAAACCTTTCCATTAAATACACCAACATCTGAGGTCTTTCAGACCAGTCAGTAAATTTAATTAAGACTTTAATTGTCAAACTGACATCTTGTCAGTCACAGAGAAGGATTAAATATAAATTAACCTGCAGGATGATTCACTCTGATTATACAGACAGCTATTTAACTTTTTGTTTTGATCTGTCATTGCATGCCAGCATTTTAAAATTGCAAAATAGTAAATAGTAAAATTCTTGGTGATTCTAGGATTCTAAGTGGATGGCTGGACTGCATGATGTTGGAAATGTTTTCCAACCTTGATAATTCTGAATAAATGCAGTTGGATTTTCTGGTCTGCCTTCCATTTTAGCAGGATATTTTTTGGTCAGTACTTTTAGTCATTTTTTTTCCCAACTATGTTCCTGATGTGCAGTTCAGCTTATTATGTCCCATGGCACAGAAGATTGCCTAAGGTGAATGTGAATACAGTTAACAATTGCCAGAGCTATCTTATGTGCTGTATTACCTGATGAATAAATCAGGTCAGTATTAACACCATATGAGTATGTGGGGTACTTAATTTGGGAACATATTTTTAATAATCTCTGCCTACTGCAAAAATAAAATATTCCCACTGAAAAGAGAACTATCTGTCTTAACCATGTAGTTGTTTTTCCAGAGCTGCTGGAAAGCTGCACTGAGGTATAATATTCTTAGTCAATGGAAACTGATTGATTCAGCTGTCTTAAATTCAGCATGAATTTACAACTAAACAGCTGGACTCTGCAAAGGTTGATCTGTGGCTGCTCTATGATCTCTGTGCTAAGGTTACTGCCTTCATCATACCCTGCTGGATTATTTTCTTTCAATTTATTTTCTTGTTTAGGAAGAGTACTTAACCTGAAAAAAAACTGGAGCATAGGGTCTGGCTTCTCTAGAGACCACCCTGAAAGGATCTAAGTCCTTCCAACCAGCATCATCTTTGGAAGGCAGATGCTGATAAAAAAAAATCATCAACTCCTCAACTCACAACTTATTTTTCAAGCCACCAGCTAACCTTATTTCCAATTAGAATTTCTTCTTCCCCCCATGCCAGTGTTTGCTTTTATTCTCAGTCTCTATGGCAATTTGTGGAGAGAAACTGGGCCTAGCAGTGACTGAATACTTCCTTGTTTAATTGGGACAGGATATTATAATTGATTTTGAAAACCCAAATGGACCAGCAGTTTCCCTGTGGTTTCATTAGGAACGCTTTGTACAGCTTGTAGCAGCTATATTCATGGGGAGCAGTGGAGGCATTTGAACGGGGGAAGGAAGCATTTAATGGCCCCACCTGTTTGTGTGTAAGAGATTGCATGATTACCCATTTTCAAGTGCTGAAATGGAAACAGCTGTCCTAGAACAATTTTAAAACTATCCCCTCACTTAGCTACAAGAATAAGTAATAATTCATTTCCAATGCAAATTATTCTTGATACCAGCTAAAGAGATTTTACAAGTTGGTTATGATTGTATCAAGACTTCTAAGATATTCATATTTATCCATGTGCTTTATCTTTGAAAATAGTAATGTGAGACTTGATGCCAACAAAAGCTAAAAGAAACATGCAGCATGGGCAACACATATCCTGTACAGTTCTGTAAAACTACCTAAATGTAGATCTGCAATCAACTTCCCTTGTCACTGCTTTTTTAAGAGTCTCAGTAAGGCACTGCCTGTAGTTGATGCCATGGTGCTTTTCAATGTGTCTCTGCCTAAGTATCTTGAAAGACATTGCAAAATATATTATTTAGAATGCCTTGAGCTTGGAAGGTCTGTCTGCAGTCCCCAACAACAGCTATCTCATATTTTAAAAGTGCTGCTTATATTGGTTTCCTCCCAGAAGCACTTTTGTGGCAAGATTGGTGAATTTTCATACTCCATACTAGTAAGGAATGGTCAGTTCAGGAACCGGGGAACTTCAAAAGAATTTGGGAACTTCTCATTTCATAACATTTCCTTCCAGTATTTGAAGGGAGCTTATAAACAGGAAGGGGAATGACTGTTTACAAGGGTGGATAGTGATAGGACAAGGGGGAATGATTTTAGACTGAGACAGGAGAGGTTTAGGTTAGATATTAGGAGGAAGTTTTTCACTCAGAGGGTGGTGACACACTGGAACAGGTTGCCCAAGGGGGTTGTGGATGCCCCATCCCTGGAGGAATTCATGGCAAGGCTGGATGTGGCTCTGGGCAGCCTGGTCTAGTGGTTGGTGACCCTGCACATAGCAGGACGGGTGAAATAGATGATCACTGTGGTCCTTTTTAACCCAGACCATTCTATGATCCTATGATTCTATGGTAATCCCTCTTTTGCTTCCCATAGAGTGAGAAGATTTATTTGCAGTTGTACCATGTTTTTATATTTGACTCCCTATAGGCATTTTATTTCTACTTGAATTATTTATTTTGTCTGACTCTCTGACCTTTCTTCTCATGCATTTCTTCATTAGCTTCTATTTAATCTGGTCAGTCTGGTCTCTGTATCTCATTTTCAGTACCAGACATACATCATGTTCCATGATATTTTTTTCTACCTGAAGGATTAAGATTTTCATCTTTCAAACAGATTCCTCAGTATCTAAAAAAGATTAGAATTCATTATATTAGTTATTTACTCAGTAATTATGGTTGCCTGGACACTGATTTTCATGAGACTTAAAAAAAAGTTGTCTTGGAAACTGTTATTAAATAGAACTTAGTTAAGAGGTTAAAAAGGTATTCAGGTAGAAAGAAGCAGATAGATACAGAAGCTTTGCAGTCTAGGTCAACACACTGAATCACAAAGAATTTGGAAACAATAAGGGAAAATGAGGTCTTGCAGAAAAGGGGGATGAGGGGTGGGGTTATCTGTTATAGTGCTAATCTTGAAACAATCTCTTTAACAAATAGTAATAACAATGTATTCTTGAAAAATAAATAGTGGTCAGATGACACTTAGAAAAATTCTGGCTTTGAATTATTTGATCATTTCTGTGATGTGTGGGCCCTTCCTGGCCTTTCAGAGTGGTAACGGGGGCATCTCTGAATTTGCTTAGTGCTGCTTTGCCAGTCATTCAGTGAGTTCAGTCAGACACTCAAGGTCTCACTCCATCTGGGATATTTCATCATGCTACAGGGCAGCAATTTAAAAGCAAACTACAAAACCTCATCCTTGTTTAGTAAAGCAATGTAAAAATAACATGAAGTATGGTTTAGCTCAGGTAGATAATATTAAATATGATGTCCCTTAAAAGCCCACAGAGTTTAAATCACTGTAACAGTACACATTATAATAGCTTATAATTCTGAGTGAGAAATGATCGGTACTGCACTTGCCTATAACTTGGAAGACAAAGTTCCATGCTGGTGATACGATGTGAGCATTATGAGTGTGTAAATTTTCATATTCATCGTGGACATGAGGGACACGTAAGTGGTGAAAAGGGTAACAGGAGGTTTCCTAGGGGGGCTCATTTATTTTTTCTGCTCCTATCTAATTTTCCTTTTTACTGGAGGTTACTTTGAAGGATCCTCATTATGCTAAAATGTGTTGTTAAATACTAATTAAGGAAAGATAATAGCTTGAACCTTTAAACTAGTTCAATAATCAGAAGACTTGATTTCAGCTAACATACATGTTTGTTTCCTCTCCTAAACTAACTTCAGATTATAATTTTTTGCCAGAAGAATTTTTTCCTTTTTTTTTTTTTTTTTTTTCATTCTTGGAAACTACCTTTTGTCTGTTGTTCTAGCTCAGTTGATTATAATTTGTTATTTCAGTGAATGGAAACTAATATTCATTAAACTATTTTGTTCAACCATAATAGAGAGCAGCTACTGCATGGCTTCATCAACCACTATATGGCAACTGTCCCACAGCAGGGCTGTGATTATTCTCACAATACAAAATCCATCTCTTATGTCCAGATAAATAAATGAATAAAAGGAAATACTAAAAAATTCAGACTACTGATACAAACCATTTCCTATCTGATTCAGTAGACCTTCCAGTACTTTAGCAAATCAGTTTTGTTTTCTGCAGTTTGCATTTCACATAGTCATGTTAAAAAGCACCACAGAAATACACAAGGGCTGAAAATGGAAGCAATAAGGACTATAAAGAATGGAGAAGATGCAAATATGTTCGCCACTTCTAATACTGTTTTCAGTTTTAGGCAAGGTGTTGAGCTGGTCAAGTGTATACAGTGAAGGGACTAGAAAACAGGAGTTATGAAGAGAAGCTGGGGGAACTGAGGTTGTTTGATCTGTAGAAGAGAAGGCTGAGGAGAGAACTTGTTTATTTCTACAGCTACATGAAAGGAGGCTGAAGCAAGGAGGATGTTGATCTTTTTCTCAGATGACAAATAGGAGATCACGAAGCAGTCTCAAGCTGCACCAGGAATAATTTATTTATGGAAAAGGTGATCAAGTATTGGAACGGGCCGCCCAGCAGGTGTTGGAGCTGTTATCTCTAGATGTGTTTAAGAGAGGTATGAACATGGCAATAAGGGACGTAGTTCAGTGATGGGATCCAGTAAGTCAGGTTGATGGTTGGACTTGGTAATCCAACCTATGATTCTATAATTCTGTATCACATATCCCAGCACCTGTATGTCAAAACTGATGATCCCTGAAGAGGTGAACAAATATCTTATCAACAATCTGACTGCTGTGCATCTTGTCTAGAATCTGAAGCAGAATTGGGTTAAAAATAGTTTTGAAGATCTTTGTAGAACATATCTCAGTGAGTAAACTTTATCTTGCCATGTAGGAATTGCAAAAATGAGTTCTACGTTCCAAATAAATATGAGCAATTTTTATTTACTCTTGAATTGTTAAATAGATAAGACAGAATCACAAATAGATTGGAACTGTTAATTAATTCATACTTTATTGTCCCCATAATTGGAACAGTTGAAGGAGAAGCTTACCTCTGTAAAGATAAAACTGTTTTTTTCTGACTCAAGAAGTATTTCCGAACATAACTTAAATATTTCAAAATATGAGGTATTACCAGATTTGAATGGAAATAGAGAGTAGTCTGCAATTATACTCTGCCATGCATTTCCCAGAAATAACAGCTGGCCATTTATGATACTATCTAGTTTTATTTTCAGAGAGAAAATAGGCTGATGACACATTAACCACTTATTTACTTAGAAGTTGTGTTCTCTTATTCCATGACAAACTTCCATTGAAACTCGAAGCAAAAATCAGAATTTGGCCTGCAAAAATAATAACATGATGAGGAAATTGCCTTGATTATAGATTGCAAGCTTATTGGCTTATGAAAAATGTTGCTATAAGTAGATCAGAATGGATAGAAAGTCAAGCTGTTTGGATCATTGAAACTAGGCTGAAAATAAATCTCTCAATCCCAGACACAAAGAAAGTTGTACTATCTCTTATGTATGCTTTTATGCTCTGCTGTTGGCATATAATGAGACATGGGGTTTACAGGAAAAGGAGGCAAAACTTGTAAATACCATCAAAAGACAGTGAGGAATGGTGACAGGTAGCTTATAAAGATAATTAAGCTTGAAATTATACTAATAATCGTTCTGTTGTTTTCTAGCCTTGTTGACTGATCAGTATTGTATCTGTATGCCACCGTGGCATTTCCCTTCCTGGGCAGAAGTTAAAATTTGTGTTTTGTTTTTGTGTAAACATACATGCTTTCGAACCATAGTAAAGAATGAAAACTTCAGAAGACTGGTACAACACAGCGAAGGTCAAATCAGCTGTGCAAGCTAACTTGCTATTGTATCAAAGTCTTGACTTACCTTATGCTTCTCCTACTAGGTAGTTCCAGGTCTTTGCACTAAAATTTCTGTAAAACCTCATTAGTGTTTGAAATTGTGGTCTTATGCTCTACGTGTTTATGCTTTAAAACTTGGTCAGACACCATACCTATTTAACACACACTTTGAAACATGCATCCATCATAGCTTCTAATCACTGTGGATCTGGTCTACATGATAAGAAACATCTTAGCTTCTTCTATCAGCTTCTTACCATACACCATCAAACTTCTTTTCATTATTTTTGTATGGAATTCAAATTGTTTTCACTCAACTTCTCATGCCTTTTCTAAATCTCTCAAAAATGGCCACTGTAGCAGCACTCTGAGATGTTATTAAAGTTGCTTCTTAGAAGCATCACCATATGTGGATGTATGTGAAAGCATCACCGTATGTAGATGTATGTGAAAGCCTTGATATCTATTCCACCCATTATGAATTATTTCCTTCTCTTGCACTCTAGTGGATGTTGGGTGATACATATAGAAAGAAATAATGTATGTTGAACATGAGAAATAACCAGTTAATCAAACCAATTAGACTTTAAAAGGAAGGATGGGTGAAGGAACAGGGCTCCAATCAGTGACTCAAGTTACAGATGCAGATACTGTGTCTTGAAATTATTTCAAGCTCCTAACTTTAAAGTACAACTTCTACACTTCTGGCATGGGAGCATGTCATAACTGTATTCTTGTTAAGAGCGTCTCCAGAATTTTCTCAAACACAGTGGCAAAATTTGTTTCCCTGTGGGATGTGGCTCTTGGATCAGAAGGGAATTTGGTGTTGAGGCTTTGAAGGGGACACCTTGCTGCTTCCTCCATAGTGTTAAAGGAAAAAAAATTCTCTTGCATATTTTAGTTAAACTGATTCACACAGTGATCACCTCCTTCAGATTATTACCTGAAGTTAATTAAGTAAAATGCATTTACATCATGGCTGTTCTGTAGTTTCTCTTCGTGGTGCTGCTGGAGTTATTCTCCAGGCTATTCACAGGTGATATGTTGTGAATATCTTACTAGCATTGCAAGTACACAATATGTATCTTGTTATTACTGCCCGTAGACAAATAGATTCTACCATCACTTCTCATTCCAGAAGAGTACTTTATTATACCAGGTTTTCTCCAAATGTTACCGAATTCTCTTTTTTTGGGGGGAAAAAAGTCAGCATTGTTAAGGGTAAAAAAAAAAAAAAACCTTGACTCCTTGTGTTCACACGTATCTGTAAATTTAACCTCCTTCATAAGATAATTTGTTTGAAGTAATATAAAGCTTGGCAGGGAGCCAAGCTTGTTCCACTGGCTGATAATTTCTTTCTCTGGTTATTAGATTTTTGTGTTTGCAATCATTTCTCATTCTCCTAATGTAATGCCATTTCTTGACAGACCACCCATCATCATTTAATTTTGTCTGCTGGGAAAACTATGCCAGTCTATTCCACTTCAATGAAGGAACCATATATCACAATTTTTTTAACCCCAGTATACAATCAGAATTGATTATGCTGTAGTTCTTACCATATACTACTATATGAGAATAAGCAGACATTTTTAAAGATTAGCTGCCATATTTTTGATTAATCTTTTGACTTATAAAAATTTTCCAGACAGCTGAACAATATTGTTTTAAATGTGATGTGCAAAACTTGAGTGGATATGGTAAATCCAAAAATATGTTTAAAGCCAGACAGCCTTCATCTTGCTGAGTTATCTTGCAGTACTTATATTTAAGAAGGAAAATTCAACCATACTGATTTGCAAAATCATAACCCAAGTTCAGTTTACAATCGAGTATTCTAACAACAGAAGAAGTGAATAGGGATCATCTGTGCTGAATTTTCTAGTCATGAATTGTCTGTCAAATGCATGTTACATAAACCATACATCCATTACATATGTAGTTGTGAACAGTACCATATATTCGGCATGATCATGAGTGTAGGAGTATTAGTATGGCTAGGAAAAATAAATGCTTCAATCCTCCTATGGAAAATTGTGCTGAGAGCTGAGATCAACATAAATTTGAAAGTCATTTTTTTATCAATCCAGTCTCACTTTTATTATTGTGCCATTCACAACTCACATCAGTTGCAACATGGAAAATTTTTCTTAGCTATTAGGAAAAAATATCTACCATGGAGAAATTCATAGAAGAACAGATTGTCCAGGCAGTTTGTAGTCTTCCGTGACTGGCAATAATTAGGGTATACTTGGACAATGTCCCTTGTCTAGCATTGATCATAGCCCTTTTTTGAGCTGGCAGCTAGGCTAGATAATCTTTTGAGAGTCACTCCAACTCAGTTATTCAATGGCAGTCTAATTTTTTAATCATCTTATGTTTTTGGATGAAAGTGGAAACATGTTTTAATGTGTTTCTTCATATTGTATCTATCAAATTGTATTCCCAGAAAAAAACTTACATTGTTCAGAAAATTTTCAAACTAAAGTTCCTTGATAATAACTGAATCAAATTCCAAAAATTTCACCTGAGCTCTCAAAGAGTCTTATTCCATACCATATATGCAGCATCTTTCAATATATGATTGTTGTTTTGACTTCTATTCATTTAGTGGAAATTGGAGTAAAGGTTTGGCTCTTGCCAGTTATTTCTCACAACATCAAGGGCTGCATACTTTAATTTGTTCTTCATGATTTTTGAAAACATCCTTTCATAGCCAGGGGTAGAAAAGACTTCTGTGGATCATAATGATCCATAATTACATTTCTGCCTTGAAGCAATAACTTCATTTATCCTCAATTTAGATCCCATATTCAAGAGCATAACCAAATATTTCTATGGGAGTAAAATAAAAAATAATTCTTCTTAGAACCATGCTTTTATCTGTATAGAATGTTTGCATGCTTTTTTTCTGCTTTTATTTTCTGCAAACAGTGTAGTAAAATTAAACTTTAAGCCAATATTGGAGATTGCAGCAATTTATTTTAATTTACGAATACAGTTATTCACTTTGCAAACATGGTTCTCAGAACATAGCTCAGCAGTTAAGAAACTTAAACAAGGTCTTGTAATTAATTCCAAGCTAACAGTTGCAACAAAATATTATCAAGGATAATACACAGAAGTCCCTTACTGAATAATTTTGACTAATCTGTATGAAAAAAATAATACAATCATAGAGGGATAGGAAACTAATATACTGGGGGCTAATTTATTGATCATTTCTTCCATCATATTTGGATAGATATTCTTTTTCAAGTTATTGAAAGCTTTGTGAGAATAAATGCTTGGAAAATTTCTGCAGAAGTCTGCTGTTGAGTAGCCTTAAAAGAGAAGGAAGGTGTAGACAGGAGAAAAGAGATAGAATTTCTTATTAAGGACTAAAGAATAGAAGATACTGAGAGATCTCTAGCCTAATAATTTATTTATTTTTTGTATAGCCAGCAAAAGTTCAAGTAAAGTTTTTTTTAGTGCTTTTTACTGAAAGATTTTACATTTTTTTTAGAATTAAGAAAAAAAATGTATATGAATATTTTGAAGCTCTATACATATAGTACAAGGATCAACTTGGTGTTGAGAGATGACCATTATTACATTCGTAAGTGAAACATTTTCTATTGAAAACTCAAACACACTGGAATGTACTCCAAGTGTAGTTAGCACAGTTTCCAGGCTTCCATGAGTCTCACTGAGGCTTCTGTAGGATGTCAAAACTGTGGATCATATAAAGAGTCTAATTATTTATCTGAATCTTGCTCTTCAATGCTTAAATTAAAAATAAATAAATAAGTCTTATCATAAGAATTCTAAGAGAATTTGTAATTGGATACAGTTACAAGAAAAACTGTACCAACAGAATGTCTTGTTTAGATGTTTCTCTTCCAAAAAGAGAATCACTTTTTTATAGCTTAATGTAAACCAGGTTCACTTTAAGCTACACTGAAAAAGGCATCTACAGCAAGACAGGTATGCTAGCAAAACTGAAAAAACTTTACTAGCTTGTAAAAATATTTCTAAAAGAAAAAAAAACTTGCTGCAGGCTAAAGAAGAAAATGGATTTCCTTGTTTACTTGTCACATGATGAATGAAATCATTCCTTGTATTCCCTTGCCTTGCATTCTTCTTACCTTTCCTTTGACCTTCACTTTCCCCTTCCCACTCCTTTTTATCCTGTTTCAAACAAGGTTTTTGTGTTCTTATCCTCTAGGTAGAAAAAAAAATTCCATATATCAATCAATTCTATATTTTATATGTTAAATACAACGTAAATTTTTAGCTTCAGGATAGGATTGTTTTGTTTTCTTTTCTAGTGATTAAATGTAATTCATCCTATTTTGCTTTTGTAATTCTTTCACTGATTTCCCTTCTTCTGAAAGAGTTTGACTGTTCAGCACATTTGTTTTTCTGTTAATGTAAAACTTTGGTTGCGTAGGGTAGAACTTATTTGAGTATGCTGGGGTTGAGTGAAGATAGTCTTGAACCTTCTTCATTATGGAGCACCAACTATCTGTAATACTTCATTAAGCAGTGAAAGGCTACAGTAGTTATTTTAACTGACACCTCAGCTCTTTTTTTTTTTTTTTTTTTTGCTGATTTTTAAAAAAGACCTTATAATTCTCCCAGAATATACTCTTTTTCTTGATCTGATAGAAGCAAACTGGATTTTTTATTCTTCTTAATAAGTGACAATATTTTTTGATTCATAGAATTATATTAGAGATCTTACCTCTACATATCTTCCAGACTCTCTCTCATGAATACTTCTCTGGCTTCTTATATTCCACTGTTTTGAGGGTGAGAACATTTCAAAAAAGATAACCATATTTTGCTTTTTAGCTGTTTCTTTACCAAGTTGCCCTTATTTGCTGATATGTTATTTTTTTGAGCTGGTTTTGATGTTTCATTGCAGCAAGCATAGCTCTTTTGTTTAAGGCATAACTGAAGCTAAACTTACTGAAGAGCAGTACTATGTGGCAAGTGGTATTTATGTTCAATCTCCTATCCTAGTTGATATTCTGTGTATTAGTCAGGATATACCTTTATGCCTGTGGAGGTGTATCAAAGGAGAAAGTTGGAGGGAAAGGTAAACATGGTAAGAAAATAAACATTAGGTGAGGGTTGGCTTCTCCCAGGTAACAGCAATGGGCCAAGAGGTAATGGCTTCAAGTTGCTCCAGGGGAGGTTACGATTGGATATTAGGAAAAAAATCTTCTTAGAAAAAGTGCTCAGACATTGGAACAGGCTGCCCAGGGAAGGGGGTCACTGTCCCTGGATAAGTTCAAGAAATTTGGTGATATGTCACTTAGGGACATGGTTTAGTGGAAAAGATGGTGATGGACTGATGGTTGGATTCAATGATCTTAGTGGTCTTTTCCAACGTTCATGATCCTGTGATTCTGTATAATTAATAGGTGTCATATTAGTTCGACTGCAGTGTCAAACTTCTTGTGGCTAAATAGGTAACTAGACAGACAAAATCATAAACCGAGTAAGTGTATGTGCATCGTGGAACGTATAAGCTAGAGCTTACAGCGAAATTTACTTATTCTTTCATTATATGCTGTAATTATATAATGTATATAATACATATGAAATAGTTTTCTAAAGAAAGTAATATCTGTCAAAAGAGCAGCAGTAGTGCATTTAATGCATTTTTAAGCACCAGCTTCATTAATTGTAGTGTTCTTTGGAAAACTGGAATGTGAAGTTCTCCTGTTGTTCATATTGTTCTGTTTCTGTTTGGCTGCTAAATTAGGTATGATGTTGACTGACCTTGCTTTGAATGGCTTTGAAGCAACATGAAATAGCACATGTTAATGCAGGAGAATGTAGGTCCCCTGAGAAAAATGCAGAAGTCCTAGCAACTTTAAAGTGAATCCTATCTCCCTGGATTTAATACACAGAGTCTTTCCATCTGTTTTCATCAAAGAAATTAAACCAGGCTTTTATTTAAATACAGATGTAGAAAAGTATAGTGAGAGATGAAAGAAAACTGAATTATTATAGATGGTTCTATTCTTAAAGCTTATGGTGGCAAGTTCTTTCATATTTGAGAATGGACTTATTAGCATTTTAAAATAAGAAGCCTTCTAAGCAAGGTTTTATTATTCAAATTGGGAGGCTTTAAGAATCTAGGGAAGCATATATTTAATTAGATTAAATTTTTACTTTAGGAGTTACAGCATATTTAAAATGTGTTATCTCCATATTAGGCAGGAATGAGAGCAAGATTTACTGTAATTTGCATTTTTTACCTTAAAAACAAGCCCGTATGAGGAATTCTACCATAAGATAAAATATCACAGAAACTTGCAAAAATTTAAATTAAAGTAGTCTGAATAGCTAATGTACTCTGTTCCAGTCCCGTCTGACTTCAAATCAGGCTCAGCCTATTGTTTCTAATACCTAATTTCTAAGTTTCCAAGTATTAACAAAAGAAAAAAAAGCAATACCGTTTGGGCAGGGAGCATTCATTTTTATCATTTGTGAATAGTGTCAGGAAACACCAGTTTCAAATGAGGTCCCACTATGCCATGTACCTCACAGGAAAATTTGGAGAATTCATGACATAAAATGTATATCATAGACAATAAAAAATAAAACATACAGGAGAAAGAATAAATTTTGGCAGGTGATAGACCTTCAGATAAGACACTTAGAGCACTAATT